>NC_062563.1:14297500-14593107 GCF_022837055.1 Prionailurus viverrinus
TGTTTATTTTTGACAGAGAAAGAGAGACAGAGCACGAGCAGGGGAGGGGCAGAGAGAGAGGGAGACACAGAATCCGAAGCAGGCTCCAGGCTCTGAGCCGTCAGCACAGAGCCCGACGCGGGGCTCGAACTCACGGACCGCGAGATCACGCACGACCTCAGCCGAAGTCGGACGCTCAACCGACTGAGCCCCCCAGGCTCCCCAGATCTTCTGAGCTTGTAATGGAAGCCAGAAATCTGCCTTTTTGTGTGACCTGTCCAGATTTCCAAACGCTGGCTCTATTTTCTGTTTTAAATGTCCTGCAGACCAAACAAGACGCATCTTGGCTGCCAGCTTACAATCTTTTGCTGCATCGGACATCACAGCACCGCCACTGGATGGATCATGAGAGGTCGAGTGGGGGCCGTGACAGAGGGCAAAGCTCAGAGGAGGAAAGGAAACACAGGCTGATCACCAGAGGCCCAGGAATATAAGCAGAGCACAGCCGGGATCACCCCTCCCGCCTCAAGCGTCACCGAAGTCAGTTCTGATTTTTCCTCCAAAGTCCGGTGCATCTCCCATGCTTGGCTGGACTCTCCCAAATACTCAGCACTAACTTTGTCCAAGACCTACGAGAAGAGACAACCTTCCCCAGAACACCCTTACGTGAAATAAAGGCTAATCCTCTAGGGCCGTGGGAAAGAGCCTATGGAAGGCAGAGCCGCAGCACGTCTTAAAAGTACCGACCTTACGGGAGTGACACGCCAGACGGTGCAGCCCAGTGCCCGGAAAAACTACAAATTTCACAAACGGCACTGTAGTCCAACAGACGAGGAGTGGGCAAGGCAGATCTAGAGGTGCATTATGATGCAGTTTGGGGGTCCACAAGGGACCAGTCCACCCTCCACTTCCGGCAAATGTTGCTGACTTCGGTTTGGGAACCTACCTTTCTCCCCCTCCGTCCCTACCTCCAGAGGTGGCACACGACAGAGTACAGAATCCTCCCAAACAGGGACATTCGTTAGGAAAGAGATGGGCCCACCACCTACATTTGAACTCCTGATCCAGCCATACCTGAAGCCGGCCCTCCCCAGAACTTTTCACTTCCCCAAGCCAGTAAATTTTCTTTCACTTAAGCCAACCCGGAAATTTTCTGTTACTTACATCCAGAACAATCTCAACAGCTATGGGGCCCCTTGGCCGAGTTTTTGCCTCACTCCAGCTTTGGGGTCAAGAAGGGAGACTCTGCATTCCGTGCTGTCAGCCTGGGCACATCAGGTCCTTAAAGCACTGAGAGCCTTCCTCAGCCTTACGCCCTGGCCGCCCCAGCCTACTGACTCACCTTCCAATCTCCTGATTGTGGTCGCCTTCAGGGCCACCCCCCTTCCCCCCTTTCATGTCTGTAGCCATTGGAAACTACCACCCCCGCCCCTTGCAATGTGAGCACTATGAGAAGTTCTTTGCCATTCTAAACAGTGGCTGACAACCATTGTGAAACCTGCACACATTTCACCACTCCTAAATCAACCCCAGATGACAAAATAATAATCATCAGGAAACTAATGAAAACCCGAAGGAGGACAGATTTGGACCACGTTGTCATTACCCACAATGAGGGATGATCAGGAAAACGTCCTGAGAAAGACATAAAAATGAAGCAAGCTGATTGCTCTTTGGAAGAAGTCTCAGCCCCCGTTCCCGTGAGATTCGAGTCCTCCTTTTTCCTGGAAACAATTTTTAGCATCTCTTGGCATCCTTCTGGTCAGGAATTGGTAAAAAGAAAAGAGACAGCGAGATAAAGGCTTCATGCCTTTTCAGTGAAAGGCGATTTGCAAGGTCCACGGTGGTGTTAGGGAGCGTAGTCGCTTACGTACCGGCAGCCTGCGTGTGTCTTCTGGTGGTTCCTCGCGGTGACTTAAAAATTGGGGCGTTTCTCATAAAATCCAGATTTCATGGTCTTTTGAAAGACACAGAACACTTGGCAACACAGAGGCCACATTCCTCCCAGCTAACTACCCTGCCCACTTCATTAACTCTGGGTATCTGAGTTTGCAATTAGTGGTTTCAGATTTAGGGCCTGTGTATTAAAAAAATCATTTAAAAATGATGCTAATTTTGATTCTGGACTAGCCTGACTGACACAGAGCGGCCACTGGATTCTAAGCAAGGACCCGATTGGGTCCCTCCGCTGTGACCTCATCTGCCCCCACCCCCGGCTTGCTGGCCCCCGGCCACACCAGCTTCCAGGCAGCTCCCATCTCAAGGCGTTGCACTTGCTGCTGCTTCTCTCTAGAATGTTCTTCCTCAGATAGCAGGGCTCCCTCACTTCTTCAGTGCTGTGCTCAGAGGCCACCTGCTCAGGGAGGCCTCCCCACCCCAGGCACTTTCTACCCACCTTCTCTTGATTTTTCCCCATAGACTTATCACCATGTGACATTCTGTGGACTTTACATATTTAGGTGTTTATGTTTGGTTTTTCTCCACTTAGCTGCGGCGCTGTGAGAAAGCAGACTTTGATTGTTTTTGTTCTCTACTGTATTCCTCGTGTCCAGAGTAGTTCCTGTGACGCAGCTGGTACTCTCTACGGATTTTGGAATGAATGAATGAATGAATGAATGAATGAACGAACGAACAAATGAACGAACGAATGAAGAAATTCAGTTTCCCATACTGGAGAGTAAAGGGAGGCAGGGGTGTGGGGGAGGAAGGTGGAGGAGGAAAGTGAAAGCAGGCAAAGCCCAGAAAGTCTGCCCATCTGGTCACTGAAGATCAGGCAGACGCTTCTGAAGAAAAAGGCATTTTCCACCAGAGAAGAGAGGGGCCAAGAAGAAAAATGAACATCCTGGAATTAGGGCCTATATTGGCACTGGAGTTCGCACGGATGGGGGTCTCTGCTCTGCCACGGACCGGCCATGTGACCGGGCAGAGCCCTTCCCCCGGGGCCTCAGTTTCCTCTTCTGTGCAGGTTCTGATCCCAGGCGGCTCTGACTTCCAGGCTGCCTGCTGAGGACTTGTCCTGACAACTTCTCACATGGGGATGAGGAAAGCCAGTGTCTCGGGCTCCATCCTAAGTCGTCTGGAAAAACCCGAGCTGTTTTCCAGCGTGAGCCTCACGGGCCCTTCCCTCTCACTCCAGACTGTATCAGAGTGCTCATGCTCCACGGGGGGACACGATTTCTAGAGTTACTTTCTCCTCAACTGGGACTAAACAGCATTTAACAATCACACCTGCTGTGTTATCGGGGGTTCTTCTCCGCACTCTTATGACGTGGACTCACTTCATGAACACGGAAACTGAGACCTAGAAGAACTGACATAAAGCCAAGGTCATGAGACTAGTAGACTCCGGACTTGAACCTTGACAGTCCGGCTCAGGTTCAGCCTTACGCTGAACCGGAAGCTACAGAATACGCGAACACACCCTTGTAAAAAAAAAAAAGAAAAGAAAAATGACAGCTAAGGCTAACATGTCCCGTGTCTCCCTCTCATGCCTGTCCGTAATTAACTCGTTGGCTTGTTAAGTGAAGGTCAAAAAGAAGCAAGTTTGATTCTTTCTACGGCAGTTAAAGAGGCAGAGAGTGCAGGAGTTATAAAGACAACCTCCATTCCTCAAAAAATGAAAAACGGAACTACCCTAAGACCCGGCAATTGCATGACTAGGTATTTATCCGAGGGATACAGGTGTGTGTGCTGTTTCGAAGGGACACATGCACCCCCATGTTTACAGCAGCACGATCAACAATAGCCAAAGTATGGAAACAGCCCAAATGGCCATCAACAGATGAATGGATAAAGAAAATACGGTGTGTGTATATATATATATATATATATATATATATATATATATATATATATATATATAATGATGGAGTATTACTCGGCAATCAAAAAGAATGAAATCTTGCCATTTGCAACTACGTGGATGGAACTGGAGGGTATTAGGCTCAGTGAAATTAGTCAGAGAAAGACAAAAACCCTATGACTTCACTCACATGAGGACTTTAAGAGACAAAACAGATGCACATAAGGGAAGGGAAGCAAAAATACTATAAAAACAGGGAGGGGGACAAAACAGAAGAGACTCCTAAATATGGGGAACAAACGGAGGGTTACTGGAGGGGTTGTGGGAGCGGGGGTGGGCTAAATGGGGAAGGGGCATTAAGGAATCTACTCCGGAAATCATTGTTGCACCATATGCTAACGAACCTGGATTTAAAAAATAATTTAAATAATAAAAAATTTAAGAAACAAATTAAAAAATAAATAAATAAAATAAAGGCAACAGACAAAGCCTGGCTCTATTTCTTGGTTGCTGTGTGACCTTGAACAAGTCACTTAACCTCTCTGGGCCTTACTTTCCTCATCTGAAATGAAAATAATTATAGCTCTTCCTTTATAGAATTGTTGTAAGGAATAAATAAGCTGATGCCTATGCTCATTCAAAAACAGATCCCAGCATCGAGTAAGCACTCAGAGGTCACTTTTATTGACATTATATTCATTTGAAGGCAACTTGTTCTTTCGAAGACGTATGACAGACTGAACGTGCCCAGACACTCAGGTGCCCCGAGACGCTTTAACGACATCCTTGAGAGACCTCGTTTGCTCTATCTGATTCCCCCCGAGAACTGAGTTACAGAACCGCATTTCTGGCTATAGTGGAAGGTTCTCGAATTTGGGGGCATTTCACATCTTCCGGCTGGCGTTTCTTCAACTTTACTCATGAACTCTGCCGTACCTTTGTGCCCACTTTTGCGATTAATCACCTGATTTTTTTTTTAAAGAATTTTTTTTTACATTTATTTATTTTTGAGAGACAGAGACAGCGTGAGCAGGGGATGGGCAGAAAGAGAGAGGGAGACACAGAATCAGAAGCAGGCTCCAGGCTCCGAGCTGTCAGCACAGAGCCCGACGCGGGGCTCGAACCCACGAACCGTGAGATCGTGACCTGAGCTGAAGTCGGACGCTCAACCGACTGAGCCACCCAGATGCCCCTTAATCACCTGATTTTTAAACCATTTCCACCTTGTGACACCATTCGTTTGAGACCCTTGTTACACCTTTTCCGAAGGCGTAAGAAAGACAGGACGCTGAAGGCAAGACAAACAGACAACAAACAACAACAACGAAAACTCGTGCCCGTGTGAAGTTAATGCGGAAAGGGTCCACAAGACCCCGCTAAGAAAAAGACTGCCCTTTGGAGACGTGTGGATTCTTCCCGAATGTGTAAACTCCCAAGATTCCCCGGGGCAAGTTACCTTCACTTTTGCTCCTTTTTTGAGTACTTCGGGGGGGAGGAGGAGCAGTGCTATAGTATCTCAGCACCGCAGAACGAGTCTGGTCCATCGCGGACTGAGGCTGCGTGACGAATTCGATACAGACGGCACCTGCCCCACGCACGGGTGAACAGTCTGAGGCTTGAGTCCTCTGCCCTGCGTCACACGGCAGGTGGGTGATGGGAGCGGGGAGTCCACCCCAAGTCCTCTACAACAGCCGCCCACCCTCTGCAGCACGGCCCCTTGACCCCACATCATAGCCAAGGGCCTGGCCCGGTCTGAGGATGAGGCCATGCCCCCCTGGTTGGCAAGAAACCGCACAGGTTCTCAAACAATGTCCCCTGGAGGAGGATATCCCGGCCCGCTGCCATTACTTTTTCCATCTGGCTCAGTCGGTTAGGCGTCTGACTCTTGATTTCGGCTTGGGTCATGATCTCACTCACGGTTCGGGAGTTCGAGCCCCTATTGGGGCTCTATGCTGGCACGTGTGGAGCCTCCTCGGAATTCTCTCTCTCTGCCTCCCTCCCTCTCTCTCTCAAAATAAACTCAGAATAACAAAGTCCTTGTTCAAGAAAAAGTCCGTTCATTCTCAACGGCAAGGCAGGTAAAAGGCCACAACGACTCAGGCTTGGAGAGGATGACAGATGTAACCGAAATGTAGGACTAGAACACAAAGCACCGGTCAGTCAGGGAGAAGTCTCTGGATCGTCCGTGTGCTTGCTCCGGGAAGCTGCAGGTTGTGCAGTGGAACAGGCCTGTAGTCTGGAATCGAATCTCACCGAGCAGCCGCTGAAGTTGTCCAAGCCTCAGTTTCCCCATTTGTGACATAGACATACGGGCGTCATGGGATTTTTTTTTTTTTTTTGAGAGGATTCTAGAAGCTTTGTGCAAGTGCCTGGCACGTCAAAACTCCTGTGGGGGATTTTCAAATCCACGTTTTCCCTTCCTCGTTCCCCTCCCTGAATACTGAGATCATTTTCACTCGAAACTCAGATTAAGTAAGGCAAGACTGTAGTCTCGAATTCTTCAAAGTCCCAAAAGTCTGGGGCAGTTTCATTCACCACATAATCGCACAAGGCTAAAACATCAGCAGAGACACTTAAATCGTACGTTCGCTCACCACCAGCCGACGCGGTCCCAGTAACTGTTTGTCCCCGCTCAGCCCACAGGAGAGCTGAGTGGGGCACATCAAGGAATGTCAGAGCTGGATTTGAACCCTGGCAGGAGGGCCCCCAAGCCCCAGCTGTCAGGGATACACCACCATCTGCAAAATCCGGTGAAGACCAGAATTGAGACTCGCTCAGCTCCTACGAGCATATCAGATCTGGAACATTCTAAGCCGGTTCCATTCAAAGCTGGGGTTAGGAGGGGGCCATGCGTCTTTGGCAGGGTGAAGTGCAGAAGAAAAAATGAAAAATCTTTTGTTTTTCTTTTTCAATTCATTAAGGTTTGTTGGGGTGAGTGTGGACCTCATTTTTTTTTTCTTCCCATGACTTCCCTTTTATTTTAACGGGGAAACGTGCATTTCAAAGACTGCTCAATAGCAGCGTTGAAGTCTCAAGTTCAATCACAATGTCCCCATTGTGGCTGGGGGACTCCTTGGCCTTTAAGCTTGGGTTATAAAAATTTGGTCTGAGCCCAAAGTCTGGCTTTAATAGAATATTTTAATTTTGTTTAATGAATATTATTTTAAATCTGTTTGGCAGTTTTAAAATGTGTTCTTTTATTTTCAAATTAAAATTTACTAATGTTCGGTACTTTCCTGGCCGTGTAGGTGCAGCAAGGAGTGAGGATGATAATAATACAAGCTACCATTTATTGAGTGCTTACTATGTGCCAAACACCCTGCTCCACGCTTTACGGGTGTCACTTCTTCTGACCTTCAAACCACCCAGTGAATAGCGACCGCTGCCTCCACCGTCCGGGAAGCTGGGAGAGTCAGCCCCTCGCCCCAGATGGCACAGTCCGTGAGTGGTGGTGGGCTTGAGGCTGAGACGGGGTCTGCCTGAGTTCAGGGGCTGCACTATTAACCACGGCCCTGCCGTCTCTTGAAATTGAAACAGGACTCAATTGACCAATAGCGTAAAGGGGTTATCAACGGCCCAGTATGCAATTCCCTATAATCTCAAGAGCAGTAGTGGCTGCCCTGAGTATAAATAACAACTACCTGATTGAGCATCAGCGAGGCAGGCACTTAGCAAAGCGAGCTGTTCTATGCGTATTGCCTCGTTTACATTCTCACAATGCTCCATGTTGTGGAGAGGAAACTGAAAACCGGTTTCATGCAGCTTGTAAGTAACAATAATAATAATAATACATTATAATGACAATAAATACAGCCACACAACTCTGACATAACTCATCCTGTTTGCCAAGCACTATTGCAAACACTTTATTAAGGCGACCTCCACAACTCTTTGAGGAAGGGACACAGTCATCCGCTCTGTTTTACAGATGAAGAAACCGAGGCACAGAAAAGTTTGGTAACTTGCCCAAAGTTAAACAGTTGGTTTATGCAGAGCAGGGATTTGAATCCAAGCAGTCCAGCTCCCGGGTTCATGCTCTTAATCTCTAGGCTGTTCGGCAGAGTCAAGACTTAAATGCAGGAAGCCTGACTCCCCCCCGCCCCACCTGTTTCCCACTGCCTCTTAACAAAAGCAGAAGGAAGGTCTGTCTCGGGCAGAGAGTGGGCCCCTCGTATCGCCCGACATACCTCTAGGGACAGAACCCGGTGTTCTGCTCTTTTTTTTTTTTTAAATGTTTATTTTTGAGAGAGAGAGAGCGTGCACAAGCAAGCAGGGGTGCAGAGAGAGAGGGAGACAGAGGATCCGCATCAGGCTCTGCGCTCATGGCAGCCAACCAGATGTGGGGCTTAAACCGTTGGCTTGAACTCAGGAACCGTGAGATCATGACCTGAGCCGAAGTCAGACGCTCAACCGCTGAGCCACACACGTGCCCCTGGGGTTCTGCTCTTACTGAATTAGGCAGGGCTTCTCTGAGTAAGGGTCTGCAAACTTGGGTCTTTGTCTCCAACCTGTTGCTTAAATATTAGGGAGCCCAAGAAGTCCTATCACTGCCCTCTGGATCCTCCAGGGTAAAGAAGAGGGGGTGTGATATTGGTGGAAATCCACTGGGATCCTGCTATCAGAGGCACCAGACTGGGTCCTTTTAGCCTCTGGATCCCTAGTAATTAGCCCAGCACCTAGAACACAGCTCAGTAAATACCACCGAATAAATGAATGAAAGAATGAACGCCACGTTCCCCCGTCACCGGGAAAACAGGAGGCACTCCATGAATCACAAATCAGTGAAACGGTACATGCAGTGTCCCAAGGGCATGTTCTTCCTTGTCAACAAAATTTGTCTTGTCATATTGCAATAGCTCAGCGGTCAGGAAACGTATTCTGAAAAGGGCCATGCGGTCTCTGCAGTAACTACTTGACTCTGCTATTTCAGCACAGAAGCAGCCACAGGCAATGGCTTAGACCAGCTAATCGCAGAGATGTGGCCACCATCTCAACAGATTTCAACAGTAAACCTTCTTTGATAGCTACAAGGACAGGCTCAAGATTCTGTGAGAATTAGCAGATGTCCCTTATTTCCGAGCCCAACTTTTGTACCTGACCATCAGTTAATATCCCCAACCAAAACAAGTGGAGACTGACGTTAAAATCTCGCTCTCCAGGCCAGACTTGGAGAGGAAAAGTACTTCTTCTTACACCAGGGGGACAGCCTGGATATCCCAGTGATGAGGAATCAAAACTGGGTTCAATCGTGGCTCTGACATGAGCCACAGGACCTTGGACAAGTTACTGCACCTCCCTGACGTTCAATTTTTGTATCTGTAAAACAGACATCAGCATCATCATAACAGCACATGTCCATCTCAGGCTATTTGGAGACAGAAAAGTGTTTTGTTAAGCCAGCACGGTGCCTGGCACACAGTAGGTGTTCGATAAATATGGACCACTTATTATCCCCAAAGAAGTCTTACGTTTTCTTAAACACAAACAAACAAAAACCAAAAAAGCGAATTCGCTAAAAATAAGCACAAAGAAAGGCCGGCCAAGATGCAGGAAAGGCCACTTCCAAAATCAGGCTCCTAAAGACATTCCAGTAAGGCCTTCCAGGGGTCCCCAGGTATCAGAAAATTCTCCACTCTAGATCAAACCTCTGAAAGCCCTCCCATTTCTCTGTCCCCTTCCCCAAAAGCCTGCTTCTGTGTCCTTGTAACACTCTGCCTTTCTCGTGGGCGCCAGAGCCACGTGGCAGACATTCGGAGCATTTTCAGACATTTGCTGAGTTTAAGACATTCCTTCTCCCCTCCTTCCCTGCACATCCCAACATTAAAGTCTCCAGGGAGCACCAGAGAGCTCCGGCCCATGGCAGACCAGGAGTGAATAATCTTCGTCTGCTCCATTCTTTTCCATGGCTGGATGGGGCCAAAACTCTGTTTACAACACAAGCAGCAAGTCACAACTTGTCATGCCACATGACACCGGCCCGGCCGCAAGTTATCACTTCCCTCTACTGTACCAGTCACACAAAAGGCCAGAGGTGCAGGAATCTGCCTCCTGCTTTCCTTTCCATCCACCACCTTCCCAACCAAGAAGGGCATTCATAACTTTGCTGGAGAGACTAATGTTTCTAGAACACCCTGAAACAAAAGTCCCCATACATGCCAATAATACACACCCAGAAAAGAAAACAGCCTCTTTGCATCGACACCCTCTCTGTCTCTTCTGAAAGGAGGCTTTCTCCCTACGTGGGATTTCCATCCGCAGTGAGGCTGGTCCCCGACTCGGGGACACAGCAGACACTCTCTCGCTCTGTGTGTATTTCCGGGAGCAGCCAATCAACAGAGACCTAAAGGTGTGGATTTGCACAGCCCCACATGCTAAAAAAAAAAAAAACAAACAAAAAACCACATACGTGTTCATAGGAACAAAAAAACTGTTCTGGAAACAACAAATACCTTAACCACGCCGTGACTATAGGAAGGGGATGGGGGTGAAGAAACTGACCAAAAGGAACAAAAGGCATTTCGGCCCCTGGTTTCCACATAGCCAAGTAACCAGGAATGAAAATCTGCTTCGGAATGGGGCGGGGGGGGGGGGGGGGGACCTGCTTTGTCTGCCAGAGCAGAGAGAGGGAGGGGTCCACAGGAGATGGGAATCCCAGCCCTCACGCCTCGCTTTACCCCAAGAACGTCTTCAGTCATCCTCAGAACCCAAATCAAACTGAGATCCTTCAGCCGTGGTCCCTTGAATACCCCTTTTTGTGTCCACTTCAACCAAACACATCTACCAGCAGGAATGCAGAGTTGGCCGAGGTAAGGAGAACTGGTGTTTTTCGCTCTGTTTTGGTGACCTTCATGAGGCTCATTTATGCACTTCAAGCTCATGACCTAATACATGTTGGTTTGGCTTCTCTTCTCATAATAGCAGCCTGTAAAAAGCTTTTGAGAATTCCCCATGTTTTCTTATTTTGGGTCAAGAAAATAAAATCGATATCTAAGTAACCTTAAAAAAATGGCCTGCACAATCTAAAAATCTGGAACGTTTCCACTAGGGCTAAGGATATCTCTTAAAGCCTCAAAGAGCATCAAAGTTAAGCCCAACCATTGCCATTTTTTAAGGTAAGCGATTCAGTAACAGCATATGTGAGAATTAGCTAAGAGGGGCTTTTTGACATAAGTCAAACAATGACATTTAAAACTCACGTTAAAGCAATTACCGTGCAGAATTTTTCCGTGTTTTTCCCATTTCTTAAACAGAAGTGTATATGTTTTCGACATAGTTTCTCGCTGTAATTTTCTTTCTTGGCAAACCCACATCTTACCATGAAACCCAAAGTATGCATGCTACAGAAACAATAATGGCTGAAACAGACTCGGCTGGGTCTCTGGCATGATTTTTCTTTACGGAATTAAAATGTCTTTTGGCCAATAATATGCTGCACATTTCAGTTACGAAAGACCATTCTTGGGAGACGAATAGAAAAGAAAGGGGAACTGACAGATTCAGCTGATGTGAGACAAAAGTTAAGTTGCTATATTCATACAGTAGTCAGACCCTCCGGTTCCTCATTCTTTGGGGACAAAAATGTCGATTTTATCATTTTTCCTCTAGTTAAATTCGCGGGGAGTTGACAGCTCTCTCGGAACGACTGTGAGTAGGTATGGACAGATACGTTACATCTGGGAACATGCAGAGTTTAAAAAAATCTAACGATACTAGACACTGAGGAGGGAAAGAGGGGGAAAATCACACACGTTTCTGTGCTATCGACGCAACACCACCGATACCAAAAGGCGAAATAATTTCTAACTACTTTGAAATACTCTGTTCATTTTGAAATCTGTCTAGATTAGCATTCTCAGGCAAGGAGAGGTGACCGTGTGCACATTCTCAAAACTGGTGAGATGTAAACCTGTCTCCCCTGGCTATCTATTCATCTGAGTTCCTGTTTTCAATTTCTGCATATATCTGAACACAGAGGGAGATTCTGCAAAAAGGCAAGAACAGGCACATCGGTGCCCTCAACCAGGATCGCCAAAGGATGATGACCACAGCAAAGAGACCCTGCTTTCTAGAGACCCCAGACTGCATGCACAGACCCTCGCATCCATCCTGCCACGCTCTGTCCCAAAGTGGGAGCCCTCTTAGACCCCCCTGACCCTCTGCCTGCTTGTTTCAGATTCAGGCAACCGACGGCCTCCCTCAACCTTCAAAGTGGCAAAGATAAATCGCTCCAGTTACCTGACTCTTGGGACCACCTGTTCCAAATTATTCTTCGCTCTCCAAATGTTTATAATCTCACCCCCCAAACAAGAACCCACCCATAGCGATCCAGCACCTTCCGGTAAACTCCATTTGGACCGCCTACCGGAACATTTTAGGGCTTTGCCACTGCCTATAAACTTATTGACTCTTTTTAGGAACTGAAATGCGTCGCATTATAGTATCGAAGGAACGAATCAAATTAGCCCTTGTAAATAGACATCCTTTATAGACCCATACACAACCTGCTAAACACCATGACTCAGGAAGGCTCATATTGGTGTTTCCTAATTACTTAATATGATTTTTCTTCCGTTTAGAACAACAACGAAACATCAGGGCAGAGTCAGAAAATAATTGGGCTCGATGCATTTCAGATCATCCCAATTTCTCGTCTCTGTCCGAGGGAAAGGAAAGCAGAAATGTCCTCTCGGCCAAGGTTTTTACAGCACATGGGAAACGCACAGTCCGCAGAGGTCTGAAGGCCTCCATTCTGGTTTCATTCCCTCTTGTGAGTCATGTAACTTGAAACTCAATTCTTGCCTTAACAAAGTTGGGATGTGATAATAAATAATAATAATAATAATAATAATAATAATAATACCACCACCTAACCCAAAGAGTTGTTGTGAGAACCCATCCTAAAAAGACATGTCAAGAACTGAATTCAGGCCTGGCATACGAGCTATTTCATCATTATTATTAAACACAAGGATATACTTTGCAAATGGAGAGAAATGGCAAAGACGCCAGGAGGATGGGAGTGAGAAAAAAAAAATAAGGAGAAAAAGCAGCAAAAATAAATTTAAAAGCCTGTGGCTTCCTTCGTCCTCTCTCCCCTAAATGCACCTGGCAGATACTTTCATACCTTGAAATTGATTTTCAGTCACATGCAATGAAGAACAAGTTCCTGCCCCTCCGATTCATTTACAGGGACAAGTGGGTCTGAACCAGTCACTTCAAGTGTTTGCCACCTGATTGAGGGGGTTTATCCTCGGATTAGAAGAGGTGTCCGTGAGTCAAACACCATTAGGCCAGTTAAGATCTTCAAATAGTGAAAACGAAGCACTGTCTCCGGCCAATTCTCTGCTAATCGCTTCCCCTACTAGAATCTTCTCTCCGTTGTGTGTGTTTGGAACTGTGCGAACTGCCACCAACAATAAGGGGTGTGGGGAGTGGGCCATTCAGGAAGCTGTTATGATCTGGGGGGGGGGGGGAGAGGAGGGGGGGAGTGAGAAGGGCGCTGTGGGGAGTGTCCATGAGTATGTGTGTATCTTCTGTCAACAGGCTGTGTTTTCTCAACTCTGGGGTTAATTCTCTGTAGAGATTCCTTTTCAGCAGACTCCACCAACTGCTTCTGAGAGCAGCTAGCTAGAAAAAAAAAAAAAAAAGAAGAAGAAGAAGAAGAAGAAGAAGTTTCCTTCCACCAACAAAACCCAGTCCTGGCAAGAGCTGGAAGGTTCGGCCTTTGGAGGTAACTGAATAACCAGCCGCTTCACGTCCACAGATAAGGAGAACACATCTTTAGGTGACTCTCCCCTTTATAGAACATCTTTGGGGAGGTTCCTGTCCCCCAAGAAATGTTTCCTGACAGCCACAGGCTCTCTCTCTGCGGAGAGAGGCATCTGTCATGAGCTGCCGGGAACCCCACTTAGGCACCATAACGGCCTGCGATTTTATTATACAAGGAGTTTATTGCTGGCCTAATTAGTTTCAAACTGGGCATTCCAGCTGAGGACACCTAAAAAACATCTGGTGGCAGGAGAGCAAGAGCGAGACCTCGTTCTGAGCCGGTTACGGTTGGATTTCTGCATAACTCTGGTCTCTCGCGCCCGAGACACAAGTTATCTTTGGAAAAGTAACCGAAAAAATAAGGAAATGTTTTTCTTTGTGGGAAAGGAGTCATCTTGTCACGGGGGAACCCAAACCGCCTTAAAGTGGACGTGCTCGGACCGTGTATACCTTTTCACAAACTGCCAGGGTCCCCCTATCTGGCTGCACCCAATTCAAAATGTACTTCGCTGCCCCACAGAGTGCTTTTGCTGGGGACTTTCTCCTTGTTCCAACAGCAGCTAGCATTTTATCAATTTATCCGTCTGGAACAGGCTTTGCAATCTCGTACTTGCAATTTAAAGCAGAAGTAAGACCACATATTTGAAACAGCATGTCTTGGGTGTTTTTGCCAAATGGTAATCCTATAACAAGTCAACAAATCATAGCTCTTTATGATGTGTTTAATACGACACAAAAGGCATGAAAAGAAGACTTTAGAACTTAAGCGATGAAAGCATCTGGTTTTTAAAAATCCCAAAGAATCAGGGTAACATCTTTTCCTTTCCTTTCCTTTTTCCTTTTTCCTTTTTCCTTTCCTTTCCTTCAGCTATTTAACGTTAGCAAAGAGACTGATCTGTTTATAGAGTATTCTCATTCACACAGCCACCCCAGAGGTGAGCTGTGCTCAGGGCAGAGGAAAACCGCCAACTCCTTTAAGATAAAATAGTTAATAATATGGCGAAGCTAGAGTTACAGCGGGAGAATGGTCTAACTACCAACTACGTGTGGGACATAGGAACGGCTTTCAAAAATTCAGGCCCTTTCGGATCTAGCCATATTGGTCAAAAGTGCCAAATGTAGAGTTTCCTCCAAAGGCAAGGAGATTTTTCATACAAAACACGATTTTATGCTCAGTCAAAAGCAAGACTCAAAACACCATCATTTATGACATGCATCTCTCAGTACTTTCCTTAGTCTGAGGATGTCTAAATGCAAGGAAGCATCATGTTTAAGGGGTTTAAAGATGTGGAGAGAAAAGTGGAAAACACGAACATTTCTTGGGGAAAAGTTGCCCAGAAGATTTTGCACGAAGATTATTTTTAAATGGGGGTCTCCCCGCCCTGCCACCCCCCTCCCCAAATGGCCCACAGGCTGGAAATGCAGCTACTAGTTCAGTACTCAGACGCTGGTCATAGAAAAATTGCAGTCGAGCAAGAAAGGGCTCATGAAATGAACAGATTTGGTTTGAAATACAGCAATTGTCCGCTGGTTATAATTTCCTTTGGAAGGGAGCTCCGTAACTCAAACATAATTCAGCACTCAAATCCCTCCTTGATGTTTGTAAATCATTCTACCTCCCCTCCGCTCATGCTAACAACCAGGCTCCGATGCTCGCTCATTTCGCTGCACCTCGTCATTAAAAGGTACCTGCACCAAGGGTGATTTATATCTCAACGTTATATATATGTATATATACACATATATGTGTGTGTGTATATATACATAAAATTAAAGATTACGTAGCGTTTCGGGGAAAGGGGAGACAAGAAAATGGTATCCATAAAGATGCAACATCAGTCTTGCCTTTCAAAAATAATTCAGAGCCCAGCAGCAGGCACGCTAACTGCGTTTGGGAGGAGCGGGATCCTCACCGCCAAAGCGCTTCGCTTTCAAGCCCTGAGAAAGGCGCGCGGAGGATTTTGCGACGCGAATATTTTTACCAGTCAAGCCTTCCTAAGATTCCTGGAGCTTATAGACTATTTATTTGGGGGCAGGATATATATTTAAGGAACTGCGGCCAGCACGGCCGGTTCACGTCCAGACTGCATGGCTGAGAAACAATTCCCTTCTCCACTTTCTCCCATTACAGCAAAACCCTAGCCTCCTTCTCAACAGTCTTGGGATGGATGCAAAGTTTTTTAAGTTTCCGACTCCGGCTTCGGCAGGCACCAGGACGCCCGCTCGGGTACAAAGCCCGGAGAGCCGGCCCTGCGCAGGCCGGGCGCAGCCGGACTTTAGAACAGAAATGCAGCTAGAAGGCGGCTCGGCGGCCGTTCCCGCCCCTTCCCGGGGGCTTCGGAGACAGCGCCCCGGGGCGCGCGTTGGGCTCCCGGCGCCGCTCCGGTTCGGACGGGGCGTTGAGGGGGAGGGGGGTGGACGCAGCCGACGGCCCGGGCCTCGAAACCGGCCAAACGCAGCCCACCGCATCTACACCGCCCGTGCGCCCATGCACTTGTCCCGCGCGCGGGAGAACAAACTTGAGTCGCTGTCCCCCCCCTCCTCCCCCCAGCGCAAAAGGAAACTGAGACCCGCAGCCTGGCTTCTCCGAGACGGAGTCGGCCCGCTGCCCCCGCCGCCCTCGCGCCTGCGGCGCCCCGGGGGCCCCGTGCGCCCCCCGAGCGCCCCGACAGCTGCGGAGGCCCCGGCCCGGCGGGTGCGCGAGCGAGGCGCGAGGAGACGGGTCCGCGTCAGCCCGGGCCCGGGGAAGCCCGGCGGAGCCCGGCGGGCGCCCCGGGGTGGGCGCCGCGGGAGGTACTCACCGCGCGCAGTGGAGAGGGCGCCCCGGCGCGGGCGGGCGCGGGTCCGACGCGGCCGGGCTGACTGCGCCGGGCACGGTGCTGCTCCGCCGCCGCCGCTGCCTCCGCCTCCTGGGCTGCCGCGGCCGCCGCCTGCGCGGGGAGGACCGGCCCCTTCCCCTCCCCGGGCCGGGCCCTCCCTCTGCCCCCGCCCGGTCCCCGCGCCGCTGCGTGGGCGCGTGGGGGCGCCGAGGCGCGGCGCTGGGCTCTGCGGGCGCACACCCCCGGCGGCTGGACGCGCGGCGCGGGGCTCCGGCCCTGCCGCCGCCGCCGCCGCCGCGCTGCTCTCCGCGCCTGCAGCCCAGCCGAGCGCGCCGGCTCCTGCCGGTCCCGGACGAGGCGAGGGCGCAGCCTCCTCCCCGCCCCCCACCCCCGACACCCCGCACCTCCTCCCTCCGCGACCCAGGCGCGGCCCCCGAGAAAGGCACCTCTGCAGTCCGGCCGACAGTCATTCGTTCACCCACCTATTTATTCATTCATTCCGCCTGCACTGAGCATCTGCTGCGCCGGGTTCAGCTCCTGGGAGATTCAGCTAGAACGAGACGGATTCGTTTTCTGTCCTCCGGAACTTACATTCACGTGGGGAGATAGACCATGAACAAACAAGTAGAGAAGCAAGGCAATTTCGGAAAGTTCGAATCGTCATGGAGGGGGGCAAGTATGTGCTGGGGGTGCAAGGGGCGGTTATCTTAGAAGAGTCAGGAGGGACCTCTCCGAGGAGGTGACAACTGAATTATGAGAAGGGCCATTGCTGGTGATATCTGGGAGAGGGGAGTTCAGGGATCATCCGCCTACCTTTCACCCACTTTACAGATGGGGAAACTGAGGTCCCAAGAACGTAACCGGCTCACCCGAAGTCAGTGGCACAGCCCCGTCCACAACCCCCCCCCCCCCCAATTGAGGTACCTCACTTACTTCACCCTATCCTGATCGCCTGTGTCAATGCTCCCCACGATAAACTGTCGGGAACTGGGTCTAGGCTCTTCCCTCCGTCCCAACCACTTGACTGTGGGATATCTAGGATGCTTCAGTCCAAAAACAATACCAACTTCTGCCATTTGTGAAGCTCCCGCTTAAAAACCGGGTGCCCAGATAAAGTTGAATTTTAGAAAATCAAGATGTAAGGTTTAGTATAAATATGTCTTATGCAACAGGTGGTGATACTTACATTCAAAAATTATTCATTGTTTCTCTGAAATTCCAATTTAACTGGCTATCCTGTATTTTCTTTGCTAAATCTGGCAACCCAAGCTCACCCAAGGACGCCCACCCCATCCTTACCCCATTTAAACCCCCAAAGAGATCCAAAGGTAGATGCTGTAAGCATGCCCAGTTTACCAATGATCAAGTCCAAGTTGAAAGAAGGCAGAAAGTGACTGAGCCAGGGCTGAAATTCAGGTCCAGCTGATTCCCAAAGCCCTTGATCTTGAGATACAATATAGAGATAGCAACCCCAGTTGCAGGGTTACAGGAAAGCTGATAAAACTTAAGCTCCAGGGCCCCTCACTGACTGGGTCCGTTTCTAAGGTTCTGCCATTTTGTACATTTGACATGATGAACAAGTGACCTTGTGAACACGTTGCTAGGTCCCTGTCAACATATTGACATTTAGTTGCGATCAGTAAAGACCGCTGTCTCTTTCCATTCTGGTTCCCCACTGTAGTACTTGATCCTGCCTGAGTAGGTGGTGTGGGAGTGGCCGCTGGCATTTTGGGGATCCAGCTGAGGAAAAGTTGAGTTGGGAATTTTGTGATGGTTGTGGTATTTTTCAGCTTCTTAAAATCTGAATTTGTTGTGATTTATTTTCTTAAATTCAAAGACATACTCACTTTTGGACCTAATTTTTGACTGGTATTTTTTCTTTTTTTTTTTTTTAATAATTTTTTTCAAGTTTATTTATTTAGTATTGAGAGAGAGAGAGAGAGAGAGAGAGAGCACAAGCTGGGGAGGGGCAGAGAGAGAGGGAGACACAGAATCGGAAGCAGGCTCCAGGCTCTGAGCTGTCAGCACAGAGCCCGACGTGGGGCTCGAACCCACGAACCGTGCGATCATGACCTGAGCTGAAGTCGGACGCTTCACCGACTGAGCCACCCAGGTGCCCCTGGACTTGTATTATTTTTCCTAAACAGGGCCCTCAAATTGGGTGTGCTGGGTCAGGGCCTCACTACACCCGCACCTGCCTCTGGTCAGAGCTGATTCTCCTCTTTCTGCTTCCAGAACGGTCAATGGAAGCAAGCGTATTCAGTAAGCATGGCTGGTCTTCCCTGACCCAGGCAAGCACCAGACCTGTAGCTCCTAGATGAAGATGACTGCTGCTTCCTGGAAGCAGAACACACACATGTACTTGGCCTTGCTTTCCTCATCTCGAATACGGAGGTGGCCGTACCCATATTGTATTATTATCGTGATAATTCACTGAGATCGTGCTTGTAAAACACTTCCCACCCTGACTGTAGCTGGTTCTAGGGCCGCTCCACCAATATTATTACTGTACACACAACTTCACGTCCCACAGCATCTTGCAAAAAGCTCCAAGTCATTGTAAATTGAGGGTCTTAATGTTCTCCAGAGGTGTTTAATTTCTCTTGGCCCATGAGCCTTAATGTGATGTTATTTAAACAGTAGTAGTAAGCAGAATTTTTTTTTGCTAAAGGAATAGAATGGGATAGACCAGCATAGAAAATACCAAGTGAATTGCATTCAATAAGAGAGTGTGTGTGTGTGTATGTGTATGTGTGTGCGCGCGCACACACACAGGCACTAGGTCAGGCTGGGTTTCTTGCAGATCGTTGGGGAAATGTCAACAAACACTTTAACTAAGGGTACTCTATGGAATACAAAGGGTTAATCTTCAAACCATTTACCCCTTCACCAGAATCTGGCCCATTATCTCCTAAATCACAGCCACACCCCCCAGCACCTTGAGAGATAAACAGGAGGCAGGTACTTATTAATTTTATTTTTTCCTTTTCTGAGGGCAGTGGTTCTCAACTACACTCAGCTGCACATTAGATTCTCCCAGGGAGCTTTGAAAACTCCCCATGCTGAGGCCCCACCCCAGACCAATTAAACCAGACTCTCTGGGGGAGGGACTGAGGCATCAGTATTTTTTAAAGCTCCCGGGGTGATTCTAATGTTGGGCAGAGGATGAGGGTCCCCATCTTTGGAAGTGTAAGGACTTGACCACAGATTCACAGCAGATGAGACAGAAGTCCAGATAGGAGGTAAGCCTCCCGATTCTTAATTCAAGACCACCTAAAATGCAGCTGCCTTCCTGGGTAACAGCGCCCCCTTTCCGTCCCTTCCTTTCCTTTGATTTTTTTTTTTTTTCTGGCTAAGTATTTGCCCTCATTTTGTAATGACCAGCAAAATAATCCCAGACGAAATCTGAAAATGCTAAACCATAAAGCAGATTCTTTGGAGTGTAGACCACAGGCATGCCTCCCCTGGAGTAAATCACTTTTTCCCCCCAGAGTCTTCCAAGTAAATGTTCTCTGAAGCCAGAAGACCAGCTACACTTGGAAAACTACAAACTTCACAAAGTATCCCGCATGTATACACATATCCTACAAACACATATGTGTATTCTCTATGCCAAATCACGCCTTATTCCTATACACATTCCTTTCCCACCTGCAAAGAAAAAGTACTCCGTTTTTTTTTAATGCATTCATTTAAACCTTGGTTCTTTCCAAAAAGGATTTGAGGCAGCGTGCAAAAACATAAATAGAAGGACACAGGAAAAGCAGGTGAAAGGGGAACATGGGGAAGAAAAGAAAAGAAAGTCAAGGGTGAGGTTTGCATACCAAATGTGGGCTAGGAGGAGCTGAGCCCTTATCAAATGGTAGACTGAGAATCAGATGCTGAACTTCCTGGCCGTCAAGGCAAAGGAGAAAATGCGATCCATTACATCAGCGGCTTTCAAATTTTCTTTTGTTCAAAAGCAAGCGCGCGCAGGAGCTCGGTATGAAAAAAAGGAAGTGAGGGATCCCAGCCGCAATCTCATCGCTTTCTCCCGTGGGTACTTGTAAAGGGTCTTAAAACAACCCACAAAGTTCCGCAGAGTCAAGATTGAAAACCATGAATTTCAAAGTGCTTCCCCGTGTTCGTGAATCTCGTGGCCTATAAGGTAGAAACGAACAGAACGACTTGAAGCAATCAGAGCTTTGATTCCTGATATTGGTACAGGAGAGAAGGGTTCCTGGGAGTCCTTATAAAAGAGGCAATACGGGATATGGGCGGGGGGTGAGGTAGGGGGCTTTTTGCACACGTGTGAAATATAAAATAACCCTTCAGCAAATAAAATAAAATAAAATAAAATAAAATAAAATAAAATAAAATAAAATAAAATAAAATAAAATAAAATAAAATAAAATAAAAAATAAAATAAATCTTACACTCTACATAACCCGGGGACACAAAACAGGCCTACTCCTGGGTCAATAGTTTCCCAGTAGCCTGAATCTTTGTATTTAATAGCTAAACTTCATAGAAGGCATGACTCTCAAAATCATGAGACCAGTTTTATAGAGAAAAAACTCATATTTGTATCCTCAAAACTCCATGTAGCATTTCTGTTGGAATAACGTGTAGGACAGTAGGACCCGCCAGGAAAACATTTCAAGTACTATTGAGACAACATCTGAATCACGTTTTGAAACGTGCAAAGAAGGGGACACACAGTCTGCTATGGTCGTGTCACCACGTACACATCAACTATCTGTTGCGAACTGAAGTTATTGCTTGGTGGTCAGGAAACCAGCCTTTCAGCATTTTACCGTCTTCAGCCAGTTTGATACATGGTCAGCTTTTAAAAATTTTTTTTAATGTTTATTTATTTTTGAGAGAGAGAGACAGAGCACAAGCGGGGAAGGGGCAGGGAGAGAGGGAGACACAGAATCCGAAGCAGGCTCCAGGCTCCGAGCCATCAGCCCAGAGCCCGACGCGGGGCTCGAACCCACGAACCGCGAGATCATGACCTGAGCCGAAGTCGGACGCTCAACCGAGGCGCCTCTTGGTCAGCATTTTAAGTGTTTAGTCCCATTTTAGGAAATTGATTGGGGGCTCTGGTTGACATGTCATGAATTACAATTCTTCCTATTTAAAATACTGTAGGAAATCAACTCTTGGGTGCAATTTCAGGCAGAGCACCAGAATTTCAGGATGTCTGATGCTCAGTGGGAGACACTCATTCCCATGTAGAGAGGTACATCGAGACCCCTATCCATGCAGTTCCTTTGGCCGAGACTACCCCTCCCCGACACAGTTCGGTGGTTTCATTCCATTCCCTTCAGATCTCTGCCAAATGTCTCCCCACCCCCCACGCCCGAGATCAGATCCCTGATCTCCCTGTCCAAAATAGCATCCTCATCACATGGCCTGCCCTCCCTTGTTCTCACTCAGCACATTTATCACACTGCAACACTACATTACATCTTTACCTGTCGATCTATTCCTAGCTGCCTCTCCATGTAGAGTGTCCGCTCCATGTAAGCGGGGACTTGCTGTTTTGTTCATGGCTATATCCTCAGTGCCTAGAACAGTGCCTGGTGTACGTACGAGTAGGCACCCAGGAAAAAGTTGAGGAATGAATGACAGATACAAATGAGAGGGCCTGGGCTTGCGGCTCCACGCGCAAAATGGCCAGAGTCACGCTGCCTTTTCTCATTTCCTTTGCACCCACCCTGAAAGAAACAAACAGGAAGGAAGGCGTTCAAGAAGCCCGTTCTTCTGGAGAACCAGAGCAGAACTCAAGGGCAAGGTTTTCTTCTCTAGTTCTCTCATGCTCTCTTTTTCAGTTTGCTCATTGGCGAAGCCCTGAGGATTCACAGCAGACTGAGAGCAGCCTGGGTGACTGAAGTCCGCGTTTCCCTTTGGGGACTCGTTGGGAGACCACAGAGAAGGTGCCAGGTGAGCGGAGAAGGAGACGGAGCCTTTGCCCCTTGACTGTAAAATCCAACAACAGAGCAAATGCCTTGATGATTTCCCAGATCCTTTGTCATGATCAGCTTTCAAATCAATTCTGGCGTGAAAACCACCCATAAATCTCCAAGCATGGTCTCCCAGCCAGGCCACTTCCTTATGCTTTCCTTCAAAACCCTGCCACTCTTTCCTTTCCTTGTCCCCTAGAGAGCAAAAGCAAATAGGATGACAAGATTTCTGGCTTTTTAATACATTTGGCTTCTCTTTTCTCCTTGCTTTTGGCCGCCTGTCCTATCTTTGATAGTGAACAGAGCCAACCGGTCTTTGGTAAGTATCGGGGCAGTGATCTTAGAAACACTGACGGGGGGGGGGGGGGGGGGGGCGCCTGGGTGGCGCAGTCGGTTAAGCGTCCGACTTCAGCCAGGTCACGATCTCGCG
This sequence comes from Prionailurus viverrinus, assembly GCF_022837055.1. Taxonomy (NCBI): domain Eukaryota; kingdom Metazoa; phylum Chordata; class Mammalia; order Carnivora; family Felidae; genus Prionailurus; species Prionailurus viverrinus. The sequence goes on from NC_062563.1 coordinate 14,320,247, forward strand.
GTCCGTGAGTTCGAGCCCCGCGTCGGGCTCTGGGCTGATGGCTCAGAGCCTGGAGCCTGTTTCCGATTCTGTGTCTCCCTCTCTCTCTGCCCCTCCCCCGTTCATGCTCTGTCTCTCTCTGTCCCAAAAATAAATAAAAACGTTGAAAAAAAATTAAAAAAAAAATAAAAAATAAAAAAAAAGAAACACTGACGGGGAGACATCCGAGATCTCCACAATCCAACCAGAGATTGTTCTACATTCTTAAAGAATGTGTGGTCCTAAACACAGAGGGACTATCTGAAGAGATTATAGGAGTTCCTCAAGTTCAAAGGTCTAGAGACCTTCTGAGAGTGGAATGCTTTTGAGCATCAATGTCCCGGCAAACTGGGACAGTTGACCACCCCGCCTGAGCATGATGACTTCAAGATGTTCTGAGGACCAAACATGTGAAATTTAATCAATAATCACTTGGGAGGCAGTTGCAAGAGCAGACCACGGGTGGTGAGCAACCCTTCTTGAAGTTATGAAATCATCGACGTAACAATTCTTGGTACATTTCGGGGCATCCCGTCCATATCTCTGATGATGCACCACTCAGTGCTCTGGCCCAAATCTCTAGCTGTTAAAGCAACCATATCACACTGGGCAAGGGGCTCTGCACACCTCGTGGGCTGATATAATGGATTCCTGCATGGAAGGATACCAAGAGCACTTTCCCTGGGTGTCAGTCCTTCCTTATCTCTTACTCTGCTGGAATCCCTAGAGCATGTGCCCGGGACCTCTTTGGCAGTCTGGCGAAGTCTCGGGACATCTCAAAAAAAACAAAAAAAATGCTTCTAACTACAGGAAAATGTGATGCACACACAAGTGCTGGGAAAGTGAACACTGATGACAAAAAATAATTACCTAGACCCTTAGCTCACGTGACACAGAAAAATTCACCCCAAACCTAAAACTATAAACCTTCTAAAAGACAACATTAGACGAAAGTCCCCCACAGCCTAGGGGTAGACAAAGCTTCTCCTGAACACAAAGGGTACAACCTCTAAAAGAAAACCTCTGATAAATTGGACTTCATCAAAATGTAGAACTTTTGTTCTTCAAAAGGCAAAATTGAGAAAAGAAAAGGGAAGCTACGTGGTGGGAGAAATACGACACATCCATCAGACCATGTAAGAATCATAAACATACAAAGGTTTTTACAACTCCATAGTGAGAAGACAAATCACTCGGTTGTTAAAAAGGGCAAATAATTTTGAACCAACCCTTCAAAAGGGAGGATACACGGGTGGCTGATAGACAGACAAACAGATGCTCAACACATTAGTTATTGGGGTGATGCAAAGTAAACTATAAGGAAATACCATCACGTAGCCATTTGATTGGCTAAAATTAAAAAGACTACCTTGCCAAATGTTGGCAAGGATGCAGAGAAACTAGACTCTCATATCCTACTAGTGGGAGTGTAAAATGTACAGCCACTTTGGAAAACAGTTTGGCAGTTTCTCGAAAAGTTAAATATCCCCCACTTGACACCCAAGAGAAAGGGAAACACGAATCCACACAAAGACTTGTACACGAATGTTAAAAGCAAGTTTGCTTTTTTAAGAAAAATTTTTAGTGTTTATTTGTTTTTGTAAGAGAAACAGACAGAGCATGAGCAGGGGAGAGTCAGAGAGAGAAGGAGACAACCTGAAACTAAGCACAGAGCCCGACACGGGGCTCGAACCCACGGACCGTGAGATCATGACCTGAGCCAAAGTCAGACACTCAACCGACTGAGCCACCCAGGTGCCCCTTAGGGCAAGTTTACATGTTAACAGCTATAAGCTGGAAACAGCTTCACTGTCCTTTAGCAGATAAATAAATAAGCAGATTGTGGCATATCCATACAGTGGATTGGTCAGCAATGAAAAGGAACGGAAGAAATGTGTGATACACACACAGTGTGGATAAATTTCAAAATCATTACGTTGAGTAAAAAGTCAAACCCCTTTCCCCCAGAAAGACGCATGATGCATGATTCCATTTATGTAAAGTTCTTAAAAGTGGAAGCTAGCGTGTAGAGACAGAAAGCCAAGCTATGGGTGCCTGTGGATGGGATGGCGGGAAGGATGGATTACAGAGGGGCTCAAAGACACTGTTGGGGGTGATGGAAAAGTCCAGTGTCTCGACTGCGGTGATGGTTTCACGGGACATCTATATGTCAAAAATGATAAGATTTAACACTTTCAATATACCCAGCTTATGATACTTCATTTGTACCATGGTAAAAAATATTCATGTTGTGCTATAGACATAGGAGTTTTTTTTTTTTAATTTTTTATTTTTGAGACAGAGAGAGACAGAACATGAGCAGGGGAGGGGCAGAGAGAGAGGGAGACACAGAATTGGAAGCAGGCTCCAGGCTCTGAGCCGTCAGCACAGAGCCCGATGCGGGGCTCGAACTCACGAACCAAGGGATCATGACCTGAGCCGAAGTCGGACGCTTAACCGACTGAGCCACCCAGGCGTCCATGAGTTTCTTTACTAAGACATTTACTAATAAGATCTAGCAGCAGGCCTAAAACTTCCATAACTTTGCAGTGGTGCTGAGTGGAAAAGGTATTTCGAGATGTTTATAACAACCATGAAAATATCTGTGACTTCTGTTGGTAACAGGGTCACAGGTCCTGTTAATGCTCCTGTGGTTTGTTGCCACATTCATATTTGAAGGGAATGCTAACTTTCAGTTAGAGGCTGGTGAAAATAAAGATACTTTTTCCCATCCTAGTTAGAGAATCCCTGAGTTATAGACCCCAGGTTAAGAAATCCACTTGGAGGCAACCCCAGCCACCTTATTACCTGGGTTATTACCTTATTACCATTAATAATTCCTTTGAAAGGTAAGCATCCTTAAACCCCAGGAATATCAATCATGGAAATGTCCTACATGGGAAAGGAATTTTATCGGAAAGCATATTTTAACTGAGATACAAGCAGATATAAACGTGAACATTTTTGACAAGGTCAAATCATCGGATTGGTATTTTTTCTGTGAAGAATGAATCTGTTCATATTTAGTAATTTGCATAATTTAAGAGACTTATTTCTAAGAGACTTAGACTGTTAGAGTAACATGTTGGTCAGACTTGTTGATTACAGTTAAAATGCGGCTGAATCATTGCTTAAACATGCAATTTTTTTTCTTGCTAAGTTTATATGCAATCATTGGAACCCTTAAGGTGATTCAAGTTTTGATGTATAAATGTCACTTATTAGATTTATAAGAATTGATTAAGGACTAGTGTGGGACAGTTGAAGTGCTTGCAAAGAAAACCCAAAATATCAAATTTAGAAATGCAGTTTAAAATGTTAAAGGCTTTTAATTAGCCTTTAATTAGCTAAGCTTATATGGGACTGGGTATTGATCAATGACTTATCTGAAAACAAAGGCTGGTTTTTGTTATTCTATTCTTAGAAATAAAACAATAGATTTGAAAAGGAAACTTACAAGCTCAGGCGGGAAAACTAGGTTTGGTAAATTGTAATTTTGGTAATTCAAAATTATTTCCTCCCTTTTGGGTATAGTTTTAGTATATAAACACCACCCAAACTCAGATGTAGCAGTATGGACGGCTGAAAACGGAATGAGCCTCAGGAAATCCAGGATCCTTCTCTCACCCCATGTTTATTTTCGACCTAAGCATCCCTCCTGGCCCCCATCTGGGCCTCTGCCATTGAGGAATTAGCCACAAACACAAGAAAATTCTTTTCAGTAACCTAAGGAGAAGAGAGGTCATTTGTTACACTGGGCTTAGGAACAAATTTAAAATACTGAACCACTTAATTTTTCAAAACAGTGGAATCTGAACAAATGCTAAACTGGTGAACAAATGTATATTCATTGCCAAAACCCCAGTTGGTTTGGACGGCATTTTTCCCCAGCTCCTTCAGCAGAGTTGATCCCTTGGCCTGCCCTCTCCAACACTGTAAGAAAATCCTGAAGGGAACGCGAGAGTTGTACACTAAGCGTTTTTAACAATCTACAACATTAATGGCAACTAAATGCCAATACACAAACTTCCTCCTCACTGAATCGTTGGGGAGATCAAATTGTTTTTCGATCCCCCCAGTTTGAAGTGATTGCTTTCTTTACCAGATAATTCTCTTCCGGCGTTCAGTGACTGCATTATTTAGGATATCAGTTTGGCTGCCCTGACAGAAAGACATCCCCGCAAAGTGGTATTTGTTTAATACGTTATTCTTTCCTCACTTAAAAGTCTGGGTAGTCAGCCGATGGCTGCGACCCGGGATCCTTGTTTTCGTCCTCTATAAGTGGTTTCCATCTCACAATCCAAAATGGCTGCCCTAACTCTAGTTATGACATCTGCATTTTAGCCAGCAGGAAGGGGAGAAAGAGCCGTAGGGCTCATTTCTTTCTAGTAAGGGAACACGTCACCTGCATTCACACCCTATTGGCCAGAACTTAATGAGATGTCCATGCCTAGTTGCATGGGAGTTTGGGAAATGTAGGCTTTATCTCTGCAGACAGTGACGAGTTAAATATTCTATTGCCATGGTGGGAAGGGAGAACAGATACTGAGTGACAGCCATCAGTCTCTGCCACATCCAACATGACCCTCTGTAGGTTATTGAGTTTTGTGTGCATTGTGATTTCTCTTACGAAATATTACTTGTGAGCTGCTTAGGAGAGAAATTTGGAAACACCTATCAAAATGGAAAGTGTGACCCCAGAATTCTGTTACCTACGTCCTTTCTACAGAAACACATAAAGGAGTCTACAGAGAGCATGGGCAAGATGTTCATTGAGCGTTGGTTACAAGACTAAAAAGGTGGGGAGAAACTAACTGGCAATCGAACAGAAATGGCTAACTGACCCGGCATATCCATATTTTTGAGTTCTTAAGGAGGTGAATCTGTATGCATGGGAAATGCAATTTGTAGAATGTCCCCAATAGTATGTCTACACGTTTGAACAAGAATATATTTGTATATACACATGCGTGTATATATTTAGAGAACCATCAGGAAGAATTTATATATTAAAAAGATCTGGAAATGGGGTGCATGGGTGGCTCAGTCGGTTGAGCGTGGGACTCTTGATTTTGGCTCAGGTCATGGGAGCCCCGTGTCAGATTCCACGCACTCTCTCTCTCTCTCCCCCGCCCCCACCTCCACTGCCACTTCCCCCCTCTTGCACGCTCTCTCTCTAAAATAAATAAATAAATAAATAAATAAATAAATAAATAAATAAATAAAGTCTGGAAAGATCTATATTTTAAGATACATACGCATAAGATATATTTTTTATTTTACTATAATATAGTCTCATTATATATTGTATAATACGCTATTAGAGTATGTTATCTGCAGAATGTCCCTCATGTAGCTTAATCTGATGTTTTCTCATGATTAGACTCGGTTTCACCTTGGCAAGAACACCACGGAAGTGCTGATGTGTTCTTTACAGCACATGTTTCCAATTTGTCCCATTAACGGTGATATTAAACTCCGATACTTAATCAAGGTGACATCTGCCAAGCTTCTCCGCTATCAAGTGACTCTTTTTTCCCTTATGATTAATAAGTATTTTGTGGGGATAATACTTTGAGACTATGTACACAACCTGTTCCTCATCAAACTTTCAATTTATTAACTTACTTATTCAGCCTCTTTTATTCAATGGGCTTGGTCCGTTACTTTCATATTTAGTTTCACGTCCAGACTGTCCCAGTCAGTGGGAGCCTCTTCCCCTTGGCTTCTCTACCCACTTGACATGGCCTCATCACTCTTGGAAGGACCTCTTTCCTTTCTGGCTCAACAGAGTGTTCAGGTTCATCTTCCAGTTGTCTTGACTCAGTCCCGGAGTTAGCCATTTCTCCCAAAATCTGGAGTGGAAAATAATTTTTAGAAACCAAGAGCTGGGTGCTGAGAGGGCACTCTGTATTGCTGCTGTTCTGTCTCTGCTCTCAGGGCCCCTCACTGGACAGGGCCATATCCACAAGCAGGTACCAACACTCATACACAGACACATCTCCACACACAAGCGTATCCACACATACAGCCACGTATACACATACACATGAATATATACACACGCTTATACGTGTATACATACAGATACGTATAAACATGCCGACACTCACGTCACTATATTTTGAACGTGCTAAGCTGATTCTATAATTCTTCTGAAAGAGAGAATGTCCAACCAGCACATCTTGAAAATGAATACAAATTGGCTTACCAGATATCAAAACAGTGGATCCATGTAATCAACTATGGAGCTCGGTGGGGGAACGCTCGGTGGGTTACTCGATGCTGTGGGAACCAATTTCTCTATCAGGAAAGGCTAACACGCTCCCTTCTCTTCAGGCGTTAAAACAAATTCCATGCGTAATGAAAGGTACACAAAAAAAGAAAAAAAGAAAGCGTAAAGATGCTAGAAAAAAACACGGGACTATTTCTATAGAACCAGGGCAGGGCAGAATCTTTCAGCAAACTCAAACAGTATTAATAATCAGAACCAAACAAACAAGATAAAGAAACGAACAAAAAGACAAAGTCTATAATGAAGAAATTGATGAATTTGAATTACATTTAATTGATGAATTAAAAGGCTTAAAAGGGCCCAGCAAAATGTCCCAGAAGCCAAATTAATAGACAAAGGACAGTTTAGAAGAAACATCTGCTGAAAATAAAGCAGATAAAGTGTAATAGTCCAGAATACACTTACCACGAGTTCCTACAAATTACTAAGAAGACAACCCAGTAATAGTGAATACAGAGTATGAATATGCAATTATTGCAGTCGGTTGAGCATCTGACTTTGGCTCAAGTAACGATCTCATGGTTCGTGGGTTCAAGCCCTCATTGGGCTCACTGCTGTCAGTACAGAGCCCACTTTGGATCCTCTGTCCCCGGCTCTCTCTGCCCCTCCCCCCCCTAGCTCACGCATGTGTGCTCTCTCTCTCTCTCAAAAATAAATAAACCTTAAAAAAAACAACAAAACCACAAAGTAGAAATGTCCAACAAACACTGAAAATGATGTTGAGCCTCCTTAAAAATCAAGAGTATCCAAAATAAAACACACTGAAATATCCTTTTGTACCTGCAGACTGGTAAATATGAAAAAAATGAATAATAGCCAGTTTGGGTGAAGTTGTAAGGAAATGGATATGCTCACAAACTATCGGGAGATACACAAATTATTCAACTTTCTTACAACATTTTTATGTACATTATTACATTTTTAATTTATGTATATTTATATTCTTTTATGTTTTAAAATTTTACATATTCAGATAAATTTAAAGTATGCATACCTCGGTTCAGAAATTCAAATTCTATTATCTATCTTACAAAAAGAGTCATGTAGGGGCACAAGGAAACACATATAAGGAACTTCATCAAAGTATTATAATAGCAAAAAATTGGAAACCAGTCAAACCAATGGGGAGTTGGTTAACTAAATTAGGATACAAAGCTCTATGCAGCAGTTGAAAAGAATAAAAAAGAGGTGTATGTTCATAAAAACTTCCCAAGACATCCCATTAAATGAACAAGAATTATAAAACAAATGTGTAAATTTTGATCTCATTTATGTAAAAACAAATGCCACAAAATACAATACTCTCTTCCCCTCCTCCCTTTGTCCCCCCGCCCCACTACCCCATATACTCGGGGAGCAATGTACACATAAAACTAATTACCGGTGGTTCCTTAAAGGAAGGGGATTGGTTTTGGAGGAAGAGTGAAAGAAAAATCAAGGGAAACCTCACTTTATTTATATTCTTTGATTTTTTAATTGATGATGATGTATTAATATATTACTGGGATAATAAAAATAAGTTGCTAAACCATTCATTTTAAAAAAAGAAATGATTTGGAGCACCTGGGAGGCTCAGTCGGTTAAGCGTCCGACTTCAGCCAGGTCACGATCTCGCGGTCCGTGAGTTCGAGCCCCGCGTCAGGCTCTGGGCTGATGGCTCAGAGCCTGGAGCCTGCTTCCGATTCTGTGTCTCCCTCTCTCTCTGCCCCTCCCCCGTTCATGCTCTGTCTCTCTCTGTCTCAAAAATAAATAAACGTTAAAAAAATATTTTAAAAAATTAAAAAGAGAAATGATTTTAGGTTAGAAAAAATAGCTGATGCAAGTTGCATAGCACAGACCTGGCACATAATGAAATGCCAGCTCTTGTGATTCTGTTTCCAGGCATGTGATTTTTGATCAAATCCATTCTCTAGGAGGCAGGATTCCAGATTGCTGGCTTTGTCACCAACTTGCTGTGTGACCTTTCCGAATCTGATTTACACTTGCTCGTCTGTACAATGCAGGGGTTGGACAGCGTTAAAATTCCGTGATTGGACCATTTTGCAAAAGCACTCACAAATGGATTGTGTATTAGCTTTCTGTTGCTGTGTAACGAATTATCACCAACTAAGTGGCTTAAAACAAGACACATTTACTGGCTCACAGTTTGTGTGGGTCAGGAGTCCAGGCACAGCTCAAGTGGGTCCTCTGCCCAATGTCTCACCAGGCTACAGTCAAGGTGGGCCCAGCCTGCATTTTCACCTGGAGGCTTTTAACAACTAGGGAAGGACCCCGCCCAAGCCTCATTCGGGTGGTTGGCACAATTTATTTCCCTGTGGCTGTATGATTGAGGGCCCAGCTCCTTAAAGGCCATTGGCTGGAGGTCGCCCCTCAGTTCCCGGAGGCAGCCTGCAGTTTCTTGCCATGTGGTCCTAACCAGATCACCATAGGCAGTTCACACACAGATATTTGCTTCTTCAAGGCCATAATCTCTTACTCTAGTGCATGCTAGCTGCATAGTGACATGCGCGTGCACACACACACACACACACACACACACAATTACAGGAATGACATCGATCACCTTTGCCACATAATGAAATTACTAAAGGACTGACATCACATCGCCTTTGCCAAATTCTGTTGGCTAGAAGCAAATCACAAGTGCCACCCCCTCTCCCCCCAAGTAGTGGAGGGAACTCTCTGTCATCAACACTAGAGAGTGGAGATCATGGGGACCATCTTAAAATTCTGCCTGCCACAACATCTCGAGGAGGCAATTATTAAAGAACAATCCTCTGTCTTTCCATTGATGAAATTATTTAAACGGTAGAGTTGGGTGGGGGGGAGAAAGAGGATTTATCAGGAGGTTAGAATTTCATTTTCAAACTGGAGTTTTGCAGCAAGGATGACAAAAGCTTAACTGTTGGAGTTTTTATTTATGATTCAGAGCTTACTATATACACTAATTGTAAATTGCCCCTTCAAGCCATAGATAGCACTGACAAATACATATTTAAAAGAGTGTGTGAAATTGAATCACCTCTAGACAATTATTTTGAAAAATTCATTCCTGCTTGATTATTAAAAAAAAAAAAAAGCAAGTCCATCATTTGGATTCCTTTTTTTCCCCATAACTTTTTTTTTTGTAAGATTATATTAAACATTGAGGCTCTGGGTACCTCTGGCATGCTCGGAGGGCAAAGTTAAGATGGAAGGATCAAATAAAAAAGATTCCCCTTTGAAATGTGCATTTAGGCATCAATCATTTGCATGAAATCGAGGGAAGCAAGGAGGATAGGAATTAATCCGATATCCTTTCAAAAACACGGCAATGTCGACCAAGAAGCAGACTCAGATGAGAAAGACGGGTGGGGGAAAGCAGAGGGGAAGAACGGGTCTTTGTGTGGACACCGCCTGTTAGGATTGAGTGGAACTTCCACTGTGATTCTCAGGGTCTCGCCATCAGGTGCCAGATCTGCAGTTGTGGGATATAAACTTGCACCCCATCTGGACAGGCAGGCACCGTCCAATCCGAGAGGACCGTGCACCCATTAACAGAAACAAACAAATCTGCAAGTGCTTTCATAAACTAGCCTCGAGAGATGTTTACTGGGGGAAAAGACTTGGCTGTTCTTGGTCCCCCCGCCCCCAAGGCAAATGGATGATTCGCCACAATGGTTAAAACAAATGTTTCTGTTAGAGAGACGCTTCCCAGGCGAATAAACATCTTCAGTGCATGTAAACACGAAGGGTGTCAGGGCAGGGCGAAATAAAGTACTTTCCAGCTCACTGTGCCGGTGAAGTTGAAATGCAGTTAGGTGTGAAAGTGTTCTAAAGCAACTGACTTCATGATGGATTTTGTTTGTCCCCCCCACTGTGTTTTTAATTTAATTTATATTTTTTTATTTTTTAAAAAATATTTATTTATTTTGAGACAGAGGCAAAGGGAGAGAGAGAGAGAGAGAGAGAGAGAGAGAGAGAGAGAATCCCAAGCAGGTTCTGTGCTGTCAACACAGAGCCCAATGCGGGGCTCAAACTCATGAACCGTGAAATCATGACCTGAGCTGAAATCAAGAGTCAGGCACTTAACCAACTGAGCCACCCAGGCGCCCCATCCCCCATAGTGTTTTAACAAAGTTTTTCTTTTCAGTTAAATGTCACCATTAATAATATGAAAATTTCACTTAACATCTGGATTCCTGGCTTCTCCTAAAAAAAAAAAAAAAAAAAAAAAGAAAAGAAAGAAAAAGAAAAAAAGGAACATCCATCAACATGAGGCTCATATTCCTGCCTAAATGGCATCAGCTGATGAAGCTGGGTAGTGATTATTCTCTCCAGTTAAACCACAGTCTCTACCGCTACCCCGGTGTCTCTCACCTGGCCTTCTTCATTCATTTGTCTTTACCCCCTGATCTATAACAATTTGAATTTGCAGCTCTGAATTTGATGCACATCTTGGAGAACATCGAGTCTAACCCTCTGATTTTATAAGTAGGAGAGGTGAGGCAATCACACCGTTAGGTAGAGGCTGGACTGAATTAGGTCCCGGTCTCCTGACTGACTCTCCTCCCAACGTTACTGAGGTGTAACTGACATGTAACATTGTATAAGCTTAAGGTGTACCATGTGTTGATTTGATGATCATGTATCACAACGTGCTGACTGCCCTAGCCTTACCTAACACCCCTATCACATCACATGATTGCCATTTCTTCTTGCGGTGAGAACATTTAAGGTCTACTCTCTTAGCAACTTTCATGTATACGGTAGAGTATTGTTAATGCACAATGTTGTGCAATAGATCTTCAGAACATACTCATTTTTAACTGGAGGCTTGTACTCTGACTCCATAGCAATTTCTCTTTCTGCTGTGACCCTGCCTCTGCTTCTCCACATTCATCACTAGGAATTGAAATTCTTTAAATTTCTTTCCAAGTATGTGACTAAAATGTATTAATGAATTTCCTTCCTCCCTTCCTCTTTCTTTTCTTTCCTTTTCTTTTCTTTCTTTCTTTCTTTCTTTCTTTCTTTCTTTCTATTTCTGTATTGCTGTATTTCTTTCTTTCTTTTCTTTCTTTCCTTTTGTTCTTTCTTTTCTTTCTTTTCTTTCTTTCTCTTTCTTTTCTTTCTTTCTTTCTTTCTTTCCTTTCTTTTCTCTCTTTTCTTTCTTTCTTTCTTTCTTTCTTTCTTTCTTTCTGTCTTTCCTTTCTTCTTTCTTTTTTTCTTTCTCTTCTTTCTTCTCTTTTCTTTTCTTTCTTTCTTTCTTTCCTTTCTTTTCTCTCTTTCTTTCTTTCTGTCTTTCCTTTCTTTCTTCTTTCTTTCTTTTTTTTCTTTCTCTTTCTTTCTTTCTTTCTTTCTTTCTTTCTTAGAAACTTTAATTGCTTGGTATTTGAGCAGGAAATGTGCTCCTAGGATTTACAGTTACCTCTAATCGGAATTCATGACTTAGGGCAGTGTTGCCAAGGTGGAGCAGGCCAGATCATCCACTGGGGTCTGGAAGACAACATACAACCTTCTATTTCTAAGTATCATCTTAATCTAAAATAATAAGAAAGCAATTCCATTTTGCTAACACTTAATATTCCAGTTGGCCGTGGTGGCCCCTCTGACTGTGTGTGAGATAGTCTTGGGTTTCTTAGGGTATTGGAGATGTCCAGAGGAAAGACCTGGCATTTTCCAATGCTGAGGGCTTAGAAGCAACCCACTTTCACCCATTCATTTACCTCTGTGATGTGTGAAGCTAAATCGATTAAATTATGCCAGTAAGAAATTAACAAATGCTACTTAGAAATTATTTGGGTGCCCTCTCCATTCTCGCACAACTTTTCACTCTCACCGCCCCCCGCCCCCCACCACCAGTATTTTTTGAAATAGCCTTCATGTTGGCCATGGGAGTCATTAGAGAAGGCCTGGAGATGGGTTTTTAGGTTTGGGGAATTGCTGAGAACTTTTCTCTTCCTCAGTTTCCCAAAGTGAATCATCTCATATTGGTGGGTCTGGACTTTGAGATCTACACCAGTCCACCGTTCACTGAGTCCGTGGGCACCGTGGTCTCTAACTGGGAGAGGCTAAACCCTGTGTGCTGTCTTGTAGGTTAGCAGCTGTCTAGAAATCTCTTACACTATGAGCCCTGGTGAGAGTTTGCCTGACACTTACATGGGACAAAGGGAGCCTCATCGAATGGCCTTCTGAATGACTGCCCATGTAGAAGAGGCAGCTGAGTGACACCAATTTGTCCCCATCGACAGCCCCCATCAGTTTGTGGGACCCAGGACAATTGTACAAAGGAGCCCACTTGCTATATGTCGAAACATCGAAATTTTAACTACAATACGTTCGAGACTCCTACGTTTACAACTATACCTTCGTGGTGACCTGGAGTGTCAGGTTGAGGATTCAGGTTTCGCGTTCTTGGACTTCTCCGTGATCTGGTTGGAATGTCATGTGGCCCATAGCCCACCTCCCTTTTCTTTCTACCTTTAGCTCCATCCAACCACGAAGGGCTCTGTGCACATGTGTTTGCTCGCCAGTGTGTCCGAGCTCCCCCCACCCTCTTGACCTCCCCTGGGGTGGGAGGGTATGCACCTTGGTGATGCGGTCTGCTCTTGCAAGGACAGCTGTGGGGAAGGAGCTCACACGGTCCCGTGGTGTGTGGTCTGGGAGACCTTGGTGTGCATGTCCCCTTAGCCTCCCTGTCTGCTCCCCCATGGAGAGAGGACCAGATGGGGGCTTTGTGGCCACTGTCGTTTTAATTGAACCAGCCCTTCCCAAATGGCAATGGACAAGTGGCCAAAGAGAGTCCTTGGGGAAGCAGATAATAGGACTATGGCAAGTGTGGGGAGAGAGCAGTGTTCACATTCCTCCCCCCACAAGGAGCTGGGTCAGCCACCTAGTTATTCGAGGCCTTCAAGGTAAAGGTGGCAGTTAAAAAAATGAAAGAAGAAAAGGACTGTTTTTGAAAGAAAATCGGACTATGGAGAGAACATTTTGAAAACAGATGTTAGAAAATATTCTTGTTAAGGGATTATTGTTGACATATTTACATTTTTCAGAATTATGTAAATCTCTTATAAATGCTCAAAACTGCACACACTTCAAAGACCTGGAAACAGAATTTCCTAATATAATTAAAATCCACCCCAAACTAACATTTCAGTGGATTTCAAACTCATGTATTAAAAGTGTAAAAATTCAATATATTTCAATTAGTTTTCAAGAGCAAAAGCTTAACCTCAGGAAAGATAGAAGTAACCAGACAAATTTCAACAAAAACCTTTCAAAGTTGGTGTGTGAAATTGAAAGATGGAAAGCATTTTTAAAAAACAGCTACGGGGGTGCCTGGGTGGCTCAGTCAGTTAAGCGTCCGACTTCGGCTCAGGTCGTGATCTCACGGTTCGTGGGTTCCAGCCCCGCGTCGGGCTCTGTGCTGACAGCTCAGAGCCTGGAGTCTGCTTTGGATTCTGTGCCTTCCTCTCTCTCTCTCTCTCTCAAAAATAAACATGAAATTTTTTTTAAATAAATAAATAAAAATAACTACTGTCAGTGATTCCCTTCTTCCAGTGGGAAGACATATTTAAGAGCCTACTTTTTCATTTAGGACAGCCATTAAATTCAAGTCTTGATATATACTTTACCCTATGATTATAAGTCACGACTTTGAAAATGGTGAAGGCTGTTGAATCACATTGTTTTCAACTCCAAATACTAATAATTTGTCATTGAATAATTTTTTTCATGGTAATTATTTTTCATCACTTCCTCTTTACATTTTTTATATGCTTTACCATTCACGGAATACGTTAATACAGTAGAATGTGTATATAATTTGTAAGTAAAAAAATAAATATGGGGGATCTGTTTCAAAACATTTTGCCTGCTCAGAAGCTTAGAGACCACTGATTTAGGGTAGAATACGATCCAAGATAAAACCAAATGTGGCCTCTTTGTCATCGGCACTTTGGCAGGTCAATCTGAGAGTGGATGCTTTCTTCTTTTTCCTCTTAGACCTTTTCAAATAAATTATGCCATCTGCTTCTGGGGGAAGTGGGGCTCGGGCTGTTAGTCGAATGCGTTCAACACTCAGGAACCTCTGGTTTCTATTTCACAATTGGAGTGATGCAGGCAGCCAGAAGGCACATTTTGCCTTTGTTTAAACTCTTGGTTTTTAGGACCGATGCGAGGAATCCTGTTTACTCAATCCCAGAGAAGTCACTGCTGAGTGCAGGAGAGAGCAAAAGCCCCCATGCAGTGGTGAGCACTTTGGTGCCATGTGAGCAAGTGTTTGATAGCAGATGTGAAGGAGCCAGGAGTAATAATCACCACCATGCATAGAATGCTTATCTGGCCCCGAATTGCAGACTTTATGTGTGTTCAGTCTGCATACCATCTCTACAGAGTAAGAACTAGTATTTACTCTTTTTAATATGTATGTGATTTATTGTCAAATTGGTTCCTGTACAACACTCAATGCTCATCCCAGCAGGTGCTCTCCTCAATGCCCATCACCCATTGCCCATATACTCTTCAACCAGCCTCCCTTAATGGCAACAATTTACGTACAATATAGTACAATATCAGTCTCCAAGCTCAGGAAATTAACAGCGGTGCGAGGCTATTAACTAAACCACAGACCTTCTTAAACCTTCACCAGTGTCCCCACCCTTGCCCTTTTTCTGTCCCCAAATACAATCTGGGAAGGCACATTGCATCTACATGTTTTGTCTCTTCGATCTCCTCCAATCGGAGACAATTTCTCCATCGTTTTTGTCTTTCATGGCTTTGGCACTTGTGGCAAATAGCTGTCAGACTATGGGCTAGTCTGATGTTTTCTCATGATGAGGCAGGAACACTAGAGAAGTGATTTGCAACCTCATGGCACCTTATCAGAGACTACATGATGTTGATATATCTTATTGCTGGTGATGTTAACCTTGATCATTGGTCCAGGTAGAGTCTGCTGGGTTTCTCCACTATAAAGTTACTAGTTTTCCCTTTGTAATTAACAAAGAGTTTGGGGGTAATACTTGAAAGCTCTGTAAGTATCTCATTTCTCTGCAAACATTCACCCACTGATTTGAGCATTCGTGGGTGGATCTTGCCTGCAATAGTTATTACTGTGGTGTTTGCCTAATGGAATTCACCTTCATTTCGTACATGAGGCAAATGGGGCTCAGAGAGCTGACTTGCCCAAGGCTACAAAAACCATGAACCCCCTCTGCTCAGAATCTTGCCACAGCCTCCATCTCCGGGGGAAAAGCCAAGGTCCTGACAAGAGTCCCGCAGACCCCCTCAATCTGGCTCCCATGAAGGCCCTGACTTTATTCATAGCCCGCTGTCTCTCACTCACTTTCCCTGGGCCACAGTGGCTTCCTTGCTGTTTCTTAAAAATGCTCCCAAGTCTGTCTGAACCTTTGCACAGGCTGTTCCTGCAGCCTGGAACACTCCCAACCCTGTCCCCCATTATGTATGCATGTATGCAAATAAGTGTTATCGGTTCCCTGTCGCCCCTCCCAGCTGTAATCTCCATGAGGACAGGGAGTCTGTGTGTTTTGATTACTGCTGTATCCCCAGTATCGAAGATAGTACTGAGGCATCATGGGCACCCAATAAACGGTTGTTGAATGAATGGATAACCTTTGGAACATGAATGAAGAACCTCGCTATATTCTGTTCACGGGCAACAGAAAAATGCAATTCAGACTGAATTCTCTCCACAGGAAGATTAGACGAGCTCCCAGCAGCAAGTCTGCAGGTGAGACAGACTATAGTGAGATGCTTTTAGGACTCCAGCCTCGTTTTCTCTGATACCCTCAGTTGTCTGGACCTTCAGCATGTTGGCTCATTCTTGTTGGCTGCTCCAAGAATCTCTAGAATCACCTCTTTCCCTCTTAAGCTTGATTTTGCCTACCGAAGGCTTCACTCTCAGGTGGATCCTTCCCGTGTGATGGCCCCTGACCCCCCCCCCCCCCCCACAGGATTCTACCATCTTCATAGCTAGTGCTTCCCATGGAAAGAGAGGACTGCTCTTTCTCAAGATTTCTGTAAAATTCTGGGACGGGGTCTCACTGGCTCAAATGTCCATCTTTGAAACAATGACTGTGGACAGAGGGACCAAATTCTCTGTTTGACCAGGCCTGTGTCAGGTGCTCATTCTTGGTACTAGGTACATCCCCACAACCACATGGTCTAATCTCGGGGAAGGGGGCTTAGAAGGAAAGCTGCAATTTCTAGAGGAAAGGGGAATGTGCACTGACTGGGAAAAGCCATTACCACCCTGTCCATCGAATCGTATACACTGTCTCTGGTCACACCCACTGGGATTCCGTTTCTTTAGGTCCGGGGAGGGGTCCAGGCATCTGTAGTTTTAGGAAACATGCCAAGGGGATTTTGACTTACAGCCAAGGTGGAGAGTGACTGGTTTATGGAGTTTGCTCTAACCTCCCTGGTGTAAGAAGGGGGCCCATCTTACAAATGTGATTCTAAAGTTTCTCAGTTGAAAGGCATTGACAGGAGTTCATATCCATTATGTTGAAAACTGTGGAAGGAGACATCTGTTACTCTGTATGCTCAGCATCCTTTCCCCCCACATAGGGGCCATCAATTTCATGGTCCTGCCTCTTCTACCTTGGGGCTGACCATGTGACTCAGGAGGGCCAATCAGAGCCATCCATCTCCCTGGCTACAGCACCTGGTTCAAGAAGGGGCACACAACCAAGCCAGGCCAATAAGAGTCTTTTCCAGGGCTTTGTTTGGAGCTTCTGGGGAAATGTTGCTCCATTTGGGGACAAAAGAATGAGGACCATGGGACCCCAGAACTGTTGACAGCAGTGTTTATCTCAAAGTGGGAAGAGACCTGCATGTAAACAAACAAACAAACAAACAAACAAACAAACAACCTGAAGGAAAAAAAGAGGTAAGAGCCAGAGAGAAAAGGTACCAGTGATGTGTTTTTGGTGCCCTGGATTTGGCCGTGACTAAAGCTGACACAAACACCAGGCTTTTCAGTTGCATGGCCTGACAAATTTCCTTTGCTCTGGGCAAGCCAGGTAGGGTTGGGTTTCTGTAACCAGAAACCTAACTGAGTCCTAATTAACCTGGTATGAACCACAATCACCTCAACTTTAAGGCCTGCTGATGAGGTAAAGACTGGCATAAGAAATACCTTTTGAATTATGAAGGATAAAGCCCATGTATTAGCATGAATATTACATGCAAGTAAACATGTATGTACAAGGTGTGGTAAGAGGCACCATGGAACAAGTCAGGAGTATCTGAGAGATGACTAACACATGGTCCTGCCCTTGAAGGCTGTAAAATGCTGCTGGGTCATTCTCAAACTCTCTGGTGCATAGCAATCACAGGAGGGACTTATCTCCAATTCTCCGGGTCTCAGTCCCAGAGATTAATTTAAAGTCTGGAGCAAGATCCGAGAATCTGTGTTGTTGACAAGGCTTCCCTACCCCTCACCCTGCAGGTGATTCAAACCACGCTCTGAAATTGATCTCACGGGAGACATCGGGAGGAGGTGAGGAGAGCCAGAATGAGGCGGGGAAAAAATGTGAAGAGATTGGCTGATCATGTCTCCAAGGCGATGAAAGACACAAATTCACAGATTCAGGGTGTTCAGTGAACACCAAGACGAATAAAGGTGATAAAAGCCATACTGAAGTCAAACTGAAGTGCGGGTCAGGAAAGCAGCAAGAGAAAAACAGCATGTTACCTACAGGGGCAATGACTTGATTCATGTTTGACACCCCATGAGAAACTACAGAGCACAGAGGGAGT
Organism: Prionailurus viverrinus; assembly: GCF_022837055.1. Taxonomy (NCBI): domain Eukaryota; kingdom Metazoa; phylum Chordata; class Mammalia; order Carnivora; family Felidae; genus Prionailurus; species Prionailurus viverrinus. The sequence goes on from NC_062563.1 coordinate 14,338,326, forward strand.
AGAATAACATCTTTAAAATGGTGAAAGAAAGAGGGGGAAAAAAACCTGTCAACTTAGAATTCTATACCTGGTGGAAATATCCCTCAAGAATGGAGAATGTTACCAGACAAAGGAAAACAAAGACTTTGTTTTGCCTCCAGGCCTTCGCAAGAAATGCTGAGGGAAGTTCTTCAGGCTGAAGAGAAACTGTACCAAATGGAAACTTGGTGCCTCAGATGAAACCGAAGGCCACTGCATATGGTACAGAGCTGGATTGGAGCGCCTGGTGGCTCAGTCAGTTAACTGTCTGACCCTTGATCTCATTTTGGGTCTTGATCTCAGGATCGTGAGGCCAAGCCCCACACTGAGCTCCGCATTGGGTGTGAAACCTACTTAAAAAAAAAAAAAGCTGGATGATTGCCAAAGACTATGTTTCTACTTTTTCCCTTTTCCATTTCTTTATAATATATACGACTGCTTAAATGACAATTACAACACTGTCTTACTGGGCTTATAATTTATGTTGACTTAATGCATATAACAATTATGGCATAAAAGATGGGAGCATGTGAACCTGTACACTTGCAATAGTCTACATCTTACATGAAGTGGTATAATTAGTGGTACTAATTGCAAGTCGACTATGAAAAATTAAGGATATACAGTGTAATTCCTAGAGCAACCACTAAAAAGTAATGCAAAGTAGTCTAGCTAAAAGTTAATGCAAAAATTCCAATAGACTTATAGAGCCAATGGTTACGGGCTGAATTATGTTCCCCCAACTTCCCCAGATGTTGAAGTTCTAACCTCTAATACCTCACGGTGTGACTGTATTTAGAAATAAGGTCTTTAAAGAGGCAATTAAGTTAAAGTCAGGTCATCAGGGTGAGCCTTGATCCAAAAGGGCTGGTGTCCTTATAAGAAGAGAAAATTTGGGCACAGATAGGGGTAAAGACCAGGTGACTAAAATGAAATAAAATAAGGCTCAAGTTTGAAAAAAAAGAGGAACACTTCAAAATGATCAAAGCATCACTTTCGTAAGAAGACATAAAAATCATAAGTATTTATGTGTCTAGTAACAGAACTTCAAAATAAATGAGGCAAAAACTGACAGAATCAAGAAGAGATACAGACATTTCTACCATTATGATTGTGGGTTTTAATATAGCTCTCTCAGCAGTTGAGAAAACAACTAGATAATTAGCGAAATCATGGAGGGTTTGAGCAACACTATCAATCGCACTGACTGAATTTATATCTATGGAAAATTTACGTAACAATGAAAAAATATAAAATTCTTCTCAAGTGCGGATTGTATGTTCAGCATGACGAACTTTAGTCTGTTCACAAAGATTGAATCATACAGGTGATGTTCTCTGATCAGAGGGAATTAAATTGGAGATTGATAACACTAAGATACCTAGAAAATTTGTCAGATCCTTGGGGATTAAACAAAACACCTCTTAAGAAAGCAGTCATGAAAAAAATGAGAAAATATTTTGAATAGAGTAATAATGACAATAAAACATATCAAAATGTACGGGGTGCAGTTAAAGCAGGATGTAGAGGCAAATGTATGTCTTCAAACGTTTTTTATTAGAACTAAGTAAAATTTATACTTTATTACCTAAGTTTCCACCTTAAGAAATTAGAAAAAGAAAAACAAATTAAACCCAAAGTAAGTAGAAGGAAGAAAATAATAAAGAACAAAAGTCAATGAAATAAAACAGTCCAGGGGCACCTGGGTGACTCAGTCGGTTAAGCGTCCGACTTCAGCTCAGGTCATGATCTCGAGGTTCTTGCATTCAAGTCCCACGTCGGGCTCTGTGCTGACGGCTCAGAGCCTGGAGCCTGCTTTGGATTCTGTGTCTCCCTCTGTCTCTGCCCCTCCCCTGCTCACACACTCCCTTTCAAAAATAAATAAAAAATATTTAAAAATTTAACTTAAAAAAGGGTAATCTGGACATTTAAAAAACCTTACATTTAAAAAAATTCAGATTTATTATGTCATCGAATGATGCACAGATAAGAGTCTAATCAGATGGAGAGCTGTCAAGGCAGGTTTTCTTTTAAATCAACTTTAATGGGGTATAATGCACACATTTTAAGTTATCAGTTTGGTGAGTTTTGATAAATGCCTAAACCTGCGTAGCTACCAGCACAATCAGGAAATAAAACATTTGCATCTCCCTCCAAATGTCCCTTATGTCCCTTGCGTTTCCTGGCCCCAGGAAACCATGGTCTCCAGCCCCCTTCCCCCAGATTAGTTCATGTGGTTGTAAGCATGTACCTAGTACCCAGTGAGCACCTGACACAGGCCTAGTCAAACAGAGAATTTGGTCCCTCTGTCCACAGTCATTGTTTCAAAGATGGACATTTGAGCCAGTGAGACCCCGTCCCAGAATTTTATAGAAATCTTGAGAAAGAGCAGTCCTCTCTTTCCATGGGAAGCACTAGCTATGAAGATGGTAGAATCCTTGGGGGCGGGGGGGGGCAGGGGCCATCACACGGGAAGGATCCACTTGAGAGTAGAGTCTTCTGTAGGCAAAATTGTGGAGCCTTATATACCTCTGGGAACCCTTTGCAAGAGTAGGGATAGAAGCAGGTTTTACTTTTACAAATATCACAACACATGCCCTCATGAGTTTATTTCAAGGGCCCTCCCAGGGCTTGGGAAGACGTCATGTGAGGGAGGGCCCTGATGGCTAATTTCTATTTTTAAATTTTTTTTTTCAACGTTTATTTATTTTTGGGATAGAGAGAGACAGAGGATGAACGGGGGAGGGGCAGAGAGAGAGGGAGACACAGAATCCGAAGCAGGCTCCAGGCTCTGAGCGGTCAGCACAGAGCCCGATGCGGGGCTCGAACTCTCGGACTGCGAGATCGTGACCTGGCTGAAGTCGGACGCTTAACCGACTGCGCCACCCAGGCGCCCCCTGATGGCTAATTTCAATAGCTTCCCGGTAAATCCAACTTTGCTCACCCACCTCACTTTTATCTTTATTTTTTTTTAACGATGAATGATGAAATAGGGCACTTAAAGAACTAAGGACCGTGTCCTAGCACAAAAGTGCTCATTACGAACAGATAGCAATTCAATAGCACTCTCCCCGAAGCAGGCAATGTTCTGAGCACTTGATAGATATTGATTTGTCTAATCCTCACCTTGCGTTTATGAGGTAGGTGTGACCGAAGAGTCCATTTTACAGATTAGAAAATCGAGGCCCCGAGGGTGAAATGGATCCATGCCATGGCTCCAGCTTATGAGCGATCTGGCAGTCTGGCTCCAGGGTCCCTGCTCTTAACCACTGGACTTTATGGCTCTTGTTGAAAGGCAGGGGTTTTTATTACCTTTTCTTGAATGTCATGAGCATGCCCTATTCCAAGAAAGTCCCTATAAGCCAAATGAGACCTTTATCCGGTAATGTAGGTGAACGGCCCCTTGGGAGCCCCAGAAGCCTGTTTTCTGAAGATTGCAGTCCTGCTGAAAGCAAACTCTTCTCCCCCAGGGACGTCGTGTGAAAATGCTACCCCCAAAACACAGGCTACACACGAACCGCTTGCCAAAGTCCCAATGCCCCGACATGACACCGTGAACTCCGAACTCAATTAACTTCCGCCTCTACTTCATAGTATCCCTAATGGGAAAACCGGGGACTTTTTTTCGTGGTGCTTTCTGTGCAATTTAACTACGCGTAGAAACAGACTCGCAGACACTGTGGAGCGGAACTGAGGCTTGCCCTGCATGGCTCCTTCCAAGGCGGGATCTGTCCTCCCGTGGAAGACAGCTGCGACCTGCCTGCTGTAGGGTTAACTCTGCCCATTTCTAGAAGCATTTGGGGCTTTTGGTCACACGTGCCACAAGAAGCACATTTTGCAAATAATTGCAGGCACGTGGGGGGCAATGGCCCTTGGTAGGAGTAACCCCTTCTTTCAACTGAGGAATGAAGTCGCTTGCGTGAATCCTAGCAAAGAGCATGGTGACTAGAGGGTCACCCTGGCCCGGAAGACCTTCTCTGGGTTTTTATACCAGTTGGAGGCGCACATGTCATCCGAGCACATTTCACCGGCAAATGAGGTCACCAAGTTCCCAAGATCTGACCTTGAAAAGCCACGCTTTCTCCCACTCTCCCCGCTGCCCACGAGGCTATTAACTCCTCAAAGGTGAAGGCAGTTCAGACTCTTCACGCCCTCTCTTGAAACACTGCAGTGACTTCCGGCTGCCCCTTGAGATTCAGGTTAAACCTGGCCTGGCCTCCCAGAGTCATCTCTCACAGTGCGAAAGGTCAGATGCAGTATCTCATATCCTGAGCTTTCCCCAGTTCCTCCAAAGCATCACAGATTCTCGCTGGTCTTCAGGGCCTCTGCCTAGAACATTCCTGTCCTTCCTACTTCCTGCAGAGATCAGCTATGTTTTGCCGGCCCAGCATAATCCCCTCATCTCCCGGTAAAGGCGTTTCAGTGTCCTTGGGTATTCACCCTCCCCAGACTCAGTCCCCATGAACTGACCAACCCACAGCGGTGAAAACAGGATCCAGGTCTGGCCCCACCGGAGTCAACCTCAGGACTTGCCGGTGCTGTCGGAAGATGCCTTTCTCTTGGGGTTGTGAGCAGACAGGATGTCAGCCTGGAGCTGCTCACGGAGATCTCTGCCACCGTGAGAAGGGACCCTGCTTGAAAATGAAGCTACACAGGGGCGCCTGGGTGGCTTGGTCGGTTAAGCGTCCGACTTCAGCTCAGGTCATGATCTCACGGTCTGTGAGTTCCAGCCCCGCGTCGGGCTCTGTGCTGACAGCTCAGAGCCTGGAGCCTGTTTCAGATTCTGTGTCTCCCTCTCTCTCTTGCCCCTCCCCTGTTCATGCTCTGTCTCTCTCTGTCTCAAAAATAAATAAACGTTAAAAAAAAATTAAAAAAAAAAAGAAAGAAAATGAAGCTACACAGAGGAGTGCAGATCCAAGAGACAGAGACAGCCTCCTGATAGCCCTTGGGCGCCTGGATCCAGCCATTCCTGAAGACAACTGCTTACGGAATTTCCATTCACATGGACCTAATATATTTCGGTCCCACGAGCCAATGTACTTCCCTGTTTGCTTAAGGCAACATGAGCTAAGCTTCTGTTAATTGCAACTAAAAATTCCTCAAGAATAACTTTCCCTTTCATTTGATGAACTCTTCATCATCTTTCATGTACAGCTTAGGAGCTTCCCTGGTTCTCAAGTCTGGGCTGGGCGTCTCCTCTGTACTTCCCCAGAACCCTGTGTTTTCCACACGTCCCACACTCAAACCACTGCATTGTAGTTTCCCCTTGACTTCTTTGAGGCTCTCCCCAGACCCTGAGAGGCGAGCGTGAGTCTCCCAGCGGCATTCACTGTTGTGTCCAGCTCTGTGCCCGGCATACAGTAGGCTGTTAGTAATTTTTGTTGCTCAGATAAATTATTTAGTTGATTAAAATCACTAGGCCTCTATCTAGGTGACTACAGCTATCAGTTTTGAGAAATTCAGAGTCCATGCCTGATTTACTGTGTTGAGAATTCTGAGACTAAATCCAGATTCATCAGGGGGAAAAAATGTGGTGATTGATCAGTGATGCCTGTCGTGGGTCTGGAAATGAAGAGCTGGGATATGTGTGCCACCGTGTGACCATTCCTGGTGCAGAGGAAGCCAGAGAGAGAGCCCATTTCCAGAGCTTTCTGGGGGCATTCAGTGGAAGTTCTCTTTCCTTAGGCTTCCCCACACCTGTCTGACTCGAGGTGCCCCCTCTCCTGGCCGAAGCCAAGCGTGGGAAATTAGGACACAGGTGCCTGCTTTTCTCGTCTTCTCTCAGTTAAGAAACGCCTTGTCCCCACCCAGTGACGATACCTCTCAAGTCCTGGATGTGAGGAAGGGGCCACACAGAGCAAAGATTTTTTTTTTTTAACATTTATTTATTTTTGAGGCAGAGAGAGACAGAGCATGAACCGGGGAGGGGCAGAGAGAGAGGGAAACACAGAATCGGAAGCAGGCTCCAGGCTCTGAGCCATCAGCCCAGAGCCCGACGCGGGGCTCGAACTCGAGGACCGCGAGATCGTGACCTGAGCCGAAGTCAGACGCTTAACCGACTGCGCCACCCAGGCGCCCCCAGAGCAAAGATTTAAAAGGCCAAATCAGGATGTGCTTGTGTCTGCAGAGGATTGCAGAGAGGAGAGGCCATGTTGCCCCAGGATGACAGGTGTCATCTTCTTGGTCCCAATGGCTTTGCATTCTTGTCTCATACCCGCTGAGGCTCACCCGTGTGTTTGGACTTCGGAGCCCACAGGACATCTTTGATTCCCCATCCCCAATTCCTCTGTTTGGTTTAGAAGGACCCCACTGTGAATTTATTTTTCTCCCGTTTCCGGTGACGGGCCTACCAAACCCGACCCCTCCCAGAGGATTCTGCGATGTGTTCTCATCTTATAGCAGACTCGTCCTTGATGGGGGGAGGGAGAAAAGTTCTTCCTAAGCACAAACATTTCACTGTTGATGATGTCTCTGAACAACGCTGCCCCCCCCCACCCCCCCACCACATACGTTTACTCAGACACTTTGTCCAGAAATGAAAATCAGTTTCTCCCCCTTCCGCCCCAACTCTTCAAGGGTGTTGAATGATTTTTAAAGTAGACAGTCTGGGGCACATAGCGGAGCAGATTAAAGTGTATTTACTCAACGGACTAACACGCAGACGGATGGAAGGCAAACAAAAAGCCTGGCTCTCGCCGGAGCAGATCATGACAACAGACGCTGTTTCTGCGGGACCCTTTCTGGGCTGCGGGGCCGGGGCTGAGGGTGTCCTTCACGGGAGCTCGTTTAATCTCGCCCAGCCCTGCGATCTGCCTCCTACTCTTCCCGTCACACAGGTGAGACACCAGGGCACAGGGACGTTATGTGGGTTGTACAACTAGATCTTATCACTCGTCCTGCAACAGCCCAAGTTGGATGGCAGGGCCCCCTGGTTCCAACCCTCTTCTAATCGCCTGGCTACATTGCATACTTCGAGTGTATCCTGGGGGGTAGGCAACCTGTGGCCCGAGGGCCACCCGTTTTTGCAAAAAGGTTTCATTGGAACTCAGCCACACCCACTCACTTGCTCTGGCCTGTGGCTGCTTTTGTGTTACGATGGCAGACTTGAGTAGGGCCGCAGGGACCGTTTGGCCTACAAAACCTAAAATATTTACTAGTAGGCCCTTTACAGAGAAAGCTTGCTGATCCCCAGCATACCCAATATTTTAAGTGTAGAAAAGCAAATCACAATGCTGTCACTGTAGTGTACCCCCTCCGCTCACAAATGACATAGCGTCCGTGGATAACGGTTAAGCAAGACCAGAAAGAAATGTGTGTATGTATTGAAACAAATGGGTGAAAGATGTGGGGGGGGGGGGGGTTCCCCCAAGGGTTGGAGACGCTTAAACTTGCTCTAATAATACGTAAAATTTCAAATTAAGAAGGAATCGATTGAGGGGCGCCTGGGTGGCTCCGTCAGTTAAGCATCTGACTTCGGCTCAGGTCGTGATCTCACAGCTCATGGGTTCGAGCCCCGCATCGGGCTCTGTGCTGACAGCTCAGAGCCTGGAGCCTGCTTGGGATTCTGTGTCTCCCTCTCTCTCTCTCTGCCCCTCCCCTGCTCACACGCTGTCTCTCTCTCTCTCAAAAAATAAATAAACATTAAAAAAATTTTTTTAAAAAAGAAGGAATTGATTGCATTTTTTAAAAAAACGAAACGAAAATGGGAACATCACTACTCGATTTGGATGGTGTTTGCGAAACACACAAGTGTTTTCTCTTTGGGCTAAAACCCGGCCCTCCCAAGAGATGAGCCGGCTTTTGCTAACTTGTCAGGAGAGAGAAGCATTTGGGGCATCTCATAAGGCAAATCATCGCAAATTGTGGGAAACACTCAGACCAAAATCTCTTGTCTGCTGGGGAAAAACTTGGAAATTTTTATTGCCCTGGAATTGGACGTTTTGAGTTTTCCAAGTGCTGTATAACTCGGGAGCAGGGCCGGGGGTTGGGTGGTAGGGAGGAGAGATGGGGAAGACACAGCCCAAAAGACTAATTCAGATCTTTTCCTCTTAGCCTGTTCCGCTGAGGCTTGGGAGAAGCGTATGCGCAGAGAGGAACACGGTGTGAGCAAACCCCCTCCCCCCACCCCTCCCAGATCCTGTTATGGATTAGCTGGGTGACTTTGGGGTGTGACTGCTGCTGCATTAGAAACACCAGAAAAGGGGCGCCTGGGTGGTCAGTCGGTTAAGCGGCCGACTTCGGCTCAGGTCATGATCTTATGGTCCGTGGGTTCGAGCCCCGCGTCGGGATCTGTGCTGACAGCTCAGAGCCTGGAGCCTGTTTCAGATTCTGTGTCTCCCTCTCTCTGACCCTCCCTGTCCATGCTCTGTCTCTCCCTGTCTCAAAAATAAATAAAACGTTAAAAAAAAATTAAAAAAAAAAAAAAAGAAACACCGGAAAATATAGGCCCTTCTTGCTGGTCGGGAAGAATGAGTGGGGTCACGCCGCATCCCTTTGTGTTCCGTAAATCGGTATTTCCCCAAGTGTGTGCAGCCGAAATGGTCGTAGGCGAGCACGGGGTTTGGAATGTGGACCTGGCTTTCCAGAACGTTGAGTCACATGGAGAGAAATGTATTCCTCCCTAATTCTCTGAAGTCCCAAGTCTCCCTGGGGGACTGGCCTGTCCTTAGCACCTCCCTAACATGCACCCATCTCCTTTGGTAACAGAGAGGAAAGGCCCCCGGGAGGCAGGAGGGCTTAGCTAGATTCAATAACGTTGCCTGACTCTTGCTGAACATCATTTTCTCAGTTACCTCTGTCCGAGACAACTGATACCTTAAAGTGATAGTTCCGTTTCTGTTCGTGACATGAAGTTCTTCTGAAGAATAACTTTATCTAAATGAAAAGTATATGGGGGGGTACCTGGGTGGCTCAGTCGGTTAAACGTCCGACTTTGGCTCAGGTCATGATCTCGCGGTCTGTGAGTTCGAGCCCCGCGTCGGGCTCTGTGCTGACAGCTCAGAGCCTGGAGCCTGTTTCGGATTCTGTGTCTCCCTCTCTCGCTGACCCTCCCCCGTTCATGCTCTGTCTCAAAAATAAATAAACGTTAAAAAAAAAAAAAAGAAAAGTATATGGGTTCAAAGGACGAATATTAAGCGAACGTTAGAGCAGTTGGTTCATTCTCATAAAGTGCATGGGGCAGCGTGTGGTTATGGTAAAAATCTTGCAGAGGCTCCTGGGTGGCTCAGTGGGTTGAGTGTCTGACTCTTGATTTCGGCTCAGGTCATGATCTCACGGTTCTTGGGTTCGAGCCACGCATCGGGCTCTGTGCTGACAGCATGGAGCCTGCTTGGGATTCTCTCTCCTTCTCCCTCCCTCTCTGTCCCTCCCCTGCTCATGTGCTCTGTCTCTCAAAATAAATAAACTTATAAAAAGAATTTTTTTTTTTTAAATCTTGGAAGTAGGATTGTCAGATTTAGCAAGTAGAAATACAAGATGCCTGGTTACCTTTTGGGATGAGCACTGGGTGTTGTATGGAAACCAACTTGACAATAAATTTCATATTAAAAATAATAATAATAAAAATAAAATAAAAAAAAAGAAGAAAAAAAAGATGCCTGGTTAAATGTGAATTTTATTTTATTTTATTTTATTTTTCAACGTTTATTTATTTTTGGGACAGAGAGAGACAGAGCATGAACGGGGGAGGGGCAGAGAGAGAGGGAGACACAGAATCGGAAACAGGCTCCAGGCTCCGAGCCATCAGCCCAGAGCCTGATGCGGGGCTCGAACTCACGGACCGCGAGATGGTGACCTGGCTGAAGTCGGACGCTTAACTGACTGCGCCACCCAGGCGCCCCTAAATGCGAATTTTAGATAGGGTCACCTGGGTGGCTCAGTCCGTTAAGCGTCCGACTTCGGCTCGGGTCGCGATCTCACGGTTTGTGGGTTCGAGCCCCGCGTCGGGCTCTGTGCTGACAGCTCAGAGCCTGGAGCCTGCTTTGGATTCTGTGTCTCCCCCTCTCTCTGCTCCTCCTTCATTCACGCTCTGTCTCTCTCTGTCTCTCAAAAATAAGTAGAAGTTAAAAAAATTTTTTTAAATGTGAATTTTAGATGAATAACCGTTTAGTATAAATAGGTCCCAAATATTGGGGGTGGGGGTGGGGAGCAGGGTGGTCAGGAGAGAGACGGACTGAAAACAGGCCAGCTTGCCCTGCTAACTTCTTGTTGGTGATATTTGGGACTTACACTAAGAAATCATTTGCTACTTCTCTGAAGTTCAGGTTTAACTGGGCATCCTGTATTTATCTGGCCGCCCTGCTTGCCTGCAGGTGGTAAGCCAGTTAGAAATGCTCCCTAACGACCCCGTGTTTCCCATGTGAGCCCCTCACTTGTGTCACAAGCGGGGCTGCTTGGGCCCACGCCCCTGGGCTGTACGAAGGTTTGGGGTTCTGCAGTTTGAGGCAGTACCAGTCACTGGTACACACTGGTCACACGAGGGACCTACTGGCCCAGCTCACGTGGCCCCTTTAGATATGGTGGCTGATGCCCCCTTCCTGCCTGGAGCGGGGGACCTTGGCTGGGAAGCAGAGCTAAAATAAGAGGTGTGGAGAGGGGTGGCAGCCTCCTCTGAGACCTACCACAACCTGGGGCATTGCCAGCGAGCAGGGAGCAACCCCGGGGGCTCCAGAACCCAGACAATTCTTTCTTCTCTCACCCAGCTGGGGGAAATCTCCTCTTGCTCTAGAAAAATCCCAATCTCTGCCAACGGGCTATGGCTTTTGAAAATAAAATCCCAGAAACCCTGCCATAAAAAAAAAAAAAAAAACCCTCCTGAGGGGAGACTGGGTGGCTCAGTCAGTTAAGCCTCTGCCTCCGGCTCAGATTATGATCTCACGGTTCGTGCGTTTGAGCCCCACGTCGGGCCCTGTGCTGTCCGCACAGAGGCTGCCTCAGATCTTCTGTCTCCCTCTCTCTCTGTGTGCCTCCCCTGCTCACTCTCTCTGTCTCAAAAATAAATAGACTTAAAAACAACAACAACACCTTCCTGAACTGAAGTTGCACAGAGACTGATCCCCATCCGAGTTGGGGGAAAAACAGCCTTTTCTGTTCACGTTCAGTCTAGAATGTCTGTACGGATGGGCCTCTCTTAGAGCTGCTCCCTCCTTTTATCTCAAGGGCTCGGGGACCAGATCACCTGGGCTAGCTCACGTGTTACCTGGGAACCCCATTTCCTTATCTGTAAAACTGGGTCCAACCTCATACACTTGCTTATTATGAACATAAATGAGTTAATACACGGAAAGGGCTTAGAACAGTGCCTGGCATGTGCCCAAACACTCTGTTTGTGTTAGCTGTTATCTTTATCTTCTGTGCCAAAATGCTCTCAGGTCTCCTTTCCAGGGGGTCCCAGATATTATTTTACCAACATCTTTAGGTTTATTAACAAAAAAACACACATTTGATTTTTTTTTTTTTTTTTTTTTTTTTTACAGACTGCAAGCATTTCCACATCCAGTAAGTTGGTTAATGTGCAAAATAACTCTGCTGGATGGAGACCACTATTCCCCTTTCACAGATGAGGAAAAGGCAGCTAGGAGGGGTGTATCAGCTATCTACCGCCGTGTAACAAATCACTCCAACCCTTACTGACATGCAACAATGGTTTCTTCTTTCTCCTGGTTCTGCGGGTCGGTGAGGCGGTTTCTCAGCTGATTTGCTGGAGCCCCGATGTGGCTGCGTAAAGCTGGGAGACTGGCTGGAGCTGAGAGGACCCAAACAGCATCCCTCATGCATCTGGCTGGCTGTTGACTGAGGCACCTGGCTCTCCTCCCCGGAACGTTTTGTCCCCCGAGGCTAAGCCAACAGCCTGATGAGGTGGTCTCAATTCTCCGGGAGGGTGAAGGCAGACGCTTCGAGCCATTTGAACACCCAAGCGCTGGAACTCACACAATGGTGCTTCCATTGCATTATATCGGTGAAGTCAAAGTCATGCCCAGATTCAAAGAGATAGAGAAACAGGCAGAACCTTTGGATGTGGAAAGCAGTCACGTGGCAAAGGGGTGTGCATGCTGGGTGGAAGGAATTAGTGGCTGGGAAGCCATCAACCATGAAAGGTGAGCTTCCTTTGACCCGGGTCCTTGGCAAGAAAGACCTACAGAGGGATGGGAAGGCCAGAAGCCATCAGGGTCTTGGGGAAAATACTTTTTTTTTTTAATTTTTTTTAACGTTTTATTTTATTTTTTTTTTATTGTTCATGTAGGTTTTGCCCTACATACTAAAATAATTTTATTTTATTTTATTTTTTTATATGAAATTTATTGACAAATTGGTTTCCATACAACACCCAGTGCTCATCCCAAAAGGTGCCCTCCTCAATACCCATCACCCACCCTCTCCTCCCTCCCACCCCCCATCAACCCTCAGTTTGTTCTCAGTTTTTAACAGTCTCTTATGCTTTGGCTCTCTCCCATTCTAACCTCTTTTTTTTTTTTTTCCTTCCCCTCCCCCATGGGTTTCTGTTAAGTTTCTCAGGATCCACATAAGAGTGAAACCATATGGTATCTGTCTTTCTCTGTATGGCTTATTTCACTTAGCATCACACTCTCCAGTTCCATCCACGTTGCTACAAAAGGCCATATTTCATTTTTTCTCATTGCCACGTAATATTCCATTGTGTATATAAACCACAATTTCTTTATCCATTCATCAGTTGATGGACATTTAGGCTCTTTCCATAATTTGGCTATTGCTGAGAGTGCTGCTATGAACATTGGGGTACAAGTGGCCCTATGCATCAGTGCTCCTGTATCCCTTGGATAAATTCCTAGCAGTGCTATTGCTGGGTCATAGGGTAGGTCTATTTTTAATTTTCTGAGGAACCTCCACACTGCTTTCCAGAGCGGCTGCACCAATTTGCATTCCCACCAACAGTGCAAGAGGGTTCCCGTTTCTCCACATCCTCTCCAGCATCTGTAGTCTCCTGATTTGTTCATTTTGGCCACTCTGACTGGCGTGAGGTGATACCTGAGTGTGGTTTTGATTTGTATTTCCCTGATAAGGAGCGACGCTGAACATCTTTTCATGTGCCCGTTGGCCATCTGGATGTCTTCTTTAGAGAAGTGTCTATTCATGTTTTCTGCCCATTTCTTCACTGGGTTATTTGTGTTTCGGGTGTGGAGTTTGGTGAGCTCTTCATAGATTTTGGATACTAGCCCTTTGTCCGATATGTCATTTGCGAATATCTTTTCCCATTCCGTTGGTTGCCTTTTAGTTTTGTTGGTTGTTTCCTTTGGTGTGCAGAAGCTTTTTATCTTCATAAGGTCCCAGTAATTCACTTTTGCTTTTAATTCCCTTGCCTTTGGGGATGTGTCGAGTAAGAGATTGCTACGGCTGAGGTCAGAGAGGTCTTTTCCTGCTTTCTCCTCTAAGGTTTTGATGGTTTCCTGTCTCACATTTAGGTCCTTTATCCATTTTGAGTTTATTTTTGTGAATGGTGTGAGAAAGTGTTCTAGTTTCAACCTTCTGCATGTTGCTGTCCAGTTCTCCCAGCACCATTTGTTAAAGAGGCTGTCTTTTTTCCATTGGATGTTCTTTCCTGCTTTGTCAAAGATGAGTTGCCCATACGTTTGTGGGTCTAGTTCTGGAGTTTCTATTCTATTCCATTGGTCTATGTGTCTGTTTTTGTGCCAACGTTTTATTTATTTTTGAGACAGAGAGAGACAGAGCATGAGCAGGGGAGGGTCAGAGAGGGAGGGAGACACAGAATCGGAAACAGGCTCCAGGCTCTGAGCGGTCAGCCCAGAGCCCGACGCGGGGCTCGAACTCACGGACCGCGAGATCATGACTTGAGCTGAAGTCGGATGCCCAACCGACTGAGCCACCCAGGCACCCCTTGGGGAAAATACTTTAAAGGAGAGGCAGAGACCAGGGGCGCTTGGGTGGCTCAGTTGGTTAAGTATCGAACTTTGGCTCCTGTCATGATCTTACAGTTCATGAGCTCGAGCCCCGTGTTCGGCCCTCTGCTGTCAGACCAGAGCCTGCTTCAGATCCTCTGTCTCCCTCTCTCTCAACCCCTCCCCTGCCTGCTCTCTCTCTCTCTCTCTCTCTCTCAAAATTAAATAAACACTTAAAAATTTTTATTTAAAAAAAAAAAGAAGAAGAGGCAGAGGACTATGATTCAGTTATAATTCCGAGAGACGCGTCTGCTGTTATTTTGTAGCAGGGCTTGTGGTTTGCCCTGGCTCCGATGCCTGTCTTAGTCTGTTTGGGCTGCTATAACAAAATACCAGACACAGGGTGGCTTATAAACAGCAGAAATGTGTTTCTCCCAGTTCTGGAGGCTGGGAGTCTAAGATCATGGCACCAGCAGATGTAGCCGCGTCTGGTGAGAACTTGCTTCCAGGGTCACAGCTGGTGCCTTTTCGCTGTGACCTCACGTGGCCGAGGGGGCCAGGGAGCTCCATGGGGCCTCTTTCACAGGGCACTAGTCCCAGTATAAACTTCCCAAAGGCCCACCTTCTAACGCCATCACCTTGGGGACTAGGATGTCAGCAGATGAATCGGGTGGCGGGCGAGGACACAAACAGTCCCCAGGAATGCCGGTGCCTGTGTGCAATCTCTACCCTCGAGCTGGGGTCCGGTTGGGTGACAGCTTGTGGGTTCTACCTCCTCCTCCTGGGCTGAGAACACCCCCTCGATTTCTTGAGAAGCTCTAAGTTTTCAGAGTTCAAATTTCCTTTTCAACGAAATGCTTGTCTTCCCTCAGCAACCTTTAGTCATTCGGTAAACACATTCTGGGCTTGGAGCACAATCTTTATAGCGACAGCTCCCAGTGTTTACCTCCAGCCCAGACTTTCCCCTGCATTCCAGCTTCTGTCCCCTCCCCTCTACGCGACACCTGCTATTACGTGCGTCCAATGGGCATTTCAGACTTCGCCTGGCCCCACGCTAACTCTTGGTCTGAGCCACGCCAATATCATCTTGCACATGGCTCATTCATTGTATAGGATCCTCACTAGTCCCCCTGCCGTGATCTATTGTCAACACAGTTTCCTAAGTGGATCCTACTCAGACCTGAGACGGATCATCCTGTCTCTCCATGCAGAGCTCCCCATCTTCCCATCTCCCTCGGAGTAAAACCGGAAATCCTTATCGTGGAGAATAAGCCCTGAATGGCCTTTTCTACCCAACTCTGTCACCTCTCGGACCCCGCCTTATCTGGCTCCCTCGGCCCCAGGCACCTTGGCATCCTGGCAGTTCCTTTGATACAGTGGGGTATCCTCCTGTACCAGTGGGGTACAGTGGGGGCCCCTCTCAGCTCCAGATCTTACCCCTTGCCCTTCCCTCTCCTTGAATGCCTCTCCCACTACGAGATGGCCTGATGTAAAAGCTGTGCCTGGTGATAATCTTCCCTTGCGGAAATCTGAATCGGAAACTCAGATCACTGGCTGGGTGGGAGCAGTTAAAGTGATGGTCCCGACGTTCTTGTATTTAGTCTTGAATAAAATTAAATGTACAATCAGAAACCGCACACTTCTTTTTTTTTTTATTTTTTTTCAACGTTTTTATTTATTTTTGGGACAGAGAGAGACAGAGCATGAACGAAGGAGGGGCAGAGAGAGAGGGAGACACAGAATCGGAAACAGGCTCCAGGCTCTGAGCCATCAGCCCAGAGCCTGACGCGGGGCTCGAACTCACGGACCGCGAGATCGTGACCTGGCTGAAGTCGGACGCTTAACTGACTGCGCCACCCAGGCGCCCCGTGAAGCTGCACACTTCTAATAACACCTTCACAGAAAGACCAATTTTGAACACGTCAAAATACAAAGCATTGAGCCGGCCATTACATTCTGTCACCTAAATAAGGGTGAAAGCTGTTGGCTGTTTGTTAAGTCAGACCTGGAAGGCTTCAAAAATGTCAGTGTAACCGGGAGGGACGGGAAAGTTCTTTTCTATCAGATTTATGCATATTCTGCAACCTGCCTTCAAAGAATTCGATTCAACTACATGGTTAGCAAATGTAACCTTGAGTTTGAACTTACAAACTAGCCTCTGAATATTTAACTCAATATTAAGACAGGGACTTCATTGGTCTTCTTAATCTCTTGGACTAAGAGAAGGAAAAAAAAAAAAAAAGACCCTGGTGTTTTTTTGAGGGTTTTTTTGTATTTCACGTGTAAATTACAAAGCGAGTGAAAATAAGCTATGGTTATGGGAGGAGTAATTAAAATGCTCTCAATTTTTCCCACCTTGTTCAGTGACATGAGGAGAGGAAGAGG
Source organism: Prionailurus viverrinus (assembly GCF_022837055.1). NCBI lineage: Eukaryota > Metazoa > Chordata > Mammalia > Carnivora > Felidae > Prionailurus > Prionailurus viverrinus. The sequence continues at coordinate 14,354,603 of NC_062563.1, forward strand.
CAGAAGGGAGGGAATCTTGACCAGGTGGCCACGCCTACTTCTGTACCTGTCCCCATGGAGTTGGGCAAGCAAAGCGGGAACAAAATGGATTTGGTATCCAGACAGACTTGGGTCAAATCCCTGCTTCTGCACTCTCCAGCTGGGTGACTTTGGACAGGTCACCGCATTTCCTCTCAGCCTTTCTTTTCTTCAACCGAAGAAGTAATGTCCTGATTTCAAGGTTGGTGCGGGTCCCGAATCAGATCATGGCTGTGAAGTGTTTGTTTAGCAGAGCATGGGACACGGTGGGTGGGCTCCTTCTCTCACCTGAGGTCATCTGATGTCACCACGGCGTGTCTTTGATCCTTGAAAACTTCCAGAGCCCAAAGGAGCCAGGAGTCCCGGGCTGGTTGGCTCACTTGCCCCAAATCACAAAACCAGTGAGTGGCAGAGCTGAGATTTGAACCCACACACGTCGACCCCATCTAGGGCTCTTTCCAGCCCGCCAGTATTTCTCGAACTTCGAGCACTCGGTAAGCACCTTCATCTCACACTTTTTGCTGGATATGCCCACCACCTGCAAAATTACGTCCTTAAGGTAGTCCTTTAAGGCAGCTTATTTGATTACTGCAATACATTTATTTAAATAAGAAATGTGGCGTCTCTACTCAAAATAGAAAACCAGCCTCACCGTAACACATAGACAGTAACCATAACATTATATAGATGTGAATATATATACATATATCTTTAATGAAACCAAAACGATGTTGCTCGATCCCCCCTAGACACAGTGGCTGGCTAAGAGCTCTGGGCTGGCAGCTATCTCTGTCTTGGTTACGAAGGGGAATTAGCAGATGTTAGAGAGTGTTCAAGATATCCTCGCCCCCAAGTGAGACCCTCTCCTGGATGTAATCAGAAGGATTGAAAGATAATTGGACAGGGATTATTAATGTTATCAGTGTGTGATAAGGTGTTATTTTTTTTTAATGTTTATTTATTTTTGAGAACGAGGGAGACAGAGTGTGAGTGGGTGAGGAGCAGAGAGAAAGGGAGACACAGAATCCAAAGCAGGCTCCAGGCTCCAAGCCGTCAGCACAGAGCCCGACGCGGGGCTCGAACCCACGAACCGTGAGATCATGACCTGAGCTGAAGTCGGACGCTTACCCGACTGAGCCATCCAAGTACCCCAATAAAGCATTATTTAATAACATATCCACGTGCGGTGTGCAACAAAAACATCATTTGCACGAGGGAAAAATGACCCGCACTTCGCTAAACATTGCCTTCCACTGAGGAACCTCCATAAAAGCACTTGTAACAGACTATTTTCCAAAATTTTACGACCAGAATCTACGGTAGCAAATACATACCCGCATTCATATTCACATCTATGCCTCTATCTATTCCCTCGCCTGTATCTGGAATAGTGTATCAGAAAAGTACTTAGGGTGCTATACACAGTCCTTACTGAGAATCCATGCTTTGTTCCCTGGTATTTCCTTCCCTTTCTTTTCCTTTCCAATTCTTATCTATTTAACTTTTTTTAAATGGTAACCGACCAGTAAAATAAATACTGAAGTTACACCAAAACTGCAACGATAGATAGAAGATAAGAAGGCTTGTGAAGAGAGAGAGAAAAAGAGAGAGAGATCTTAGCACCTCTAAACACCCTAATACAGTGATGCTCACTCAGTGTGCTTCAGTGATCCTGGGCCCCCACCAGGTCCTTCGGGGAGGCCACAAGATCGAAACCATTTTTGTTTTGATCAAGCAATACTAAGATGTCATTTGCCTTTTCCACTCTCTCGCAAGCGTATGGTGGAGTTTTCCAGAAGTTACATGACACACAACGATGTCATCCCCCTGATGTTAACACGAAATGGGTTTGTTACTGCCCTTTTCACATAAATTAATAACTCTTTTCTAAATTTCTGCTTTAATTTCTAATACGGTAAAAGTCGACAGATACAGCCAGTGTCCACGAAAATCCTTTGGGCTCCTCCATAATTTTCAAGAAGGTAAAGGGGTCATGAGGCCAAAAGCCTTGAGAACCACCTCCCTAAAAATGATCTACTGGGTTAACGAATGAAGAATTACTTTGTGTAGCAAAGTTGAGGGAGAGAAAGAAAAGCTGTTGTCAGACTGTGGTTTTCGGGGAAAGTTTCACGTGGTGGACGTAGAGCTCCAACGGAGTCCTGAGAGTTCAAATGGGTTTGTTTAGCCACGGGAGGGAGGGAGGGAGGGCATTCCGGGAAGGTGGCTCAGCATGTGCAAAGGCCAGGTGGTGGTAAGTGAATAGGTGAGGCCGATCAGGGGTGGTGAGGGGAGCGGGCTTGTTTGGTTGGAAGGTGCTGTTTAGAGTGGAGGTTCTGGGATCCGTGTTGAAGACCCTTCCACTCTGTGGTGGTCTCTGAAGCTGACTCAGAGGCCCCCTTGGCCAGAGAAAACCAAACAGTCTGGTTTGCACTCCCTGAATGTTCCCTCCGCTGCTCCTGGGAGCTGAGACCTCACCCACAGGTCCCCCATGCCGCATGGGTGGGAGTCCACAGTCAACCACAGAGCTGAACAAAACCTAAACTGTTTCTTTTCTTTGGAAGGCCCCTAGAAACAGGAAAAGAGGCTGTTTTCTAGGATTTGCCAAGAGTTAAGTCATTCCTCGCTGATACAAACAATTTCTCGGGTTACTCTTTGGGGCCCAGGAACATTCATGAACTGTGCTGGGCTTGAACTCTTCAACTCTGAACTTCAGTTCCCTGGGTCAGCTGCCTGGGGCTGGGGCATGGCTCTCTGGCCCTGCCCGGGTTTTCGGAGACATGGCCCAGCCGCCCCCAGGGGGAGGCCTCAGAGCAATTCTCCTCCAGGGCTGTTGTCGAGGAGCTGGCTGACTTCGGTCTTTCTCCTGAGGGAGACCAGTGGATGCCAGGTCTCCGGAAGTGTGGAGACAGGTGCGTCAGAGGTGAAGGAACACACAGATGGAGGGGCAGTTGAAGAGAGTGAACAAAATCAGGAAGGCAAGCTTTGCCGAGTTGGCATTTAATGTGCTATGCCCTGTCCGAAGCAGCTTGTGTGTTTTCTCTCATTTGATTCTTACTACCTCCTAGTAGGGCATCGTGTTGTCGTGGTTAAGAACAACGTCTCTGGACTCTAGATGCTGGTGAGGATGCGGAGAAACGGGAACCCTCTTGCGCTGTCGGTGGGAATGCAAACTGGTGCGGCCGCTCTGGAACACGGTGGGGAGGTTCCTCAAAAAATGAAAAATAGACCTACCCAATGACCCAGCAATAGCACTGCTAGGAATTGACCCAAGGGATACAGGAGTGCCGATGCAGAGGGGCACTTGTACCCCAATGTTTATAGCAGCACTCTCAACAATGTCCAAATTATGGAAAGAGCCTAAATGTCCATCAACCGATGAATGGATAAAGAAATTGTGGTTTATATCCACAACGGAGTACTACGTGGCAATGAGAAAGAACGAAATCTAGCCCTTTGTAGCAACGTGGATGGAACTGGAAGGTATTATGCTGGGTGAAATAAGTCAGGCAGAGAAAGACAGACACCGTATATTTTCACTCATATGTGGATCCTGAGAAACTTAACAGAAGACCATGGGGGAGGGGGAGGGGAAAAAAAGTTACAGAGAGGGAGGGAGGCAAACCAGAAGAGACTCTTAAATACTGAGAACAAACTGAGGGTTGATGGGGGGTGGGGGAGAGGGGGAAATGGGTGATGGGCATGGAGGAGGGCACCTGTTGGGATGAGCACTGGGTGTTGCACGGAAACCAATTTGACAATAAATTATATTTAATGAATAAAAAAAAAAAAGGAGAATGTCTCTGGAGCCACCTGCCTGAGTCTATGTTCCAGTCCTGCCCTGTGGTAGATTATATTTTTTTTCAAGATGGCTGCAACAATATCTTCCATTTCACATGTTCTTCTATAACTTGACCCTCCTTCTGCCCAGATCCGGGGTCTATGTCTCCTTCTTTCGAATCTCAGTAGGCTTGGGGCTTGCTTATAACTAATAGAACATGGCAGAAGTGAAACCGTAGGACTTGCGAGGCTAAGGCATGCGGTTTTCCTTTGCTGGAGTCTCCCTGCTTGGAACCCTGGGCCCTCATGTAAGAAGTTCCACTTCCCTGAGGCTGCTATGCCGTGAGCAAACCCAAGCACACGGGGAGGCCACAACCAGAAGGGCAGGCCACCTGCAGGTGCTGTAGTCGGTGGGCAGGTGAGTGGAGAGTTCGAGTCAGCCTTGCCCCAGTGCCAGAAAGGTGAGTGAGTGATTTCTGTCCCGGCCACCAGCTCATCCCTTCGAGTCTCCCCGGATGAGGCCCCCGACATTGTGGAGCACAGATAAGCCATCCCTGCTGTTCTCTTTCTGAATTTCTGACCCACAGTATACATGCGGACCACGGAATGGTGGGTCTTTTACGTCACTAAGCTCGGAGTTGGTTTGTTACAAAGGAATAGTAACTAGAATGTGCCACTACTTTGCTGTGTGACCTTGGGTGAGTTGCTTTACCTTTCTGAGCTCAGGTTTGCTAATCAAGAAAATGTAGATAATCATATTATATATATTCCATAGAGATATGGGGAGAATTATTTTAGACAGAGAAGCCCAGTGCTTCATACAGTACCTGGCACATGGCAGGTGCTTGATAAAAGGTATTATTAATTGCTGAAGACTACTTAATAAATAGACATAAGGATGGGAATGAAATTGTGTTCCCTCCCATAGTCCCTTCCTTCTGCTCTGCCCCAGGGCTAGGGCCACACAGGGAGTATAAATAAATGACATATGTCAGCCATATAGAAAATGATGCGATGTACAAATTGATGAATGGAACAGACACTTGACTTCATCATTGAGGAAGGGTGTGGACTGTGGCAAATTAGAGAGGTGAAGCATTTCTTTGTTGTTGGTTTTTTTTTTTTTGTAGGTTTATTTATTTTGAGAGAGAGAGAGAGTGTATGCTCACACACAGGCAAGTGGAGGAGGGGCAGAGAGAGAGGGAGAGAGACAGGGAGGGGGAGAGAATCCTAAGCAGGCTCCATGCTGTCAGCACAGAGCCTGATGCAGGGCTCCAGCTCGCATTATAAGATCATGACCTGAGCCAAAGTCTGACGCTTAACCCACTGAGCCACCCAGGCGCCCTGAGAGGTTAAGTGTTTCTGAATGAGCCAATCACTAATCAACTCCAGTCAATTGTTAATATGCACAGATAGGGTCCCAGTGTCTTCAGATCTTCTGATTTTTCATAAAGAGCCAGAAATCTATATTTTATGTAAGATATCCCAATTTTTAAATATTAGCGATGAGTCTAAATTCTTAAAAGACATGCAACAAGCCAAATAAATATGCCAGTGAGCTATTGTGAGACCTTAACTTTAGTGACCGGGTCATTCTGAGCTGCTTGCTGATGTTCAGAGCCAGAGGGAGAGAAGCCCCCTCCTTCCCACCGAGCCCCCCCCCCCACCCGAGACCACCCACCTCTAGTGTGATACTTGCAACTTGATCCCATGTATGTCTAGCGAGGCAATTCCAAACCACCGGTCTAGACCAGTTTCTCGATCTTCTAAAAATTATTACTAAGGAGCTTCTAACTTCTACCTTAAGGAGTTTTTTCTTTAATGTTTTTGATGTTTATTATTTCTGAGAGATGGAGAGAGACAGAGCATGAGCAGGGGAGGGACAGAGAGAGAGAGGGAGACACAGAATCCGAAGCAGGTTCCAGGCTCTGCACTGTCAGCACAGAGCCCGACGCAGGGCTCGAACCCACGAACCCACGAACCCAACCGAGAGATCATGACCTGAGCTGAAGTCAGATGCTTGACCAACTGAGCCACACAGGCGCCCCCCTAAGGAGTCTTTAAATATTTTTTTTGTAATCATTCCTCACCATGAAATTTTAATCCACGGACATTTTGTATATCTGTTTATGTAGCATGTGTAGATCTGTGCTTGAGACATAAAAAGTATGATTTTTTTTTTCATCCCTGACTACGTATACTCAACAGGGGGTAAGGAGGGAGTTTTGCCTCTGAGGGATTGAAAATTAGTTCTTGAGCAAAAAAAAAAAATCTTATTCTTTTTATGTGTAAAACACAGATCTATGGTACATTTGTGGCATTGAAAGTCCACGGAGAAGTGAATTAGGAAAAACATGTCTAAAAGTCTCCTTAAGGAGGCAATAATGAAACAAAAATAGTGAAGCCCTGGTCTAGACTCCATTGTTATGCCAAGATCCCTTCTCAGATGGCCCCCGCCTGGGGACAAAGCACATTAGTCACTCCGGTCTTATCTGCAGGTGCTTTTCCGCATGTGGCCGTAGGGAAGCCCATTCCCGGCCATGGCTCAGCTTCGTGGGTGTGGGACCCTGCACAGTCACGCGGGGCCTGCGCATAGAAGGGTCCTGCCCTTGGATTTGTGTTCTGCTGTCATGATCTCGAAATCCTTAATCGTTTTTTAACAAGGGTTCCCTCATTTTCTCCTTGCCCTGGGCCCCTGCCAGTACAGCCTGGGGCTTCGGCTCCTGGGTTTGAAGCCCAGCCTTGCTACCTGCCAGCAAATTAACCTCTCTGAGCCTCAGTTAAAGGGGCACAACAGGGCTCTTACTTCAAAGCGTTGCTGGGAGTGAGGATCGTCCTGGCTAAAGCCTGTGAAGGGCACAGCCCCGCCTTGGCGCAGAGTAAGGCGCTCACTCCGCAAGATGCTACCCGGGGCTCTCAGGGGCGTTGATTTTGCCTGGTGAGGGTTCTGATTGGTTGGTCTGTTCTCTGCGTCTGCTCTGATTGGTCAATGCCTGAGCTGTATTTATTTTTAAACAATGGACCATCCCCTCGTTCCTCCGCAAGGTGTAAGTCTTCCTTTGTCCAGGTGAGTCTCTCTTATCCCTGACATTCTGGAGAAATGGGCACAGCCACCCTCACCCCTGTGAGGGTCCTGCTCCACCAGCAAAACATCTCCCATCTTCGTGTCCACGGCCGCTTAGGAGTCATCCAGGCCCGTCTCCTGGTGGTTTTACACATTTTCACAATGCCCCAAATGTGATTTTTGCACCAAGATCCAAGCCTAGGATCTCGCGTCCATGCTGAGTATGAGCTGTGTGGGTTTTGGGGATTATCTCCATGTCGCCCCCTAGAACCCGGAGACTTGAGGCGCCTTATGAAACCTTTTCTGTTTTACATTGAAGGGCATGTCTCACTTCTTTCCCAAGATACGGGAACCGCAGGTCAGATTCTAGGATTAGGTGTGTGTGAGGGCTGGGGGGTGGGGAGGTGGGGTGTGATAGAGGGGTTGAAGGGACGTGAAGGGCCAATTGTGAACCAGTGGCAAAAGCAATCAGGAACGGACTCTGTTCCCAGCGATGCCACAGACTCCCTGTGGACACTTGGATGAGCCATGCGCCCACTCTGGGTCTGCTTCTCCATTTGTGAAATAAGGGGTGTATCAGTGTTTTTGTGTTGTTTTGGTTTGGGTTGTAATTAACCAAAACAAAAAAAAAATCTAACTGACGTAAGCCATAAAAGGATTTTTTTTTTTTTAATTGGCCTATGGAGCTATATGTAGCATCAGGCATAGCTGGATCCAGGTGTCCTGTCACTGTGACAGGATCACTTCTCATCTCCTGGCTCTGATTCCTCTGTTCCTCTGTCTTAATTTCACTTTCCAGTGGGTATTCCCCAAATTGGTGGCTAAGACAGACCCAGCAACTCCACATTTACAGTCACTAGTTCAACGTCTCCTCAGTTTGAAGGATTCTGATTCCTTCTTCCTGGAGATTCTTCTTGGAAGCTACGCCTTGGAGATCTGGAAGATCCTCCACCGTTCCCCGGGTTCAGGAGGGGAAATATCGTCATCGGCTAGGCTGAGGTCATATGTCCACTCTAGAGCCAATCACCGTGGCTGGCTGAAGAAGGCTCGGATTGGATCGCATGCTCAGCCCTGGAGTCCAGACCTACCCGTACCACGGGGAGGGGGTCGGCTGAGAAAGTTTTCCTAGTGGGAGGTAGGTCTGAGAGTTGGCTGGAAGAAGGGGGGTTCATGCTGAGACGATAACCTGATGTTGCCAGCGGGATTAGGTGTTATCAGTGGCTTCCAGATCGTGGTTAGGGGAGACTTAAAGGGAATCCCCAAACATTAAAACCTTCTGCTTGTGTGAAAACGATACGTTCACCTGGTTCAAAATTCAAACGGTATACACTTTCACTTAATATTTCTTAGTCCTTTCCCTCGATTAGCTATTCCCCCCTGCCCAGAGGCCACTAGGGTTGTTACCAGTTTCTTGAACACCCGTCTGAATGTCTCACTGCTGCTGTAACACATCGCCACGACGTTTGGTGGCTGGAAACAACACCAATGTATTTACTTTTAGTTCCGCGGGACAGATGTCTGACACGGGTCTTGGCTAAAGTCAAGGTGTCGTGTATTTTAATTTCAGGCTGAAAAAAGAGCTGCGGTGCATATTTACACGTGGCGTGTACCTAATTCTAATCAACTGAAAACGCACCGCCGATCGTTGCCCGGGTCACGGTCATCCTCTGTTTTCAAGGAAATAGAGTGCGTAACACATAATAAAAGTAAGTGTTGCTTTGTGAAACTTTCGTTCCAGTCTTTTGTGGGTGAGTGCGTATGTGTGAACTAGGTCACGACATAAAAAGTATTTTTTGCCCTGAGTCACAGTCAGAAATGTTGGGAAGTTATTATTATATCGTTTAGTGGTTATACGAGGCTCTTCTGGGGTCAGACTGTCTGGCTCCATCACTTACCAGCTGTGTGACCTTGGGTAACTGACTTAATCTCTCTGGGCCTTAGTTTCTTTGTCTGTAAAATGGAGACAATGATTGTTCCACCTCACAGGGGTTTGTGGGAAGTGCGTAACACGTGACTGACCCATAACAAGCATTTATTATCGTTACCCCTGTTCGTATTATCTTTGAGGGGATGAGATTTTCATGAGAGGAAGGGCAGACGTGAGGTAGGGATTTTTGTGCAGGCAGGAAGGGTGGCCTCAGCTCAGAGGAGCGAGGGCAGCTTGGGGTGGGAGGGCTGGGAGGGGGGTTCTCCTGCCAACCCAGACCAGGGGGGGAGGTCAGGCCGCCGTGGCGCTCACTTTTCCGGCTCCAGGTGGAGGTATAGGGGGTGCCTGACGACACGCAAATGGGGCTGTGATCTGAGGGGTCTGGTCATTAACCTCCAAACCTGAGCACAGGTTAGTTGACTTTGTTCTTTCATCCAGTCGGTGAATATTTATGGAGTGTGTGGGGACACCGGGAGGATTCCCTGTGGGGTTGTATTTGGCCAACTCTCTTCACAAGGTGCAGGACCGAGCAAGGTCAAGGGCTTGAGGACGAAGGAGGAGGACTTCAGGGGGAGAGCAGGGCTTCTGCAGAGACCTCCGGTGGGAGCTGTAAGGACCGAAGCAGAGGCAGTTTGTCATGAGGAACCGGAAAGAAGGTGGCATCAGGCAAGAGCCAGGGAGCAGGGGACTCAGGACGGGGGTGTTTGGAAGTCGTCACAGAGAAGGGAAGCTGAGGTCTTCCGGAGTCCCAGCATTAAGGTCTTAGGGATTTGAGAAGTAGATTTTCTCCCCCCAAGACGAAAAAACAGAACCCGAGAGCTGCTTCAGAAGGAAGACAGGCCGGGGTTTAGCAAAGGGAGGAGGAAGAGGCAGCTGTTCAGAACAGCGGTCCAGGGGGCTGCGGATTGGGGTCCCAGAAGAATTGTTGAAAAGGAGGTACCGATTCAGCCGTGGAACAGCTGTCCTGAAACTCCAGACCCTGTGGCACGTTTTAGCAAAATTCCGAAGGTTCTCCAGCGTCAGGATCTGTGGGTGAGAACTAACAGGGTTAAATTCCATGAGGATTGATGTCAAGGTCACTCTGTGGGGTCATTCATTCATTCAACAAACATCCACCAACTGGTGCTTTGAAATCAGAAAGGCCTGGGTTGAAATGTGGGGCCTGTCCCCTACTAAATTGCTGAGAAACTGTCCACCCTGTGCCTCGGTTTCCCTACCTGTTACTTGGGGATGACATGACCTCCTTCCTAAGAGGACGGGAAGGATTAGTGCTGAGAGTGGGCTTCCACACTGTAGATTCCCAGTTACCACTGGTTCCGGACTCTAGACTAGCTTAGAGGACACAGAAATGAAAAAAAGTAGGTTTCTGGGTTCAAGTAGCTACAGTCTTTTGAGGAAGACAGGGAAGAGAGAGGTAAATTCCAGACCCTGGGGTTAGGGAGGGACACAACGGTGGAAGCATTGAAGGCTGTAGAAGCAGAGAGAGGGGATTTCTTGGGTCAAAAAATCAACTGCGAATAAATTCATAGGTTACCCCCAGAGTTATTCAGGTCTCTTTTAGTTGTAAGTGACAGAAACTCAACTAAAACTGACTTATTGGTTCGCACAATGGATAAAATACAAAAGGAAAGGCTTCAGGCTTGGCTAGGTCCAGGTGCTCGATGAAGGTCCCAAGGACTTGTTCTCACTCTATCTTTCTGACCCATTTTCTCCTCTGTTGGCTTCATTCTCCAGCAGGCTTGGGGTGGTAAGTTGACCTCCAGGAGCTCCCGGCTTATTTCCTGCCAGTTTTAACCAATCCAGTGGAAAGGATCTTTTTTCCCTCAGTAATTCCAAACAAATTCTAAGGCTTGAGTATCATTCCGTGTCTTGGGTCATGTGTCCATCCCCGAATCACTGGGGCCGGGAAAATAAACTCTGTTGACTGGCCTCTTTCTGCCTCACATGCTCAGCCTGATAGCCAGAGTGGGGTGGCATTTGACAGGGACGTTGGCTTTTTCTTGCCTTTGGATTCAGACTAAGACATTAGCTCCTCCTGGGTCTTGAGCCTGTTAGCCTTCAGACTGGAAATACATACACCCTCGGCTACGCTGTTTCTGAGACTCTACGGACCGGAGCTAAATCCTCACCTGCAGCTTGCCGACTCACCCTGCAACCTTGGGACAGGTCAGTCTCCGTGACCACACGAGTGACAGGTCAGTCTCCGTGACCACACGAGTCAACTCCTGATTCTCTCTCTCTCTCTCTCTCTCTCTCTCTCTCTCTCTCACACACACACACCCACCCCTCTCTATCTCCTATTTTCTATTTCTCTGAAGAATTTTCTGGAGACTAACACTCTTACTGCCAAGGTCTCACTGTGTGTTAGGAATTGTGCTTGGTGCTTTTACAGGCTTGTTTTTTTCTCTTTTATCTACATCACTGCCCTGAGAGTGAGGCATATTCTTCTTCAGACTGGGAACCCGAGGTTCACCCAGGGGAAATGATTTCCCCAGGTCCCCCACCACTACAGACACAGCATGGAGCTAAAATGTGGGAGAAATGAAGCAAATAAATCCCTTGTGAGAGAGAGAGAAAAAAAAAACCCATGGAAAATCTGGAGCAAATAACCAAAATTGACTCAAGAAGAGGTCAGAAATATTAAAAAACAACTAACTGCGGGCAAAAGCGAAGTCGTTAGAAAAATACCAAAATGTTATTCAAAGTGTTTCAGCAGAAACCGATGCCCAAGTGCCCCAAGTCATTTATCAAGGCAACGAAGAATCTTAATGACCAGGTTTGTCATTCCTATAGCACGGTTAGGAAACCTCTAGACCATATTTCCTTGTGAATAGGGATGCTAAAGTTCTCAACAAAACGTCAGCAAATAGAATTCAGAGACGTATTAAGGAATAATAGATCATGAGCAAATAACGTCTGTTTCAGGGGCAGAAGTAGTTCCTCATTAGAAGATCTGACAATATAATTCGTCACATCATTACATTGGCAAATTAAGTGAGGAAAAGCAGGGGTTGTATAAAAATGCTGGAATGGCATTTGATAAAAGTCCACAGCTGTTGCTGGAAAAAAACTCCAAGTAAGACTGAGGCCAGAAAGAAACTTCAGGAATAGAACAGAAATAATTCCTACAAACTCACAGTAGCCGTGCTGCGATACCGTGAAACGTGAATCAGCCCCAACAGAATGAAAACTAAGGCGGGATGGTCACTGCCTAGAGTTTCCAGCTAATGTGATTCCACACAAAAGAGAAAGAAGTTGTGTAAATATTCAAATAAAGAGGGAAAATTACCTCTTTATCTGCAGATGCTATCACCGCAGGCTTAGAAAACTCAAAAGAGGCGACTTAAAAAATATTGTTCACAGGAGCATGTATAAATGATTACTTGTAAATTACTTGAATATGTTCTCAATATGAAGCTGTCAATAGTTCGTCTTTTTATTAGGAGTAACCAGATGAAAAACTAATGGAGAAAAATATTTCATTTGCGTCAGTGATCAGAACACTAAAATACAATGGAATTTAACAGCAAAACTATCAGACATACGGAAACGACCGTAAGATTTACTTAAAGGATCGAAAACAAAAGCCTAACTAAATGGCGTATGTTTTCAAATGGGAAGATTTAATTTCACAGTGCCAAGCCTTCCCAAATCAATCTTTAAATTGTATAAAATTCCAATCCTTACCTCAACAAGGTTTTTTGGGGGGGGTGTGGGGTGGGGGTGTGGAAAAATCTCTAAGGAATTTTTGAAAATGAGGACTTCGGGTGGGGATGGGGCGGGCCGTCTTTCCAGATGGTCAGAGGGTCTTGGGCTGGATATTTCCACCTGGATCCTCTGTTCACCACCCTCCCAGATTCCCCTGGAAGCTGACCCCTCTGACTGTGACCCGCTGTTCCCCAGTCCTCTGACGTGTGGTGGGTTTCGGGCAGTGGGAGGCACTTGCAAAGGCCTGAGGGTAGGAAAAGATCAAAGTTCCTTCCCTGCAGGGCTGCGTGGGGGGGGCGGGTCATGTCCTCCTACTCCAGACTGCCTTTCCTTCCTCCTCTGACTTCTCTGACCTACTCTCCCTCCTCCCAGTGCTGGGCTTGTAAATGTTGGACATCACGCTCTGGGGTCAGGAAGCCCTGATGTTTAGCATTTGCCAATATCCTTGGTGTAAATATTCCCACCATGGCTGATTTCAAGTTACCCATGTGAAGTCTTATGTAGCTGGAAAGAGACGCCAACAACGGTCTCGTGCCAGCAAGTGGGAACTCGCGTCTGCATATTCCTCTGCTTCCTCCTTCAGGTTTAGGGGCAGTAATAGCCCCCCCTTCATAGTTCCCTACTGCTCTACCCCTTGTTGGCTTCTATAAACCCTGCCCGTCCCTTGGCAAATAGTCTCTTCAGTTAACCTTTCCACATAGGGGCGCCTGGGTGGCTCGGTCGGTTTGGCATCCGACTTCGGCTCGGGTCATGATCTCACGGTTCGTGGGTTCAGGCCCCACATCAGGCTTTCTGTTGTCAGTATGGAGCCTGCTTCAGATCCTCTGTCCCCCTCTCTCTCTGCCCCTCCCCTGCTGGTTCTCTCTCTCTCTCTCTCTCTCTCTCTCAAAGTAAGTAAATAAGCATAAAAGAATTAAAAAAAAAAAATCTTTCCATGTAGTGGGCCATTTGTTTCCTGCTGGAACCTGGCTGCTGTATTACTAGGAAGCTAGAGAAGGAAAAGCAGTAAACAGGTTAGTAGGACATTATAGAAACTCCAGAAATTAGTCTAGGTATACACAGGAAATTTATACACCTGTTAATCAAAATATATAAGGGAATATATATATTTGTTTATACATATTTATGTGTTCATTGATTTGTTTACTTAACGGTGACATTTAAATTTGCTAGAAACAGGATGTTTTATTGGAAAATGGCACTGCCATAAGTGGCTATCCATTTATAAGAAGGTAGGTTAGGCTCTACTTTATAACATACACAAAAGATTCTAGATGGATCAAATATCTAAACGTAGAAAAGTAACAGAAACATTTGAATAAACACTTCCAAGAATATTTATATGTACTCAGGGTAGCATGTGGAGGAAACTCCCAACAAAATGACAGGGCAAAGGTACAATGTTTCTAATCTACAAACGGCTTCTAGAAATCAACAAGAAAAGATACACAGTTCAATAGCAAAGTGGGCCAAGGGTATTGGCAGAACGACCAATATGCATGAAAATATTTGCAACCTTGCTGATGGTCAAGAAAATCTAAATGGTAGAATACTATTTTATACTCCTTTGTTGACAAAAAGCGAAAAGATGACTAACACCCAGGGCTGGCAAAGATATGAAAAAATAGTCATGATTCCTAGTGGAATGTGAATTGCTGTGGTGGTTTTCGAACTATTATTAAAAAGTATTATTAACAAGAATATTATGAAGTTATTACTACATTAAAAGTATTATGACAGTATTATTAAACTAAAAATGCTTGAAAACTTTGACCCAGAAATGCCACATTTGGAAATCCACTCCCCATAACCACGATTACCGATGTACCAGGACGTATGGGCAAGGATGTTTTTTTGCAGCATCGATTATACACGCAATAATTTGGGAACAGTCTGAATGCTCTAGTGGACGTTGTGTAATAATTTAACAAGTTGTATATCAACCTGCAGAGGCGTCCATAATGTGTTGATTAATCAAATTTTAGAAAGGACAGGGATCTTATTTACAGGACCATATATTAGCACTTGCTTGTATCAGCATCAGACAAAAACGGTTCACGAGAGGATAGCTACCCAATTGCTATAGCTTCAGGTGTGAGCTGAATTTCAGGGTGTGAGGTTGTCTTTTTCTTTTGAAGCCAATCTCCCTGGATTGATCTGTTGCAAATAGCATGCGTTGCTTTTGTGGGTAGGAAAAAACGCCATCCTGTGCACACAAACATGCTTACACACATACATATTTAAAACTCTGGAAGAAAGTGTCACATAGGCTTCGCTGTATAGATGTACCGTGTTACATCTAACCGGTTTCCTACCATTAGACATTTAGTTGGTTTTCGCCGTTTCACTATTAGAAACAATTCTGGAGTAGATTATCCTTGTGTGTATATTTGCATATGGCAGCCATCCATTCAAATTAGCATTCATGTTTCTGTGCCTCCTTTATGCCAGGTCGTGTTTAGGTGCTGGGGAGACCGCCCTCGTGGACTTGACATTAAGCGGTAGAGCACAGATGATGGACACACGATTAAACACAAGTACAGCACGCGCCCGGCAGTGAGGACAACACAACAAGGTGAGGGAAAAGGAAGGCTGGGAGGGATGGGGCGGAGGGTTTGCTGTTTCCAGGAAGCTGGTCGGGACGAACGTGATGCTGTGATGACTTCTCAGCAGGGACCTGAAGGCCGAGCCAAATGAGACCAGCGTTCAAGTATAGAAAGAAGAAAATAGAAACAATCTTCCCGACCAAAGACATTTCTACTTAACGTTTTGGGGCTTTCCTTTCAATTAGTTTCCACGCAGTTATTTTTGTAAACATAAAATTGGAATGATACTCTATAGATGTTTTTACCTTCTTTTTTTCTCTCCCGCGGACTTTATGCGGTGGGCATTTTCTCACATTTTTCTGATTATTTCCTTAGGATAAACTCCTGTGAGCAAAACTGCTGATTCAAAGGATATGTCCATTCGGCATCTTGGTGATGATTCTTTGTATCGTTCCTACCAGCAGTAGAGAAGAATCCCCATTTCTCCACATTTTTGTCAGCACCGAGTATAGCTGTTTTAAATCCTCGCTAGTCCCATCGCTTATTTCGTATATTTTTTTATAATTTTTTTTTAATTTTTTTTTTCAACTTTTATTTATTTTTGGGACAGAGAGAGAGAGAGCATGAACGGGGGAGGGGCAGAGAGAGAGGGAGACACAGAATCGGAAACAGGCTCCAGGCTCTGAGCCATCAGCCCAGAGCCTGACGCGGGGCTCGAACTCACGGACCGCGAGATCGTGACCTGGCTGAAGTCGGACGCTTAACCGACTGCGCCACCCAGGCGCCCCTATTTTTTTATAATTTTTAAAAATGTTTTTAAATTTATTTTTGAGACAGAAAGAGACAGAGCATGAGCGGGGGAGGGGCAGAGAGAGAGGGAGACACAGAATCCGAAGCAGGTTCCAGGCTCCAAGCTGTCAGCACAGAGCCCCACATGGGGCTCGAACCCACGGACCGCGAGATCATGACCTGAGCTGAAGTTGGACGCTCAACCGACTGAGCCACTCAGGTGCCCCTCAAAGGAGAATAGGGATTGAAGTACAGAATTCAGCGATCTGTCCAAATCAAAAGGTGCATTTGGTGAAGATCTGGGACCAGAACTTGCACATCTCAATGCTCTCTGTATGACAGAACAGTGTCTCAAAAAAAAAAAAAAAAAAGACCGAGGCAGAATTTTTCAGCGGAAAGTATGATTTGAGGAGGGGGAGTGGGAAGGGAAGGGAGGCCGGAGCGAGGGAAAGTGGTGTCATGAAACCCCAAACCCGAGTAGCTGTGGGGACGTGGCTCTGGGGTGCGGGGAAAGTGCTGCCATTGTGACATTCTGCAGTTGGTCCCTAAGGTCGGAGAGAGAAGTCAACATCAGGAAATGAGCCCTGTTGGCTGTCTTTGTCATTCTGAACCCCTCGCCCCTCCCCAACCCCATTTCAGAAATCTGGTCCCCTTTTTCTTGCCTCTGACCCTGGTGGCTGAAATTTCTCTCAGTATCATAAAACCTGGGGTTGTAAAATTCATATTGTAACTTTAAGAGCCACATCTGTTTTAATCATTTTTTTTTCTGCTTTAAGAACACAACGGGATTTTAATGGCAGCAATAAAATGGAGAAGTTGAAGGAAATTATCACAGATTTGTAAAGCTATAAGGCAGGTTCCTGGGCTCATGTGAGCAGTCAAATTACAAAGAAACGACCCAATTGCTTTTATTGCAGGCAGATCTCTGGTTTAAGAATTTCTCAGTTTAATCTATTGATGAGGATTAGCATTTTATTCACTTCAGCCCTCATAAGAGCTTTGGTACGCATTCCCCCGATGGGCCAGACTGGTGAGGATCACGGATCTCCGGGACGCAGAGAAATCCAGAGAAACAGCACGACGGGAAAAATAGCGGGTCTGGCAAATCGGGCAGACCTGGTTTTAATCCGGAATCTGCCCTGTTTAACAGTATGTGGCTTTAGGCAAGCGCCTACCTTCTGTAAACGCTGCCTTCCTCAACTGTATGGGGCTAAGTGAGCAACTTCTGCTGTGAAAATTTACAAGGAAATCACTCAGCGTGACACGAGCAGACAGTAGGTGCTCAATGAATGGTGGCTGGCATCTGGTCTTCCATCTGATGAGTCAGCTATTTGGAGCAGCCACTGTTGCCACCGGCCCCCCTACATCTTCCTGAACTGACCACCTCCCACCAGAGAATGTTCACTTGCAGACGCCTGCAATTCTCTGCCTGCACTTTTTCTGGCCCCGGGAGCCAGCCTGTCCCCTGTGCAGGGCAAGCCAGGGCCCTGATGAGTTCACGCCCGCAGAAGCAGCCTTCATCCAATGACAGGCAGATTGGGTTTGGAGGAGAAATGTCTCTGCTCCCTCTCCCCGCAGGAGGGGGTGGGGGGTGTTCTGAGCCGCCTCCCAGAGGACCCCCGTGGGATGAAGCTGCCCGTGGCGGTAACCTTCTTGGTGACACGCTGCATTGGCTTCCTTCTCTTCCCCATCTTCTCTCCCGTCTTAGCCCGGTTCAGGCAGCTCTAACAAAGTGCGACCTGCTGTGCGGCTTTGGAACGACAGAAATTTATTTCTCATGGTTCCAGAGGCTGCAAGTCTGAGGCCAGAGGGCCAGCCTGGCCGGGTTCTGGTGAGAACCCTTTGCCACGGGGCAGATTGCCAAGGTCTCACTGCAGCCTCACCATGCGGAGACAGGGAGCGGGAGAGGTCTCGGGGGTCCCCTTTCAGAAGGGCGCTAACCTCCAGCATGATGGCCTAGCTCCCGGAGCCCCCCCGCCCCCAGATACCATCGCACTGAGGATTAGATTTCAACATACAAATTCTGGGAGGACACAAACATTCAGTTCCTCACGTTGTATGCACAAGGATAGAAGGGATGAGGAGTATGGGGGGCACCAGGAAAATGGTCCCTGGGTGCTCTGGTAACTTCTAGAACTGCTGATATCTGCCTCTGTGCCGGGGAGCCCCTTTCCCTGGAAACATGGAAGGCCTTACCCCCAGCGGCTTTCAAACAGGGACTTTCAGGTGTTAGCGTGCAAACGCCCAAGCTCCCTCCCCTTGGGCAGAATGGCTGAGTGTGCCCAGGCCATTCCTCAGGGCTGTGACCGAGGCAGCCAGCCGTGGTCACCCATGCGGTCCCTGGCCTGAGAAGACATGCTGTGTCCCCTGTTTCTCTTCCCGGTCTCATTCCCCATTTCTCTGTGCACCATCCCCCTCCCCCGTCTCAAATATGTGACATCCCTCCCTCTGGGCTCCAGGGACTGTGACTGCCTGGTCTTGGTCCCCGGGCTGGACGGGGGCCCCTCGGAGCTTCACAAGGAAGTGGAGGCAAGTGGCAGCTCTTGGCTGCCAAGGGTGAGGGGACACTAATGACAGTATTTCAACATCTAGGCCATTCAGGAGCCGCTTTCTTTGCCCCAAGGCGGCTCTGGGGGTTTCAGAGTTTGTCTACCCCAGAGCTGAAAGGTTTTCCTGAGAATGCAGGGCCTTGGGGGGGAGGGGGGGCATTGCAGATCTGAGATAAGACCTCACTCAGAGCCTGCGGTAACCTGAGCCCCCTCCCCCCCATTTCTTTCCAGCAGTAGATTGTGAACATATTAGTGATGAGTTTGCTTCCATTCAAGTCAGGAAACTAAAACTGATACAAATTCTGTTTGGGCCATAAATAAAATATTTAAACAGGGGCGCCTGGGTGGCTCAGCCAGTTAAGTGTCCGACGTGTGATCTCAACTCAGGTCATGACCTCACAGTTCATGAGTTCAAGCCCCACATCAGGCTCTGTGCTGACAGCATGGAGCCTGCTTGGGATTTTCTCGCCCTCTCTGTGGCTCCCTCTCTCTTTCTTTCAAAAATAAATAAATACGCTTAAAAAGATTTTAAACGTAAAATGCTGTGGGTTTGATACGCCTGGTTTTCAACTTTTCAATATATTTTTTCAACTATTTTAATGTTCTAGAAAAAGACTACCGGTAAAGAATACATAAAACTATGCATATAGGGGCACACGTTTCCTTCGGCCACAGGATCCAAGTATGGATTGCGGGTGACTTGTTCCGGAAGGGTCCCTCAAGACGAGCAAACATTTCCAGTAAATTTTAACTTGATAAATGAGCAATGTCTCGGTAATAGTACCTGACGCCTATGGTCACATGGTCGCAACTGACCCAATGCTTCTTGAAATTCGCTTTGATATACAAGCGCTCTGGATTACAAGCACGTTGCCAGAAGGAATTATGCTCACAAACCAAGGTTTTACTGTATTGCATTAACATACGATTTATCTTGATCATTGAGCTGTTTTTTTTGTTTTTTGTTTTTTGCTTTTTTTTTTTTTTTTTTTTTTGAGTGTCTTCTTAACTTTCACTGAGTCCCTACGGTTGCCTCGCCCTGGTCCCAGCCCTGGTCCAAACCAACCACATGGAGCCTTAGCCCACAACGTCACCTCTAGGACCTGACTCTATAGAAAATCTCACAGCCGGCCACAAAGATGTGCCACGCAGTGGTGTTCCCTGTACCGTTGGGAAGCCAACCCCAGAGCCCCTCAGAGAAGACAGCTTAAATATGCGATGGTCCACCAGAAGATGGCACAAAGGGATAGGATTGCTCTGACTTCCCTGGCCCAGAAATGCGTCTAAGAAATGTCACGAAAAAGAAGTTACAAACTACTATCCACACGATAAATCTGATATTTCCCTCTGCCCTGTTCAAAGCGTTTTGTGTGCATTGGTCAGTGAGGCCCACAACCTTCCTCCAAGGTTATAGATGAGGAAACTAGGGCCCAGAGAGGTTAAGCAATTTTCCCAGGACACACAGCAGGGTAGGTAAATGAGAGTTGGGTTTTTTGAATGCAGGCCCCAAGGGTCCAGGATTCTAACCATGAAATTGAACGGCCTCTCATTTGCTTTTGGAATCTGTTTACGTATGTGCATTTAATGTGGGGAAAATCATGGGACAAAACATAAAACAGTCACAACTGGTTACCCCAGGTGGAGGTGAAAGGGTTGGCCACTTTAGCTTTGAATCTTACGTAATTGGCTAAAGTGTGAATTCTTAACCAGGAGTGTGTGCTATTTTTATAATGAGAAATAAGAAGAGATACTTTATTAAGCTCTCGCTCTATACCAGGTGCCACGCCAGGCATTTCCAAGGCACTAGCTCATTTAACTCTCGCGAGAGCCCCGTTACGCCATTCTAAGCATACAAGAACCAATGCTGGAGAAGAGAAGTGACCCGACCAGGCTTGCAGAGCTCCAGAGGGATAGGGCCGGAATTGCACCTTGGACCCCCCGGAGGAGGATTATGCCGGGCATCGCTGCTTTGGGACCTGCCTTTCCTCCGCACCCCCTCTTTCACGGCCGCGCGCCGGTGCCCCGTCCCGCACACATTTCCTACCCAATCCCCTGCTGATGGGCATTCAGGTTGCAGAAAGGGGCCCACACCTTTGGCAGCAAAGCCGGCTGGGGAGGCCACGCGTCCTGGAGCGCACTGCCCAGGGAGGTGGAGGGAAGAGGGCGTGGTTCGGTCCCACCGGCCGGCCGGTGTCAGTTTCTCGGTGGCCCCTTCCCCCAACTCCAAGCTCAGAAAGGAGCGCGGGCCCCGCTCTCGTCCCACCGCCTCCCGGTCCCCGGAGGGGGGCCCCCCGTGCCTGCTGCCGCGGGCGGCGCCATCTGCGCGGCGCAGGTGTGCCCGGCCCGCCCGCCCCACCTGGGGGCTGCGAACACTTGGCCGATTGTGGCCCCCGCGAGCCCGGCGGGCAGCTGCGCCCGGGCTGCCATCTGTGGGCTGCGGGCCGCCGCCGGGAGAGGCCGCGGGCGGCGCGGGGAGGGGCGGCGCGGGGAGGGGCGGCGGGCCGCGCCCTCGCCGGGCCCCATTCAAGCGCTGCCAAGGCCTAATTGATGAGAAATGGCCCCGAGCAGGTGCGAACCTGTCCCGGGAGGCGGCGCGGAGGAGGGCAGGGGCCCCGGGAGGGGGAGGTTGCTTAGCTGGCGCGCAGCTGTCGAGGGGTCATTACTGCTGGGGGTGGGGGGTGCGGGGTGCGGGGTGGAGGTGGGGAGCGAGAGTTCAGGAGAAAGTGAGGGGGCGAGGGGGCCGGGCCGGAACCCCTAACTCCTTTGTCGCAGCCACAGTCTCCTCCCGATGGGAACCTAGAGCTCCAGGGAGCGTCTCAGCTCCCGTGACCTCGCTCATGGGTGGAGAGTAGCCAGGTGGCGTCAGCCTCGCACCGAGGACAGCCGGCAGGTGGTAGCTCCACCGGGGGACCCCGGTTTAGGGCTGTCCCCAAGAGACACGCAGTGGCGCTGAGTGACCCCTCCACTTCCAGCAAAAAAGCTGTTCCAGGTATGCACGTGAGACGCTGCGTGGGGTTTTGAAATTCTGTCCCATTGCGCACGTTTTCTTTGAACTGTGTCAGCCTCCTTTGTTTATTTCTGAGAGAGAAAGAGTATGAGCGAGGGAAGGGGCAGAGATCGAGAGGGAGACTCAGAATCCGAAGCGGGCTCCAGGCTCCTGAGCTGTCAGCACAGAGCCCAATGCGGGGCTCGAACCCACCAACCGTGGCATCAGGAGCTAAGCCCGTGTCAGCTGCTTCAGCGACTCAGCCACCCAGGCGCCCCTGTGTCAGCCTTTTTGAACACGCTTGGCTTCCTCTGAAAGACCAACCGAGCTGCAAACTGTGTTTTTCCTAAGATGTTTACAGGGCTGACCTGTACAGTTATGGTTCCCTAGGGCCCTGCAGACAGAGGTGGACCAGTAATGTGGCCACAGGTCTAACTGGGTGGTGAGCCTCCCCTCAGCGCCCTCCTTGGTCCTTGGGACTGAGAGGAGAGCTCATTTAGGAGTAATTTCCAAAGGCCCCATATGAGGCTCATCTCAGCCATGCAAATCCAAGACCAGGGGTGTCTCTCTCTCTCTCCCTCTCTCAAGACACCACGTCACTTGGCTGCCTCAGGGGCCAGTTGGACGGAGCCCATATCCTTAGTGTCAGACCCTTTGCCAGGTTTTCACCTGCAGGGGCCAGAGTGATCCTTTCAGAATGAAAATCTGAGCTCATCCCTTTGCCAGCGAAAACCCCTCCGATAATTCCCTATTCCCCAAGAATAAAATGTTGACCCCTACCGTGGCCTAAGGGCCTGAGTGGCCTCGCTCCAAGATCGACTCTCTGGCTTCTCTTCATACTCAGTTTCCCTGATGTGTGCTGATCAGTGACACATTCAGGCAGCATTCCACAAGCAAGTGCCTATTATGTGCTGTAGGCACTGCTGTAGGCTAATAAGAAAGAGCAGCAAACAAAACACAAAAATCCCTTCTGGATGAATCTGGCATTCTAGCTGGGGAGACCGACAAGGAGCAGACAAACAATTAAAACATGTAGTGTGGCTGACTCCCAGTGACGATCAAAAATCATCCCGCTCGCCCTTAAGTCGGAGCCCTTGAATGTGTTATTCCCCTGCCTACGACACTGTTCCCCAGAAATTCACATGCCTACCATCTCAGATTTTTGTTCAATGTTGCCTTTTCTTCTGTGGGGCCTTTTTGGAAATCATTTTTATGATTTTTTTATTAAAATTTTTTTAATATTTATTTATTATTTTTGAGAGAAAGAGAAAGAGACAGAGTGTGAGCAGGGGAGGGGCAGAGAGAGAGAGAGAGGGAGACACAGAATCCGAAACAGGCTCCAGGCTCGGAGCTGTCAGCACAGAGCCCGACGAGGGGCTCGAACTCACGAATGGTGAGCCCGCCTGCGCTCTGTCTCCGTCTCTGAAAAATGGATACATGTTAGAAAACACACACACAACAACAACAAAACTCTGTATAAAATCATGATTCCTAGAACGCCTGGGTGGCTCGGTCGGTTAAGCATCCGACTTCGGCTCAGGTCATGATCTCGTGGTTTGCGAGTTCGAGCCCCACGTCGGGCTCTGTGCTGACAGCTCAGAGCCTGGAGCCTGCTTCAGATCCTCTGTCCCTCTCTCTGTGCCCCTCCCCCACTTGCATTGTCTCAAAAATAAATCAAACAAAAAATGAAAATAAAATCACATTCCTGCCAGAACTCCCTATTCATTTTATTGGGCTTTGTTTGTCTCCATAGCTCTTACCACCATCTGACATACTGTGTATTTGTTTGTTTGCGGCTTGTTGTCCCCGATATCTGTGTTAAACACACTGCTCAGCTCTATTTCCTTTCAACTGCATGGGACCCTGTGATGAGTTCTAATAGAATGTGGTGGGAGTGATGGACGTCACCTTTGGGCCTGGGTCATGGAACCTTCTGCAGAGTCCTCCACACCTGCTGTCTTTCCTCTTGGGCTGTGGCTGCAGAGGACGGAGAAGGGGAACCCCGAAGCCCTAGGACAGGGCTGGACTTACTACTCTGGGATTGGTCCGATGGCCCCCAAGGGATCTGTGACTTTCTGTGCCAGAGCAGGGGCCGCGAATTTGGATATTTAAAAACTCGCATCTCTATTTTCACACACCTCTGATGGGAAATTATCTCTTCCTTCAATATAGTCAGCCACTCACAGTAGTCGCAGCAAAGCCTGTAACTTCTTCTCCGGGAGAAATTACACACGTTTTCATACTATTATAGGACAGTTGTGGCCGGTGTATTGGGAATATTGTTTGAAAAGATTCTGTTTACAGCAAACTTTTCCTGTAAATAGGCAGGTAGTAAATAATGCAGGACATGTGATCTCTGTCACAACTACTCGCAGAAAAGCAGCCGCAGACATTATGTGACCAAGTGAGTGTGGCTGTGTGCCATAAAACTTTATTTACACAAACAGGCGGCAGCTCACCCAGTGTGGCCTGTGGTCATAGTTTACTGACCCTGGGTTTATTCTCATCACTACTTTGAAATTATGGTCACTATTAGACCTGCCGCATTTAATGTGTTAATAAAGCATACATGTGACTATGTAACAAATTGAGAAGTATAGTTTAATAACTATGTTTCAATATAATTCATGTCCTTTATAATCCTATGTATTTTATTTTTTACATTTTAAAACATTAGGGGCGCCTGGATGGCTCAGTCGGTGAGGCCGACTGACTTTGGCTCGGGTCATGATCTCACAGTTTGTGAGTTCGAGCCCCGCGTTGGGTTCTGTGCTGACTGCTCGGAACCCGGAGCCTGCTTCGGATTCTGTGTCTCCCTCTCTCTCTGCCCCTCCTCTGCTCCCGTTCTGTCTCTGTGTTTCTCTCTCAAAAATAAACACTAAAAAAAACAAAAAATAAAAACATTATTATCCCACGGAGCGGTCCATAACCTTCATCACGCTGCAAAGGGGGACTATGGCACAGAGGGGGTTAATAGCCCTGGGCTCATTAGGGCAGAGCCACCAGGGAGTAGGGGCTGCTGTCCCAGAAACATTTGTCTGCCAACCTGTGGTGGGCTTCGATGTAAATCAGAAACATACCTTTAAAAAAGAAAAGAAAAGAAAAGAAAAGAAAAGAAAAGAAAAGAAAAGAAAAGAAAAAGAAAAGAAAAGAAAAAGAAAAAGGAAAGGAAAAGAAAAAGGAAAGGAAAAGAAAAGAAAAGAAAAAAGAAAAAAACTGAGGCTTGAGGGTTGAGGAAGGCAAAGGGAATGTCAGGCAGAGGCAGCCTGCAGCCTGGGCTGTTCGAACTTGGACGGGGCCAGGGGGCGGGGCGACCAGTCTGGAAAGAGTCATTTGCATGGGCAATGTGGTGGGGCGGCTCTGCCCGCCCCCGCCCCCCTTATAATTCCCATCATCTCCTATTGAGTGTCTGTTTCTTCAAGTCTCATGTTGAAGGACTGAGGGCAGCCCCGACCAATAGGACAGAACTCTGATGACCCATCCCGATGCTGAAAGGGAAATCGTGTCTGGCAGAGCTGACTTCTGCATTGTGACTACCGGCCACTCCTCCCTCTCCACGACCGGGCTCAGAGACTCCCCTTTCTCCGTCTTTTCTCCTCTACCTCCCCAACTCGCCCCCTCGATACCAAGAACCAGACTGTCGGCCTGTTGTCTCTTCTCTCTGTCCCTTTCTCTACCAGCTCCCCAGTTTTTCCCTGTATTTGCTGCCTCGAGTTACTTGCCCTTTCTGTACCTCAGTTTTCTCAACTCTAAAATGGGATGATAACAAAAGTTCTTTTCCCGAGGAGTAATTGACCAGGGCTTCCAGATCCCCGGGCACAAAGCTAGAGATCAATACTCTCTAATCATTTGAGCGTGTTATGTATTAGGAAAAACGCAAACAGGAGAGGCATATCAAAATCCTTCATGGCTATTTGGCATAGATATTATTGCTTTGGGTGAGGTTGGATTTAAAAAAAATAAATACATGTGCAAAAAAAAAATTAAGTGAATTAGTAAAACGCGAATTAACCGTTTAATTTATTTTTTCATTTTTTTTCAATATATGAAATTTATTGGCAAATTGGTTTCCATACAACACCCAGTGCTCATCCCAAAACCGTTTAATTTAATTAACAGTTAATTAATTAATTAACTGTTTAATTCGTGTTAATTAGTAAACCGTGAAGTTTGGGCCGCTCTGCTCCGTTGGTGAAAAACCTGCCCCTCGAGTGTTTGTTTTCGGAGCCCTCACCTACAGGTGCTGGAAGGAAGTGTTGGAAATCAGGCAGACCCTAAAGCAGAACTATACGAGGGGCATTTCAGTTGGGAGTTGGTGGTCTTTCCGTTTCAGTTAAAACACTGAGGTCTAGGCTTGCCCTCCTGAGGCCACGACTGGTGAGGACATTGTTGAACCCTTGTAGGGGGTTGACTAGTGTCCCGGCTAAACAGTTATGTCCTAGTCCTAACCCCAGGATGGCTATATATTGCAGATATAATTAAGATAAGGATGTCAAGATGACATCTTCCTGGATGAGGGTGGGCCCTAAATACGAGCCCTGTGCTTTTACGGGGGACAGAAGAGGAAGAGAAGATGCAGAGACACAGGGATGAAGGATGGGGAAGACAGAGCCAGAGATTGGGGGACGCCGCCCAAAGCCAGGGAAGAGGCAAGGAAGGACTCTCCCCTTTAGGACAGGTGTGGACCTGCTAACACCTTGATTTTGGGCTGGTGGCCTCCAGAGCTGTGAGAGTACATTTCTGTTGTTTTAAGCCACCAAGTTTGTGGGCATTTGCTGCAGCGGCTCTAGGAGATGAATATGCCTCCCGCTGTAAAAACAAAGCCCCATTTGCTTTTTCTCTCTGTCTTTGCAGCTCAGGCCGGGCCAGAACCATGTGGGGTTTGAGGAAAGGGAAGCTCGTGACCCGGACCCACCTGGAGGCGGATTTCCTACGAAGTTAACGAAACTCAAACCTGCCCAACGCTTGCCCAGGCACCTTCCAAAACCCCGAGCCACGGTCAGGGGGGCCACGCGTTTGTGAAGTCCGCAAAAGTGTGACAATTCGACTGCTGTCCCTGAAGACTGTTGTCTCTCTCTGCTTTGACTTTCCCGGCACACTTCCCTTTTACTGTGTGGTATTGGGGTGGCTGTGGTGTGTTAGGGGTCCGGCTGCAGGGAGGTTGGCCTGCGATTTGCATTCAGTTGGCCACATGGGACATTCCGGGTGGCTCGCAGCCATCTCTGGGCATGGCTAGGTCACTGCTTGTCCTGCGGGTATGAGAATGGCTTCCCAGAAACCCCCTCCCACCCACCGCGGCCCCAGAGCCATCATCATGGTGCAAGGATGGCCATCGTCCGCAAACTGGTTGACCAGAGTCATCAGTTAGTGAGAATTTGAGACGAGTCGCTGCGCCAGGAAAACTTGAAATGCCTTGAAATGTCTTAGCTCTTGTAGGAAAGACATTGGGTAATGCTTTCCCCGAACTTGACAGCCCTTCGACAAGTATCTGTGACATGTACCGAATCGTGTACATATCTGTGTACATATCGTGTACATATCTGTGACATGTACCGAATCTCCAAAGTCACACGTTGAAGTCTTAGAGCCCAGGACCTCAGGATGTGGCTGTATTTGGAGAAAGGCTCTTTAAAGAGGTGACGAAGGGGGCGCCTGGGTGGCTCAGTCGGTTGAGCGTCCGACTTCAGCTCAGGTCATGATCTCGCGGTCCGTGAGTTCGAGCCCCGCGTCGGGCTCTGGGCTGACAGCTCGGGGTCTGGAACCTGCTCGGATTCTGTGTCTCCCTCTCTCTCTCTCTCTGCCCCTCCCCCACTCTGTTTATGTATCTCTTTCTCGAAAAAGATAAACATTAAAAAAAAAAAAGAAGGGGAGATCAGGGCACAGACACACACAAGGGAAGACCCTGGGTGGGGGCGGGGGGGACACAGGCAGAAGGCGGCCGTCTATACACCAAGAAGAGAGGCCTCAGGACAAACCAGACCTGCTGACGTCTTGATCTCAGACTCCTACCTCCAGCACTATGGGAAAATCAATTTCTGTTGTTCAAGCCAGTCACTTTGTGGTGCTTTGTTATGACAGGCCTAGCAAACTGAGGCAGTCTGTGACATTACCTATAATGGGTTACAGAGCTAAAGGAAACCTTTCAAAATGTCTTTTTCTTTTTCTAATCAACCTTTCTAGAGGAAAGAATGAATTGCATTTCTTTTCTCTCTGTGGAACATGGTATTTATCAGACGTCTGTGGTCAAAAGGGCCCATGGCCACCGAGTTTCTTTCCTACGGGAACTGCAACACCTCAAGGTATTTCAAATTTTCTTGTAAAGTAATCTTTTTTTTTTATTAATTTTATTTATTTATTATTTTTTTACATTTATTTATTTTTGAGAGACAGAGAGAGACAGAGCATAAGTGGGGAGAGGGGCAGAGAGAGAGGGAGACACAGAATCCAAAGCAGACTCCAGGCTCCCAGCTGTCAGCCCAGAGCCCGACGCGGGGCTCGAACTCACGAACCGCGAGATCATGACCTGAGCCGAAGTCGGATGCTTAACCGACTGAGCCATCCAGGTGCCTCTCTATTTTTTTTTTTTAAGCTTATTTATTTATTTTGAGAGAGAGAGAGAGACAGAGCATGAACAGGGGAGGGTCAGAGAGAGAGGGAGACACAGAAGCCGAAGCAGGCTCCAGGCTCTGAGCTGTCAGCCCAGAGCCCGACGCGGGGCTCGAACTCACGAACCGCGAGATCATGACCTGAGCCGAAGTCGGATGCTTAACCGACTGAGCCATCCAGGCGCCCCGTGATGTAACTAATCTTAAATACTCACTGACTCGATGACTCTCAAAGTGTGCCAGGCAGTTAATAAAAAAAGGGTTTTTTCGGCTGGATCTTGTGGTTTGTGTCAGCTTTTAAGAAAGTGATTCGTTTCTTTTTTCTATGTAAATATTTACTTTATACCTGATTTTATATTCATAATTTTGTCTTCTTTTTTAAAGTTTACTTATTTTGAGAGAGAGAGAGAGAGAGAGAGAGAGGATCCCAAGCAGGCTCTGTGCTGACAATGTGGCTCGAACTCATGAACCATGAGATCATGACCTGAGCTGAAATCGAGAGTCAGACCCTTAACCGACTGAGCCACCTGAGTGCTCCAATTCTGTCTTCTTCAAGAGGGCCCCACAGATCGTTCGAGCTTCAGGACCAAGACTGGATCTGCCCCTCTCCCACCCCTCCCTATCTGTCCCCAGGAGGTCAACACTGTGGGAGAGCTTTACCCCTCAGAGTTACCCCCCGTCGTCTCCAACCACTCCGAGTCTGTCCTGTTTGGGCCCTGTTTTCTGGGGGGGCCGGGGCAGGGTAAGTGTTGAGTGCAGAAGAGAAAGATGCATAATTGATGAGGCTCCGAGTGTGGCTGGGCTGAAGAGGTCAATTAATTATTAAATATGGACTCAACGGGGAGAAATTTCATTAAGGGTTTATTTAATTAAGTGGCAGGCCAGAGGGACATTCCAAGATGGGATTTCAAAGGCTCTTGTTTCTGACTTTGGTTCTGGACCAAGTCTGGGGGGGGGGGTGCGGGGGAAGGAAGAGGCTTTTAAAGCTGGAGCATTTGTGTGACCCTAACCTCCCATCCCTCCCCCTCCCCCCTCGTTTCCTGTCCTCCCTCACTCTGCCCTCCTTCCTTCCTTTCTTTCCTACCTCTTCGCTCCCTCTCAACCTTCCTTCCTTCACGATTTCGAATATATTTATTGAGCATCTTCCGTGAACCCAGCATTGTTCTAAACATCAGGGCTGTGGCGGTAAAAACAGCTGAACTCCACTGGGGGAGACAAGGAGTGACCAAGTAAAGGATTGAATAAATGGGACGGCATCACATAGGTGTCCTGTGCGAACCTGAAAAGCAGAGTGATGCGGAGAGCATCTGAGGCTTCCCGAGGTAGTCCCTCTGAGGAGTCAGGGTCTGAGCGGAGCCCTGAAGCATGCGCAGGAAACAGTCGTGTGATAATCAGGCAGAAGAGCACTTCAGGCAGAGGGAATAGCCAGTGCAAAGGCCCTGAGGTGGGACAGGCTGCTGTGCTCCAGGAGCAGCCAGGAGGCTGGGATAGCTGGAACAGAGTGGGTGAGGGAAAGAATGGTAGGATATGAGGTTCAAGAAGTGAGCAAGGGCCCACAGATGATTGTTGGACAGGGTTTGTTTGTTTTTTCTCAAAAGCATTGGGGGAAACTGCTTACCATTCACCATGTTACTCAGGATGCTCTTCAGCAGCTCAAGCTGTCTTGTTCAAAACAGGGGACTGTATTGGACCATGGATCTGAAAAAAACCCAAACCCAACAAACACGGAGGTAACAGGTGTGAGGCATAGCTGAACCCAGTGGGTCGAAAGATGACGGTGTCCTGATGTATTTTTGACTCTCTCTTTCTCAACGTTCCTTTCCCTTTCAAGCAGGCTTTTCCCATATCATGGCAAAGGTGCCTTCCAGCCATTCCGTGATTGATTCTCCAAGCCTAGAAACCTCAGCAGAAACACCTCTTTCTGAAATGTTCCAGCTAATATCCTGTATTAAAATTTTATCAGATGGTCCCCGTCAGTTGCCAACTACTGACCCAGTCGCTGTGGCTGGAGGTGTGAAGTACTCTGACCGGCCTGAACTTGGATTGGGAGAGTGATGGGTCCTCATAGACTAGGACTGGGGGGCTAGGGAGTCTCCAGGTGAAAACTGGGGTTCTATGGACGGAAGAAGGACTGCATTCTGGGCAGGCATGAACAACAGATGTCCATCACGCCTCTCAGTCTCTTTTTCTTTGCCTTCAAAAGGCTATTGTTTTGAAAAAAATCCATCAAGAGGAATGATCTGATCTTGACAATGGGCATGCACGAATTATGGGTATTCCATAAATCCTTATCACGCGGGATTTGTAGGCACGAGTTCTGAGTCAGACAGGCAGCATGGAAAATTGCAAAGTGCTTGGGCTCTGGGGCCCAACACATTAAAATTCACGGTGAAGAACTTTGAAAAGGACAAGGGGAGAAATCCGTGAGAGGACCTCGGATGAGGTCATCATTCCAGCACTGGGGGCGAGGCGAGGCGAGGGAGGTTACCAGGATGTCTGTTACGGGGGGAGAAGATGGATAAAATGCGGAGGCGCCCTGGAAGTTCTGAGCGGCAATTAGAACAACGGACAAGCCACGCACACCACAGCACGGGCGGATCCTAAGAACCTAGTCCTGGTGCATGAAGGAGATACAGGACACCACCATTTGTACAAGATAAACATGTGTCTGTCCACAAAATAATACAAATGCTATATGAATACACACCAGCCAGAAATACATCTTAAACACACTAGAATGGCTGCCCGCAAAAGGGAAAGGAAAACAAGTGGGGAATGAGATAAAAAGGAACCAATTATTAACCTATCAAGAAGGGTCTTTCCTGGACCAATGACGATGTGCCAGGAACTGAAAAATAGGAATAACTCAGCCTTCTGCACTGGAGGTAGAAAGAAAGAAAGAAAGAAAGAAAGAAAGAAAGAAGAAAGGAAGAAAGAAAGAAAGAAAAAGAAAAGAAAAGGAAAAGAGACATTGACAAACATCCTGTATTGGTTTGACTTTAGGTAACAATATCTGACTACTGATGCCTTAAATATTCTTATTTAAGAATAAGGAGAACACATAATGAGAAATCTGAAAAAAGCAGCTGCTGGTGTTGGTCCCCACCAGCTCACCGATGTCCGATGTGATGTCGCAGTTTTGCATTTTTTTTTTTTTTTGGCATGTCTCTCAAGCTTTTTGCCTCATGGCTGCAAGGTGGCTGCTGCAACTCCAGACATCACACTTGATTTCAAGGGAGAAAGGGGAGAAAGAAGGCAAGAGAGAATGAAGGGTAATGACAGCTGTAAATGGCCCGTTTGTAAGAAAAGCAAAGTTTTTCCGGCTCTCCTCTGGCTGACTTTCCTTTAAGGACCCATTGACGAGTGCCTCACCCTGCGATCCTTAGGTGCACGTGGGGCAGGAATACCAGGAAACAAAGTCAGACGAGTGGCGAGCTATCACTTGGAGCTGGGAACATCGCTGCCTTAACAACAGCCACCACCAAGGAAGAACGGGGGATACAGAGCATGCGTCACCGACCAGACACTGTTCTAAGTGTTTTACTCATATCAGCCCATTTACTTCTCGTGACAGCCTATCTATACTATTATCTATCATCTGTCTATCATCTATCTATACTATTGTCTATCTATTTATATTATTATCTATCATCTATCTATCCATCTATCTATCTATCATCTGTTTATCTGGAGAAAAGGCTATATTCATTTATTTGAGCAGATGTGAGGGACAAGGAGTGAGCCACGTGAAGGAAACGGCAGGGCGAGTGTGAGGGCAGAGCCTTCCTGGGCGGGGAGGCAGCGACCTCTATGCTGGGAGGTGGGACTAGGTCTGCAGCAATTAGGGAGCGGACAGGGGCTGTGGCTGGAGCGGAGGCTCCCAGGCCAACCATGCAGGGCTCTGAGGCCATAGGCAGGAATTCAGATTTTATTCCAGATCGAATGCTCAGCCGTCGGTGGATTTTCAGCGGGGCAGGGACCTGATCTGGTTTCTTTTTTAAAGATCCTTCTGGCTGCTGCGTGGAGACGGGCCTGAAAAGGGGGCAGGAACTGAAGCCAGGAGACCAGTGAGAAGACGCTGCGGGAAGTTGGTCTGTGGCTTGGACCGGGCTGAGGGCCGTGGAGATGCTGAGACAGGATGTGCAGTGGGAGAGAAACAAGGATGACCTTGAGATTGTGGGGCAGGGTATTGGTTGGATCATGGGGCCGTCAGTGGGTTTGGGGGTGTAGGCAGAGGGGGGTGGAATCGAGGCATCAGTCTGCTTTGGCTGTGCCCTGAGTTGAGAAGCGTTCTCTGCGGCTTCCCTAACCTTTTCCTGCCCGAACATCTTCACGCAGCCTTGGCCCTCACAAGTTGAGGCAGGGCAGGGAGCCCCCTGAGCCTCTGGGTCAGCCTCTGAAGGTGGCTCGCCGAGTCGCTTCTCGGGGTGAAACTGACAAGGTCAGGTGCACACATGCTGTAAATAATAGAAGAGACACATTCAAAATGACAGGCATAACCGAACCAGAAAATCCTCATTTCTAACCAGATACATTAAGTATCTGTTTTTCGTCTCTGCTCCAAAGATGTGCACAGCTGTCTGGCATCTGTGGGCTGGCTCGGGCTGCTTAACCCCCACCTGCCCGTCCGGAGCCAGGCCTCTTTGGTGAACTTGGAGGTTGTTGCCGATGCGACCAGCGGTGTAGATCTGCCCGACCAGCGAGAGACTTCTGATAGGATGTGGGCGCCTGGCTTTGTCGAAAGGACCCTGGAAGGGGTGGCTGACGGAGCAGGCTTCAAAGGCAAACTAGGAGCCAATGCAGTCTGGTGGGGGACGGGGAAGAGTTGCCCTCCTCTCCCCGGCAAGCTGAGGAAATGGGACTAGGTCAGCAAAGGTGGTGTTCTGGGTGCGAAGTAATTGGGAGAGAGAACAAAGCGTCTCTTACGTGTTCGGCTGCTTGGGGTTTGGGTGGTAGGAACAATAAGAAGAGAAAAATGAAATAATTTTCAATGGCAGAGACCACTGTTGAGTTGACTGCCCATCAGCCAGTCCCCTTACTTTGTCACTCCTGTAAACCCTGAATGTTTTCCAAGGCCCTGGGTCCAGCCCCATGAGATGAGTCGGTTGATCCAAGCCAATCATGGCAACTCAATCTTCCTTAGAGAGTGATTAGACTAGGAATGAACATGTGACCTAGTGTGGTCACTTGGCCATATAAGGAAAGATTTTCCCCAAAGGCGGGGGGGGGGGGGGGGAATTCATTTTTCTTGGAATGAGTATGATGCTTGGAGCCATGGCAACCATTTTGCAACCAGGAGGTTAAAACACCTCCAAAATCACAGAGGCACAAAGTCAGAGTCCTGACATTGCAGAATGGTGGAGCCAGGGTTTCTCAGCCTCAGCACTACTGACTTTTTGGATCAGGACATCTTCTGTTATGAGGAGTTGTCTTGTGCACTGTAGAATGTTCAGCAGCATCTCTGGTCTCCAGCTAAGAGATGCTAATATTACCCACATCCCAGTCATGACAATGATTTTTAAAAAAATTTTTTTTTCAACGTTTATTTATTTTTGGGACAGAGAGAGACAGAGCATGAACGGGTGAGGGGCAGAGAGAGAGGGAGACACAGAATCGGAAACAGGCTCCAGGCTCCAAGCCATCAGCCCAGAGCCTGACGCGGGGCTCGAACTCACGGACCGTGAGATCGTGACCTGGCTGAAGTCGGACGCTTAACCGACTGCGCCACCCAGGCGCCCAACAATGATTTTTTAAAATGTCTCCCCAGACATTGTCGCGTGTCTCCTGGTGGGAAAATCACCCCTGGTGGAGAATGACTGCTTTGGAAATCATGTTTTTGCTTATGTGCTCACTTATTCGAGTAGCAATCTATTGAGCTCTAAGTATGTGCCCTGGAGCTGTGCTTTTCATCTCAAAAATCTGGACTCTCAGTGAGGCCGATGATAAACTAAGCATGAACAGTTGGTCAGCTGATGATACCAGCGATGAACAAACACAGGAGGGTGGGGAGGTGGAAGTGGCCATGGAGGGGAGTTACTTCATGTTCATTCATTCATCCTGGTGGTCAGAGGGATTTTCTCTGTCAAGGTGACGTTCGAATAACTGGGAAAGCGCCACTGATCGAGATGCGCTGGGAGTAGGAAACCAAGAATTTTCCCAGACATGTTGATCTGAGCTGTTTGTTAGATACTCCAAGGAGACGTGGGGCAGGAGGTTGGAGAAAGAGGACTGTAGAAACTTACACGCTACTGAAGTGATTCTCGAACAAACCACTCTCCTCTCTCTGAGCCTTCAGAACGCTGTTCCCACTGTCTGGAATGCTGTTCCTCCGAGTTATTGAACAGGGCTCAGGTTCCATGTGGCTTTCTCAAGGAGGTGCCCCCATCCTGCCCCCACCCCAGCCTCAGGTCTCCACGTCACAAACCCCGAGAGCCCCTGGTCCCCTTGGGGCCTGTGCCACAACTGAAATGAACCAATGCTCCGTATCTAATGCTTTATGTGTTGTGGGTCTTCAGGCTTATGGAATTAACCAAGGGCTGCATTTGTCTGGTGGTTTTCGCTTCTTTGCTTAGCAGACACTGCAGCCGCGCAACCTTCCCCACCGCCCCGCCCCAGGTAATCTTGGTCTTTACCTAACCGCCTGCGTTTCTTTGCTAGAGGGTTTTCTCAGGCCACTGAGCCCAGTTCTGCCCTGCACATGGCAGGTAGGAGGCACCAAGGAGGCAATGCCCTCTCTCCTCCCGGGAGCAGCTCTCAACTAACGACTGATCGGAGTTTGGGACCAAACACTCCACCTTGCTCACTCCTCGGGGGAGGCTGCCTCTGAGAGATTTAGCTCCATTTGCCCACCGTGGAAACCCGCTTGGGGGCGGGGGCGGGGGGGGGAGGGGGCTGCCTTCTTTCCCGTGTCACTTCCCCCACCCCTAGTGCTGTTTCCCATACGCCCCAAACACACTCCTTGGGCTGAGATCCTCGTCTCAGAGTTAACTTCTGGGGAGACCCAGCGGAAGACACTCAAAGATTCGGAGCACCAACTAGAGCCAGCCCTGGTCTCCAGAAACGAAGTGACCGTGTTCCCTGTGACCCTATTTCCTCTGGTTGGGATGGACAGATCATAAGCAGGGACGCCAGCAAATCAATGAGAAAAGGATCTGATAATGCTGATGCCACAAAGGAGTAGACAGAAAACGTCTAGGGGTGGGGTGAAGGCTACCTTAGTCAGGGGGTCAAGCAAGGTGATCTGTGATGCAGAGGCCGAGGAGAAGCCAGCTGCGGGAGGCTCTGAAGGAAGGGTGTGCCAGGCAGAGAGCACAGCCAGTGCAAAGGCTGGGGGGTCAGCCCGGAAAGGGGAGGGAGGGGGAAACTGGGCGTGTTGGAGAAACAGAAAAGACTGAGCAGAACGGAGCCCCCAAGATCAAAGCAAAAAGGTAGGGAATGAGGGCAGATAGGTTACGGCAGCCTGAATGAATGGACGGATGAACAGATGACCTAGTATAGCTCTAGAAATTGGAGGGGAGGCCGTCTGGGGCAGATCGACCCCAGCCCCTGCAGGGGGAGGGCGAATCCTCCTCCTGGAATGGCGGCAGTAACCCATCAGAAATGTCGCAGCTGGACCCACAATGCGGCTTATTCCTCTAATAACCATGTGGAGGCTGGGGAGGCTGAGGAAAGGGAGCCAGACAAGGTGAGGAGGGAGGGAGGGAAGCGCCCAACTGCCTGCCCCACCAGGGCCTCAGAAGCTGACAACCTCTGTCATCAGGAAATCATATGTAATTGCCCCAAGGGATGAAAATCCGGTGGGGAAGGCACTTAGGGCCAAGCAGGGTGGGTGAGTGGGATGGCTGTCTGGCCCAGTCTTGGTCTGATTCCTCGTAAGAGAGGAGAGAACACTCCCTTGAGATGGGAAATCCTTAGAGGTTCCTGCCGCCCAGCATGCCTTGCGGGGAGGGGGAGCTCGCCTCTCCCAGGGGCTGGCAGGGGCGGGGAGGGCGGGGGGGGGGGGGGCGGTGTGGATTGCAGGGCAAGCTGTTTGTTGAGTGAATCTACTGGGATGTGTGGGGAAGCCGTCTCCCTCCCACATCGTTTGCCTGAATGCCACCGACCTACTGAGTCACGACTCTGAACTTGAGCTCTCCTACCTGAGCCCTTGTAAATACACACCTGTGACCCCCCCCCCCCCGGAAAAGATGAGCATGTGGCACCCAGGTGCTTCGACAGGGGCCGGTGGAACCGGGGGGGATGGGACACAGGACGGATATGTTTCCAAATGCTGAAGGCTGGTGCCACTGTGGCCTTGTGGTTGTCAGAGGTAAAAACCTGATTCAAACGGACTTAAACAAAACGGGAGTTTACTGGCATTTTTTCACTGCGGTAAAATGCGTATAACATTTACCATTTTAACTGTTTTAGCTATTTTTGAGGTGGACAATTCGGTGGCATTAAGTACCTTTCACGCTACAGAGCAACCATCACCACCATCCATTCCCAGAACATTCCATCGCCCCAAATGGAAACTCTGCACCCATTCAGCATTAGCTCGCCATTTCCCCAAGAATCCATCAGGTTTTATGACTAAGAAGTCCAGGAGGGTGGGTCGGCCATGGCCACAGCCACAGCTTGTTGTAAGTGCTCAGACCATTTCTCCTCTAGATGCTGTCTCCCCTGGGTTGGATTCTGAGATGGGATTTCCCACTGGGATGTCCAGATAGCTGACCGGGCTCGAGCCTGACACCCTCATGACACCTGGTCTGGAGAGAGAGAAAAACCAACTCCTTTGACAGAGGCTCAAGAAAAAGCCACGGGATTCACTCGAATCGGCCACCTGGCTTGGCTGAAATATTTTTGTGAACTAAAGGTTTTGTTTTAAATTTGTTTAACGTTTATTTATTTTTTGAGAGACAGAGCACAAGGGGGGGGAAGGGACAGAGAGAGAGGGAGACACAGAATCCGAAGCAGGTTCCAGGCTCCGGGCTGTCCGCCCAGAGCCCGACGCGGGGCTCGAACTCACGGACCTCGAGATCATGACCTGAGCCGAAGTCGGACGCTTCACCGACTGAGCTCCCGGGTGCCCCAGTATGAACTACATGTTTGTCTCCACCCCGATTCATATGTTAAAGCCCTGTTCCATCCTGTAATGGTGCGAGGAGGTGGCGTCTTTGGGGGTGATTAGGTCATGAGGGTGGAGCTTATAGGAAGCTGACAGAAAGGGACGTGGGAGAGTTTGCTTCCTCATTGTGAAGATACAGAAGAGGCTGTCTGGGACCCGGAAGCCTAAGCCTCGAGCCATCTTTCTTGGGGATGCGGCTGACTCACGCCAGCCCGGCATCTTGCCGCAGCGATGCGAACTCGGATGAAAACCCAAGCCACTGGAGGCCACCTAGCAAAGAGGGCCTCCTGGGTCCGAAGGAGCGAGGAAACAGCCCTGAGGGATGCAGGGGCCGAGGGGGTGGGGGTGGGGGGTCCTGATGACACAGGAAAGCCCTTGGGTCAGCCAGGCCTGAAGCCATCCTACCAACAAATTGGCTTTTTGGCTTAAGCCAGTTTGAGGTTTCATATTTTTGTCACTTGCTATCCGAAGGGGATTAATGCTAGTTCAGTGACCACAAATCACTTAAGAAGCATAAAGCTGGATGATTTCTAAACTCCCCTCTAAAAGAGGGGAAACACTCTGAGAGATTTCCCTTCCAAAAATCGACAACAAAGATTTTATGTGATCTGGGATGTCTTGTCGAGCCGGTGAAATTTTTCTATAGCTACAAACTCACTGCCCACCTTTGGCTACCCCTCCACTCCCTCTTCCCTGCGTGTTCTCCTGTCCCCCTGCCCCCCCCCCCATCTCACCCCAGGGCCAGAGGACTGGAAGTGCTGGGGCTTGACGGTGGTGATCACTGAGATTCTGATAAGGTGACAGCTGAGCAGAGCCAGGAAAAGGTGAGGGAGGGAGCCATGTGGGTTTCTGGAGGAAGAACATCCAGGCAGCAAGAACAGCAAGTGCAAAGGTCCTGAGGCAGATGCGAGCCTCCTGTGTGCCAGGAGTCTGGCGTGGCTGGCCAAGAGAGAATGAGGGGGTAGAGTGATACAAGATGAGGTCAGCGGCAAAATGGGGAGGCCGCGTAGCGCGTTAGGTATTACCATTAATATTAAGATGTTCAGGGTTATGCGCATTCTTTTTTTTGGTCCCATGAATTTTTTCCAGCTTTATGAAGATACGATTTACACATAACATTGTGTGAGTTGAAGGTGTACAATGTAATGATTTGATCATATGTACATTGTGAAGTACTTACCATGGTAAGGTTAGTGAACACATTTTCCACCCCATGTAATTACCACTGTCTGTTGTTATGGGGAGAACCTTAAAGCTCTATTCTCATAATAACTTTCAAGTATACAATTCAGTATTGTTGACTATGGTCACCGTTCGTTAAGGATTATGCACATTCTTTTTTAAAATTTTTTTGATGTTTATTCATTTTTGAGAGACTCAGAGCATGAGCTGGGGAGGGGACAGAGTGGGGGGGGCAGTCACAGATTCCAAAGCAGGCTCCAGGCTCCGAGCCATCAGCACAGAGCCCGACGCGGGGCTCAAACTCACAGACCGCGAGATCGTGACCTGAGCGGAATTCGGACGCTCACCCAACTGAGCCACCCAGGCGCCCCAGTGCATTCTTTTTTTTTTTTTTTAATTTTTTTTTCAACGTTTATTTATTTTGGGGACAGAGAGAGACAGAGCATGAACGGGCGAGGGGCAGAGAGAGAGGGAGACACAGAATCGGAAACAGGCTCCAGGCTCCGAGCCATCAGCCCAGAGCCCGACGCGGGGCTCGAACTCACGGACCGCGAGATCGTGATCTGGCTGAAGCCGGACGATTAACCGACTGCGCCACCCAGGCGCCCCTCGCCCCAGCGCATTCTTGATCACAAATTCATATACTCGAACTCCCAGAGCCCATATAACATATTCAGACCTTCACACACATTGGCCCAAGGTCAGGTGAACACACACTCACACACGGACAGACGTTCACACGTTCCCTCACATGTGCACACTTACATCCTTTGGTGGGCACTTGTACTCTAGCCCAATCTCCCACATTCTCGCTGACGTGCACACAAGCACGCACACAGCCATAAACACCCACACACGCTCATGCACGCTCATTTCCGATCACTCACATTTGC
The DNA here is from genome assembly GCF_022837055.1 of Prionailurus viverrinus. Classification (NCBI taxonomy): domain Eukaryota; kingdom Metazoa; phylum Chordata; class Mammalia; order Carnivora; family Felidae; genus Prionailurus; species Prionailurus viverrinus. The sequence continues at coordinate 14,393,753 of NC_062563.1, forward strand.
ACGCTGGCCACCATCCACCTCGCCATTCACACTTTCACTCACACACCATCCCAGCTCCCTGGTCTGAATCTCCTGTTCACACGCACCCGTTAGCTGCTCACACTCACTTTCAGGTATCTGTGCACAGATTCCAACACACAAGCGGCCACATTCTCATCCACCCACCATCTCCCATGCCCCCCCCCTCCCACTTGGTTCTCATTGGGATTCATTAATCATGGGGTCAAGACAGACACTTGAAAATCATCCCTGCTATTACATTATTTCGGGGAAAGCTGGGACTGGGGGGAAGTTTATTAAATTTGGAAGGGTTGCTTCTCTGGGGAAACCCTGCAGAAGAAGGGAAAAAAGAATCTTCTACTGATGATGGAAAGCCGAGCTCAGAGCAGGGGATTACGGGGGTCAGCCGGGATCATCTCGCTGCTTTCATTAACCCCAGAGTTTATTTTCTCCCTCTCCTTCCTGACAAGTTCACGGGAGACTGACAGCCACAGCCGTGGGCTGCCGACCCCACCTCCCGGAGCAGAGGTCCTGGTAAAGCCCCGAGGGGCTGTGGCTGGGGGGCGGGGGTGGGGATCCTGGGTTCTCACCAGCTCTGCCAGGGGAGTGGGTGAGTAGGGTCCCTCAAGTTCCTATCCACCTGGAAACTCAGAATGTGACTGCATTTGGAAATAGGGTCTTTGCAGATGTTGTTGGTTAAGGATCTTGAGATGAGGTCATCCTGGAGCTGGGGTGGGCCCCAAATCCTATGACTGGTGTCCTTACAGGAAGGAGAGGGACACAGGGACACGGGGCAGGCATGTGAGCACAGGAGGCCGGTGGGGGGTGGGGGGGAAGCCGTTTCAAGCCCAGGAATGCCGGGAGCCCAGAAGCTGGAGGAGGTGAGACGCGTCTTGCCCTAGAACCTTCGGAAGGAGCGGCCCTGCCGAGACCCCGATTTCATATTTCCGGCTTCCAGAACAGTGAGAGAACAAATTTCTGCTGTTTTTATGCCCCCGGATTTGGGGCACTTGGCGTCAGCAGCCCCGGGGCAGTGCAGACTTCAGTTGGCTGCATGGACAGGAGCACCTCCTTTGCTCTGCTGGTCCTCGACGTGCTCACCTGTAAAATGGGGTGCTCTTGGACACCCATTTGTTCCACACGTGTTGCTGAACATCTCTTATGTGGCCAGCATTGGATAGCCCGCAGGGAGCTAAATAGGCAGGAACCCCTGTCCCCATGAAGCTGGCATTCCAGAGGCTAGAAGAAGGAGTTAAATTGTGTTCCAGACAGTAGGTCCAGCAAGTGCAAAGGCCCTGGGGTAGGAATGTGCCCAGTCTGCTCCAGGAACAGCAGGGAAGGTGGAAACAGCAGAGTGAGAGAGAGAAAGGGAGGAGAATGGATAAATGGTTTCCAAGTTCCCTTCTGGGGGTAGATTTCTAGAAGTTTCCGCTTCCCTCGGGTTGATAACGGCCAAGCCTGGATGGTGTTACAACGTAGGAAATTCACACAAGTCACAAGGTGCTTGTGCATTTGGCTTCTCCCAGGGAGGGAGGCCTGGGGAGAGCAAACAGGGCTCTTTCTTGCAGCTCCCACAAACCCTGACCCCGGCATCTGGGTGGTACCAGCAGAGGAGCAAGGAAGGTCGCTGCACACTCACTTAGCAGGGGATCCCCTCCCCCTCTCCGGTCCCCAAAGGCAGTCTCCCCTTGTGGCTTCTTTCCCCTTCTGAGTCACATTGGAGGACGGAAAGGCCTTCATTCTTCGGGACCCCGGAGCATACTTGTGCAAAGGACATTGCACAAGGACATTGGCTTTGGTTTCACGTGGGTCTGGGGCCCAATTCCCAACTGGCCACGCTGGGGTTCCGTCTCAGCTCCCCGACTTGCTGGCCACGTGACCCTGGACAAGTATTTAGCCTCTCTGTGCCTCGGTTTCCTCTTCTGCTAATAGGCTAATGATGTACGTAGCCTTCTGTCTGGGGCTGTCGTGAGGCTCCAACAGGACTCCGTGCTTATTGGCCAGTCTTTCCGCCCTTATTGTTACTGGGCCCTCCCCAGTGACCTTCCCTCGGCACTGGCTGCCACGGGCCTGTGAGGAGGGAGGGCCGGAGAGCGGGAGACACGCGCCCAGGTCTCAGGCCCTTTGCAGCTTCGAGGAGCCTGTCAGACACAGCCGCGCCACGGAGGGGCCCAGCCGTCTGCTCTTGACTCTGGGGGCACAGGGTGACGGAGGGCAGAGAGTAGGGCCGGTGGGGGGTGGGGCTCAGCTCTCCCACGGGCACAAGTCTGACCTGATGGATGATAGAAATTATCCCCCTGGATTGTTTAGATATTTCTACATGGAGAATGTATCAGTATGGCAGGCATTTGATCAATATTGACTGAGCCCCATTCTAAGTGCTGGAGATACAGCATCAATTAAGCCCAAGTCCCCGTGTGGCACATGCATTCTAGGGAGAGAGACACAGAAACAGTGAATAAGGCAAAACACACCTCCTACCAGCTTCTCACGAGCAGCGCTGTGGAGAACAGTGGAAGCAGGAGACAGAGACAGGGGGGCGGGGGGGGGGGGTGAATGGGAGGGTCGGGGAGAGCCACAAAGCCAGCCGGCAGGCAGGACAGATGTTTTAGGAGAGGGTTCTCCGGGCGGTGGGCAGCGGCCTGGGGGCAGGGGCGGCCAGCAGGCACGTACAGCTGGAGCCCAGCGGTGACAGAGGTGTGGCAGGAAAGGAGGTCTGACAGATGGCCAGGGGGTCAGCTCGGGTATTCAGACGTAACAGCGTGGTCTTGAATAGTCGTCTTCGAAAACAAATGAGCCAGAAAAAAAAAAAAAGGATCTATGATTCTGGATTTCTGTTTTCCGGAGTGGCCTTTCCAGTCCCCTTTCTGGCCTCTGACGCTTCTCCCCACATCTGCCATTCACCGGCCCCCTGTCCCCAGCTCCTTGCCAGATCTTCTGCACAGGCTGCCTGGCTTTGGCCTCGACCTGGCCTCCAGCTCCTCTGCCGGCCGGGCCGGCGGGAACTCAGCCTCGCTCCAGTCCTGGTGAACCACGGCACCCCGGGCTGGGCATTTCCTTGGGCCGATTACGTAAACTCAAGGGAAGGGGGCTGTAGAGACCGCTGAGGGCAGAGGCGGATGGGACCTGGTGAAGCAGGGCAGGGCCAGGTGAGGGGTCCCCCAAGCCTCCCCACACGTAGAGAAATTGGGGCGGTACAGATGGCTCTTTGAGTTCCCAAACGGCCACGTGTCTCCCCCCAGGGCCTGCTTCCCTCCTTCAGGTTACCCGGACACCGAGACCCCGGGACATCTGGAGCCCATTAGGATGGCCTCAATCCCACACGGGGATGTTTTGACTGGACCCTTGATGAGATTTCTTGTACATTAATGGTGTTTATTTTCCAATAAAGATTCTGAAGTCAAGATTGCTGCCCTGACCCTTTCCAAGGGGAGAGATGAGCTCGGGAGCCTGCCCCTCTGACCCAGGGGTCCTTGGGGCTTCCAGTGAGGACAGTGGAAACTTCGGGACGTGGTCTATTGCCTTGCAGACTGTCAGAACCCAAGGCTGAGTCCCACCCTCTCATGATAACGTGGCTTTTCGACACGGCCACCCAGCACAAAAGCAGCCACAGACAACACATAGACCAACGCACGAGGCTCTGTTCAATAAAACTTTATTTGCAAAAACCGGCGGGGGGCCGTGGTTTGCCACCGCCTGCCCTGTGGTATCCCGATGCTTCCCGCGAGATCTTGGACCCGGGGTGCGATCAACAAATGAGTGGTGAGTCGATGAACGGTTCTTCCTTCTCAGCTGGGAGAACTTGAGGAAGTCGCTCGCTCTCTCTGAGCCTCTGTTTCCTCATTTGTAAAGAGGTCGGATCGGATGGGCTGTGACACTGGGCGCGAGTAGGCTGCGGCTGAGAACCGCAAGGCACTTCTGCGCTATTTGCTTATCGCAAAAAGGTGAGGCAGGCCTGCGCGTCGTGCAAGGATTTATACATTTTCTTGGTTCCTTTCTTTGCTTCGACTTTATGTTACGATTCCTTTATCTGAAAGGTCTGGTCGTAAATTACTGTGGGTCCCCCATTGTCACAGTTCACAAGGGGACTGCCAAGCCACCGTCCCGTCCCCTGGTCCGTCTTGCTCAGCAATGTATTATCCGGACTCCCAGTCATAAGCGACAGAGACTGAAGCCGGCTTAAGCATCAAGAAGATTTATTGGCTCCTGAGACAAAAAAAGGCCACGCACGCTACGGCTTCTAGCGCATTCCAGTGCAAAACTCTGAGGAGTCCGAGATGCCTAAATTCAAACCTGGCCTTCCAGATATATTTGCCAAGGGAGAAGGAGAAAAACCATGCTTCCCTTTGTTCATGATTCCTGCGTATTGGACATTTGGTACGTGGACCTCCATATATGCTCTTGTCCCGGCGCCCACAGGCGGGCGGGACCCGGTGAGCTGGCCTCCGGGGAGGCCATGGATGCCTCGGGTATGCCACACACTGGCTCCAAAGCCCGGAGCAGGTGGCTTAGCAGTGCTCACTAAAGTAAAGTCTAAGTCGCGGGGTTATTGTGAGAAGTCAGATGACGTGGGCAGACGTGCTTTGAGAAACCCTATACAACGTAAGGACTATTATTATTCCTGGAAGTCATTACAGGCAGACACGGTTTCAGCACCCTCCTGAGGGATTGGTGCCTGAAGCCCAGAGGATTCTGGGACATGTCTGACCGAAGGTGAACAGAGAAGGGCTGTGTGCAGACGAGAGATAAGCAGCAGGCTTAATGTGGCGGGAAATCCTAGGAGCTCCATAAATATTTAGCTTGTCGACCAGACATCAGCTGAGATCTACCTGTGCTAGAAGGTTCTTCAGTAGGCAAGCTGAGCGCCCTGGTATGTAGCCTGAAGAAAAGGAGGGGGTCTTCTCTATTCTGTCCTGCTCCCCCAGCCCTGGGAAATCATCATTTAGTTAGGGGTATGCAGCTGTGTGCAAGAGGTGTGTGGAGAATAGTCTAGACAGAAGGGACGAGGTCAGAGAGGTGGAGGAGGGGAAGGAAACAAGGAGAGAAAGGAATTGCGAGAGGGAACGGAATGGAGATCCCTAGCATTTCGGAGCTGGAAGGGCACCCACAGATCCTGCCCAAACCGCTGGGTAGTGGAAGCTCAGAGAGGTCAAGCAACCTGCTGAAAGTCACACAGCCAAGCATTGGGCTCAGGAGAGAAAGATAAGCCACGAAGGGACAGTGCCTGTGAGAGTCAGGAGGTGGGAGTTACTTCCAACAGACCCTCAGCCAGCAATGTTAGTGCTAAGCTGTGGGGTGGTGAGGGACGAGGAAAGGACTGAGCACTTACTAAGCACCTACCCTGTGCCAGCGTCCGTGCTAGGCACCTTTCTTACTGACTGAGGGTTGTTCCTGGATTATTCACAGTACACAGACCTAGGTAATTTTTTTTTGTTCTGTTTTGTTTTATTAAGCAGTTTCCTTTGGTCTCCAAGCCACATGCCATGTAGGGAAAGCCGAACTCAGTTCTGGGTGTTCCCACCCACATCCTGTGCAAATATCCTGTGGTCTGGGGTAGCCCGAATCAAGGGAGACCATTCTTACCAGTCCACAGTCCTCACTTATTGAGACGTCCGGTGTCCTTTGAGGACAGGAAGCCCTGATCACTCATACCATGTCTAGGGCACAAAACCTTTGGTGACATTAGGGGTCCTTGTACCCCGGGCCCAAGGTTCCCAGGTGCACTGTGTAGCCATCAGCTTTGAGGGGCAGATGTCAAGGGCACCGACTGAAGTCAGACCACCTGGGTTCAAATAACAGGTCTACACTTAGCTGTGCAGATATGACAACCGGCTTAACCTCTCTGTGCCTCTCTATCTATGAAATGGAGATCAAAAGTAAGGTGGGGAGGAGACGAGTGAAACCACTGAAGGTACTTAGGACAGAGCCAGGCACAGAGTATGCACTCATTCATGGCATCTGTTACCGGTAATTTCTCTCTTTCTCCTTGGCTTCAAAGGCTCTCTCTTCTCTCTCCTTGTCCTCTTGAACACCTAGCAATGACTTATCCAACTGGGCTGACAAGGATAAGAAAACGGAGCCATTGGGAGGACCTCGTGATGCGATACACGTGAAGGGTTTAGCAGGTGCCTCATACATGCTGTTATCATCTTGTTATTTATTGCGATCACGGTTACGATTCTGATGAGCCCTGGAATGGTGTTCAGAAGCGTCTGCCCCCGGAGATGAGCAGGTGCACAGCAAGTACAGGGGTAACGGAGTATAAGACACTCCGTGTCCAGTACAGAGGGGGTGGAGGGGGGTAGATGGGAGAGAGGGAAGAAAGAGGGGTAGGGGAGGGAATAGAGGTCCAGCTCTCCGGGCCTCCTGGAGTCTGGCTGTGCCTTTGCCAGGCTCTGTCCCTCCCTGGCCTCAGCCGGCCTCATTGCCTGCCAGTCCGGCGCCTCTGGCTGTCTTGGCTGGCTCGCGGTGATTCTCTAATGCTCTCCTCTCTGGCTTCCCCTTGACCGCTGCTTTTCTCTACGGCCTTGGCCAGACCTTAGCCAAGCCAGATTCTAGCTCCCAGTGTTATTATACCCATCTGACAGGTCAGGAAACCCAGGCGCAGTGAGGGGCCATGATGTGTCCGGGGTGCCACAAGGAGGCAGGGGCAGGATCCAGACCTAGATCTCCTGACTCCCAAGCCCCGTGGTGCTTGTCTTTTCCGGCAAGAGAGGCCGTCTGGGTGAGGGGTGAGCTCTCAGAGTCTAGACCAGCGGGGTTCTCTACCAGCGTGATCGCGTCCCCAAAAGGATGTTTGACAATGTCTGGGGACACAATGTGTGGCTGCCATGACTGTGAGGCAGGGACCCTCCCAGCATCTGGCGGGTGGAGCCCAGGAATGTTACCGAATGTCCTACAATGCACAGCACGCCCCCACACCTCAAGGACTAACCCGGCCCTTGAAGCAAACAGCGCACAAGCTGAGAGACCCTGGTCTAGATACTCATGCAGCGTTTTGTTGTTGTTGTTTTCATGTTTTTTTTTGAAAGAGAGAGAGAGAGCAGGGGAGGGGCAGAGAGAGAGGAAGACACAGAATCTGAAGCAGGCCCCAGGCTCTGAGCTGTCAGCACAGAGCCCGACGTGGGGCTCGAACTCACAAACCGTGAGATCACGACCCGAGCCGACCTCAGTTGCTTAACCGACTGAGCTGCCCAGGAGCCCCTAGACCCTCCCGCAGCTTTAAACGTTATTCACTCCGATTTCCTCTTCTGTAAAATGGCGATACTAAGACTGCCAAGCTCACAGAATTTGGGGGGACTCAATGGCCCAAGGCATTTAATGAGCTGAACCTAGTGGCTGGTGGAAGCAAGTTTACTGCAACAAATGAAGTGTGTGTGTTGGGGGGGACGGGGATGGTACACCCAACAGTGGCCAAAACTAGAGTCCAGGACGTGTGACGAAGGACCACAGTCTCCGAAACCAAGCCCCAAGGGTCGGGCTTGTGTCTAAAAGAATCTTCAGTTCCTCCTCCCCTCCCTGCGATCAGCATTTGAGAATTCGAGCATTAATTTAAAAGGAGAAAATGCATTACCTGTTCTCCATGCAGATCTGAGCTCCCATTTTAATTTGCCTTCATTATCTCTTTCTCTTATTAAGAACCGTAAATCTGTTTTGTGTTTTCATTATTCCATTAGCTCAAGGAAGCTCATCAGTAATGTGGGGAGCTGCCGACATAAATAGCACAATTTTCATACAGGCGATGCAATAATTGACTTAAGTCACTAGTCTGCGGAGGCTGAAGCCCACAATTAGAGAAAGCGGCGTGATTTGAAAACGAGTTACAATTGATTGGATTTCAGACGAAACCAGGTTTGGAATGTGTTAATTGCATTCCACCTAAACACCAGGACGAAAGGAGGCAGCCGGAGATTTAGGGAAATAACAGAATCTTCTCTAGAAACAGCCCCAAATTGCTTAATAGGTGGGAGAGATCTGATTAAGATGGGAAGCTAATGGCCTCACTGTAGTTCAGGGTGAGGGGCTGAAATCCTCATCTTGGAAACGCCTCAAGGTAAGAAAGCAATCTACTTCAGTTTGCTCCATGGCCTGGCTGAATCTGGGGGGAAGGGGGGTCAGGGTACAGATGCTAATGGACCCTCCTTCCTGTTAGAGCCTAAATCAGACTCTGTCCCACCTCTGCTCAAAACCCACCAGGAACTTTCATCTTGTTCCAGCAAAAGCCAAGTCCTTTCAGTCCCGTGCAAGATGCTACGGGAGAGTTCCCGTAAACTTGCCGACCTCCTTACTCACCGGAGGTGACCGACGTCCTTCATGCTCTGGCCCCCACTCATGCCTCTACTCTGTCTCACTGTTTTCTCTTCCCAGCGCAGCCTACCCTTATAATTAATACAATTGCCAAAAGATCCCCAACGCTTCCATGCTTTGCCTTGCCACAGAGCCTTTGCATATCCCTTCCCCACCTCATTCACCTAGTTAATCCCTAAGCTGCCCCCAGATCTCATTTGGTTCACGCCCCACCCCTGGCCCCTAACCTTTCCTCTTAAAGTTTCTAGGAATTCAGGGGCATCTGGGTGGCTCAGTTGGTTGAGCGACCGGCTTCGGCTCAGGTCACTATCTCACAGATTGTGAGTTCGAGCCCCGCATCGGGCTCTGTGCTGACAGCTCAGAGCCTGGAGCCTGCTTCTGTTTCTGTTTCTGTGTCTCCCTCCCTCTTTGCCCCTAACCCACTCACATTCTGTCTCTGTCTCTCTTGAAAATAAATAAAAACATAAAAAAAAAATTAAAAAAAGTTTCTAGGAATTCAGAGGAAAAAATAATTAGTGGAAAACTTGTTTTATGTCATTAGTTCCCCCAGCCCCCAGGTTTCTGGACCTTTTCTCTCATCCCCTCAGCTACAAAGATAAAACAGAAGCAGATAGATTTATATCCAATGGTTTTGTTTCCTGGTCACAGCTGATTGGCCCAAAAGTGGCCTTGGATCCAAACTGGCCCAATCAAAATCCTTCCCTGGGAATTTGGAATGTGATGTAAGGACTTGAATATCAGCCTGGCTACCCTTTTATGTCTTTTCTCTTCTGCTTTCTCTTTTTGTTTCTTAAGCCTTTTGCTTAATTTCTTTCTCGAATATAATTTTACAGAAATGAATACATGTAATGATATGCATTTTTTAGCGCAGGGCTTGATTCCCTTATTCCTACTTCCAATTACATTATCCTGTAACCTAGCGCTAGGCGACCCACATTAACAATTCAGAATGTATCCTTCCAAAATATCTTTATATGCATTGGTGGTATGGTGGTGAGCATGGCTGCCTTCCAAAATATTTTTATTTGTGCTTATATTTACATCCATGTTTATATTCGTCAGATGCATACAAGTACAGGCAAATGGATTTTTTCAATTACTCTTTGTTTTAGAAGAATGGGATTCTGTTTTACACTCTTCTCCATCTTGTTCTTTTCCCTTTTCCAAAAACATCTCATATAAATCTCCCCAGATCAAGCAATAAAGCTCCAATTCATTCTGTAAACAGTGACTTAATGGTCTGGGTTGAGCCTACACCAGAAAGAATGGCTATCATTTTCAGAGTGGACACAGAGAAAGCGGGTCTGAAAAGGCAGGAAAAGGAAGAGGGAACTCAGAGAGAAACAGGTAAGCCCCAGAGGTAGGTGCCGTCCACGTCTAGGCTGGTATGAAACTCTCTTGCCTCTCAGCCTTTGGGTCTGGGAACCCCAAGTCTTCTTTATAAGAAAGCAGCCCTCTGTGGGCTAAGTCAACTCAGTGGGTGTCAGTTGTAGTTAACAGAGTCTTAACTAACACAGGGGAATCAGGCGTGGTGCTTTATGGCTATTTGGGGCTTTTTTGGACCTTGGGCGTTAAGAGTAGGGTCAGCCTAACTCCTCGGTTAATGACATGTTATCACGACTGTTCCAGGCGGCTAAGCCCTAGCCCTTGACTGATTTGTTCACTTGTCTCCTCCTTGATTCCCTCCTCCACCACCACTTCCTCCCAGCCCCCCCCAATTGCCCGCTATCATATGTAGGTGATCTGGCATCTAGTGAAGAGGCCAGTTTGACATTGGCTTTGAGTTGGTGACTAGAGGAAGCAAAGAACCGACTGGGCTGCTGCGGGATTTCCTGAAATCCTGGAGACTGTGGCTGTGGAGCGTCGGTGACAGGCTGTCTCTCACGGGACCGCGAGCATGTTTCTATCAGTATCTCCACCCGCGCGGCCAGACGGATACAAATCTCCCGAGAGCTTCTCCTCCTGAGGTCTCCGGGTGACAGCGGCCACTGCCCGTCACCTCCAACCGTGCGGCCGTGAACGTGCAAACACGCACGACCTGCGTGAGGGCCTCTCTTCCGTGCCTTCTCCCCGGGAGTGAGAGCTGGTTCTTGGGGGCGGCTGGAAAAGTCATATTCTCTTTAAAAAATTATGGTAGGGGCGCCTGGGTGGCTCGGTCGGTTAAGCGTCCGACTTCGGCTCAGGTCATGATCTCACGGTCCGTGGGTTCGAGTCCCACGTCGGGCTCTGGGCTGACCGCTCGGAGCCTGGAGCCTGTTTCGGATTCTGTGTCTCCCTCTCTCTCTGCCCCTCCCCCGCTCATGCTCTGTCTCTCTCTATCTCAAAAATAAATAAACGTTAAAAAAAATTATGGTAAGACACACATAAACATAAAACTTACCATCGTGGCCATTTTTAAGGGGACCGTTCAACGGCATCGAGTCCATTCACATTGTTGTGCAGCCACATCCCCACTGTCATCTTACAAATCTGCAACTCTGTCTCTCTTAAACAGCATCTCCCCGTTTCCCTCTCCCTCAGACCCTGACAACCACCCTTCTACTGTCCGTCTCTAGGACTTTGACTTCCCCGGGTACTTCGTATAAGTGGAATCACACAGTATCGGTCATTGGTGCCTGGTTTATTTCACTCAGCATAACGTCCTCAAGGCTCATCCGTGTTGCAACCTGGGGGGTCAGGATTTCCTTCTTGTTTTTGTTGTTTTTTTTTTTTTAATGTTTTCTCCCTTCTTTTATTTTTAAGAAAGAGTGTGAGTCGGGGAGGGGCATAGAGAGGGGGGGGACGGAGGCTCTGCCCTGAGAGCGGCGAGCGCCATGTGGGGCTCGAACTCACCGACGGGGAGATGATGACCCGAGCCGAAGTCGGACGTTCAACGGACAGAACCACCCAGGTGCCCCAGGATTTCCTTCCTTTTTAAGGCTGAGGAATATTCCATTTGCGTGGACAAACCACATTTTGTTTATCTGTTCATCTGTGATGGACACTTCAACAAATCTTGGCCTTCTTACGTAGAAAGCACAGCTCTACCCAGAGCACATTAACAGATATGCAGTATATACAGGGTTGTTGTGGCCTTAAAATTTCATTTGGGGAGCAATTACAGTTAACTTTGTCCTAGTGCTGCGTGGAGACTCTCCGTGTGGCCATCCTCCAGCCGGGAGAGCCCAAGGATCACTGTTTCGGAGAGAGCTTTGCAGAGGAGCTGGGACCTGAGCGTATGGTGGCCCCCGAGTCCGGAGGGCAGGCGCTTTGCCAGGTTTGGCACGAAATACTAGGATCCAGTAGCATAGAGGTCCTGTGCCCTCCGGGTCACCTCACCCAACTGTGTAACCAGAGATGGCCAGGGCTGTGGTCCCACCCTGCTCCTGCGCATCAGGCTCCCGACGGTGCCTTGAATGGGCAAAGCTCATGCCCCCACTCCTCCCCAGACACATTCTCACCCTTTCTGAGCACGCCCGCCCTTTCGCAACTCAAGTCTTTGTGTTGTGTTCATTCTTTCAACGGCCAACTGTTTGTTGAGCACCTAATAGGTGCCAAGCACAGTGCGAGGCTCTGAGATATGACCGTGAACTGAACCCGCCAGTTCCCCCACCTCACCCAGCCCCGCCCAAGAGCTTTCAGGAGGCTGTGGGTGCTCGGAAGGCCGTCCCCCCTCCGGCCTGGGCAGCCAAGAAAGGAATTCTGGAGAAGGAACGATGAAACTGAAATCTCAAGGGTGAGTCCAGCCTGTTTGCACAACCTTTGAATAATAGCAACGTTTACGACCACAATGGTCATCACCCCCGGTTGAATATTTACCATGTACCGTCAGCTCTTACGCCACCTGTCCAGGGGGTCCCTGCTCGCTAGAGGAGAAGCCAGGGTCCTCGGTGACTTGTACGGTTGCCCGTCATCTGTTCCTGCCCTAACCTCTCTCCCAGCTCATCTATACTTTCCCTTGGCTCTGTCCATCCCAGCCATGCCGGCCTCCATGCCCAGACTGTGTCAAGCCTGCTTCTGGCTATGTTTCTGCACATGCTTTTTTTTTTTTTAATGTTTATTTATTTTTGAGAGAGAGAGAGAGAGAACGAGCAGGGGAGGGGCAGAGAGACAGGGAGACACAGAATGTGAAGCAGGCTCCAGGCTCCGAGCTGACAGCACAGAGCCTGACACGGGGCTCGAACTCATGGACCGTGAGATCATGACCCGAGCCGAAGTCGGGGGCTTAACCGACACCCACCCAGGAGCCCCTGCACGTGCTTTTCAGATCGCCTGGAACATACCTTTCCTCATCTCCATCAGACCATTGTTCGAATGTCACCAAATTGTCATTCAACTATTGTCATAATTGTCCCTGCCAACTCCCACCTTGGAGCAGTTTTATTTTTCTCCTCTTGTGTTTATCACTAGCATAAAATATCCCGTATTTTATGTAGTTGTCTCGCCTGTTTGCCTGTCTTTCCCCATTAGAAGGTAGATTGCACCACGGCCGGGACGGATCGATCATGTTCGCAGCTGTACTCCCAGCATTTGCCACGGAGCCTGGCACATAGTAAGTGCTCAGTAAATATGTGTCAAGTCAACGATTTGCACATACGCCTCAAGCCCGGGGGATCTGATCGATACTTCTCAAAAAGTAACATACACACGGATCACTTGAAGATCTCGCCAAAACTCATATTCGGGGTCACTGGGTCTAGGGTGAGGTCTGGGAGTCTGCATTTCTATAAGTCCCAGGGGAGGCCCATGTGCTGGTCTTAGCCACACTCTGGGCAGCCTGGCCTCAGCCTCCATGACCAGCATCCACTGTACGGAGAAGTAACACCAGGCTCGGAAAGCTTAATGAAATTGCTAAAGCCCCAGCTTTAGGGGGTGGCCTGGGTTCGATGTCTGTCACACTCCCAGAACCAATGTTGATGCTGATGATCTCTACCTCATTGCAGACCCCAAGGCTGAAAGGTGTCTCCCAGGTGGCTTTCGAAATCAAACTTTCCCCGAAGTTTCCACGTGAGAATAGAGCGGGCCCAACTCTGGCCCAGCCGGTGGGGCGGGGAGCCCCCAGCTCTCACTGACGTGCTTTGTCCTGGCACTTTGCGTGCTCTCTCTCGACGCTCTGTCTTGTGCTGAGATCTGGGGAGAGGGTGTTGAGAACCTTCCAAACAGCTTTCTTGGCTCATTGACAAAGAAGGGAGCTTTCCAGGCCAAACCTTGCACTTGGTGAGTGTGAGCTGGTAAACTCGATAAGCAAATCCGGGGGAAATTGGCAGCATTATCTCATTACAAGGTCAAGGGCCTTGATCTCCTCCCCATCATCCGCTCCCAGAGCTCCACTGGAGGCCTCCAGAGAGGAAGGCAAAGGTGGCCATTTTATCCAGAGCCTTCTGATTCTTACGTTCCGTCTGAACTCAATATCACAGAGAGACGCTTTTCAGTGAGAGGCTCTCACATTCCCTCTCAGCTCTTACCGCCACCTAATTACCCAGGCCTCTATTCCCAAATCTAACTAGCTTTGCCCACGATCAAAGCAGCGTCTCCCACTCGGGCAGATCTATAGCTCAGCCTGCCGTGCCGCCCCCCCATGCCCACTGCAGCCGCTGACCTCACGGGCCACCACTGCTCTTTCTTTTCTTCAATACTGACTGCCCTCCAAGCTCTTCCCCAGAGCCCCAGTTCAGGACTCTGCCCCAAGCAGCCCCACAGTTAAAGGCAGGGAAAGTCTGGAAGACGCCATAGGTCACAGGTCGCAAACTCAATGCCTGAAGAGGCCAGCCAGGTAACATAAATAAGAAAGGTGGGTGGGGGTGGGGGCTCAGTTTGGCTTCTTAAAGGCAGTGGAGGGGCAGGTCCTCTGTGCCAGTCGACAGGAGCCACATGGGAAGACCGTCATGTGGCCAGATCTAAACTTCCAACGTGAGTACCGGTTTATGGGATCTCTCCCAGAGGGTAACGGTTGCAAACTAATCTGAAAGAATGTCTAATCCCCGCCTGGACCAATTCAGCATGTGGGGCAGCCAAATTCAACCCACAGGGGCCACTGGTTTGCTATCTTGGCTTAGAAAGCCAAGGAAAGAGTGAATGTGAATTTCCGGAGGTCTGGATCAGTCAGGGTCCCAGGATGAAAGGGGACACCATTAAAGGGGTCGTTTGAAGGGGGTTTTCAATTCACAAAGTGTGGGCAAGGGAGGGGGAGAGCAGAAGGAATAGTGCCCCTGATGTAGGGGTTTTATCATCACCCCAACGCCTGGATGCCGGAAGGGAAGAGAAGCGACGGGAACCTGGAGAGGAGAGCCAGCACAGGTGACCGCAGGGCTGGGAGGTGCGCTTCCTGACCCCGCCCTCACCTCTCTCCCTCTAGAGCTCCCCGCTGGCCACCTCCCTGAATGCACCCGGCCATGGGAGTCCTGGCAGGGGGCCTCCTGGACAGACAGCAAGGCGGAGGAAGATAAGGAGGTAAATGGAAGAAAGACGTGGGGCACAAGACCCCGGGCCACGGCCATACCTGGCAATCACTGTGGTCACCAAGGTGACCACCTCTGTCCAAACAGAGAGCCGCCCCTGTGTGAATATCACCTCTCAGTGTTTCTGTATTATTTACTCCTGTGTTGTCAGCCTATTGTGTCCTTCAGGTGGGGCACATCCTGGGTCTTCCTGGCTACAGCTTTGGATCCTTTTTGACCCGGATTGTGATTTTTTAAGGTGCTATACAGACAGAAGTGAGCCTTGGTGCCGGGCAGTCTGAGTTTGAACGCCGGCTCACCGGCTGTGCGGTGCTAGGTGAATCAGTCAGCCTCTCTGAGCCTCCACTCCCACTCTGTAACGACGGTCAGGGAGGATCACACTCCCTCCCTCACAGGGTTGTTGAAGGCTTAGAGATGATGGTCGTATGGTACATTATAGTCCCTGGAACTTTATAGTTAAATTTAGAGGCTATTCTTTTTTTTCTTTTCCTTTTTATTTTTTTAAGTAGGCTCCACACCCGGAGCGGAGCCCAACATAGGGCTCGATTTCACAACCCTGAGATCAAGACCGGAGCTGAGGTCGAGAGTTGGGAGCTTAGCTGACTGGGCCGCCCAGGCGCCCCTAAGTGCTACTATTTTAAATAGTATCGTTACTCTTTCTCCTCCTTACCTGCTCCAATTTATATCTTGGCTAATACCAACTCTCTTTAACCCATACTCCCACCCGCTCCCCCCGGAGCGGTCAGGTTACATCTCCTCCCAATTCACCCGGACGTCCTTCCTCCTTGGAGTGTCTGTCCTCTTAACCCGAGGACACTGTTCCCAGTGGCAACCCTCAACCCCCTTTCCAGGACAAATCTCTCTTCCTTGCGGTGACTCATCGTGTCAGATCACCGGCACCAAGTCCCTGGGCTCCCTGATCTCCCAGAAATCTCCCTGATTTTTGGCCCCAGGAAAGAAGCTGAAATTCAGTAAGAGGATTTGTACACAAAGCTGTTCATGTCTGTGCTATTTACCGCTGTGAAAAATCAGGAACACTCTCAAACGTACAAGAAGTCAGGAGGGGTTGAGTAGGGACAGGATGAGGGCATAGCCCGATGGCAGATCGTGTAGCTTTTGGAGGTGGTATTTGCGGAGAGTTTGTAAAAACATAGAAAACGCACGTGATATCACTGAGGGACAGAACAGCATTCCTGGAGCTGTACACAGGGCAGGTGCATGTGCTCCTGTTACGTGCATGTAAACTCACCTGTTTTCTCTTAATTGAAAACACTGGAAGGAAAAAGAGAAAAAAAAAATCATTTAAACAGGGCGGGCAGTTCTCTTGATCAAAAACACTGAAAAAAGGCGGGGGGTGGCTCAGTCGGTTGGGCGTCTGACTCTTGATTTCGGCTCAGGTCATGATCTCACGGTTCACGAGCTCAAGCCCCACACTGGGCCCTGCATGGACAGTGCAGAGCCTGCTTGGGATTCTCTCTCTCTCGCTCTCGCTCTCAAAATAAATAACTTAAAAAACAAGCAAGCACACACTGGAAAAGGAAAGAGAAAAAAATCATTTGAGCAGGGCAGGCAGGTCCTCTAACGGAATGACGATTTGCCACTAATCGAGTGTGGAGTGGGGTGAGAGTCTGGGGAAACGCCTTCCGTCCCCACTTCCTGAGTTAGCACCACACTCTGCTGCCCCACGATACGTGATTTCCATTGCCGTGTGCCTCCTAAACACAGGCGGGATACTCCGGGTGTAGACAAATTTTTGCAGTGTGTCTCCAGAGGCATTTACGTTTATAACCTAACGCCTGTGGATGGGTGGCTCTGTTATAGAAATGAAAACAAAAGCCCATACATATGAAGAAGAAGAAGGAAGAGGAGAAGGAGAAAGAGAAACAGCAAACGTGCCAAAATCCTACCAGGAGTTGAACGTGAAGAAGTGTGGGTGACTTTCTCTGCCCGCTTCTTTCATTCATTGATAAATATTTATTGAGCATCTACTGTGACTCAGACACTATTCTATGCGCTGAAGAAGAAGTAGAAATAAAGAATTGCAAAACTCCCTGGTGGGTGGAGACGGACAGTAAACACCCAGATAAGTGAGTTGTAGAGCAGGTTGGGGACTGATGTGTACTTGGGAGAAGCAGATAAAGCCGGGCCAGGGGGCAAGGGGAGTGCCAGGTTTGGGGGTAGGGTTGCAAGTTCAAGTAGGGTGACAGGAAGTCCTCATTGAGAAGGTGACAGCTGAGCAAAGATCGGAAGGAGAGGAGGGAGGGAGCATATCTGGGGGAAGAAGGTTTCAGGGGGTGGGGGGTGCTGGTGGGGGACAGCAGGACAGAAATGTGTAAAAACCAGCAAGGCAGCCTCTGGGGCTGGGACAGAGAGAGCAAGGGGGCAGTGGCTTGCTGCATTTCCCGTATTTCCTCTAGCGAGAGCATTTAACTTGTATAATAAGACAGCAGAGTGCTCTGGGCGCCTGGGTGGTTCAGTCAGTTAAGCATCCGACCTCGGCTCAGGTCGTGATCTCGCCGTCTGTGGGTTCGAGCCCCACGTTGGGCTCTGTGCTGACAGCTCAGAGTCTGGAGCCTGTTTCGGATCCTGTGTCTCCTTCTCTCTCTGCCCCTCCCTGTTCATGCTCTCTCTCTCTCTCTCAAAAATAAACATGAAGAAGAAATCAGAGCCCTTTATCTTTAAAGGAAGAGACACGGAGAGAGGGAGGGAAGATACCTCCCTTTTCCTGGCCAGGAGAAGCTGATGACTTTTTCTCTTCGCTCAGTCCCACAGCCGCCCAGTGGCTGGCCTCCTGTAAGCACAGAGCACCCCTTCCCGTCTGCCCTCCCGGGCTTCTCGCGGGGTCGGCTGCCAGATGCGACTCCCCGGGGGCTCTGGGCCGCGTGGCCTGGGGTCTTGGGACCGTGGACACCCCCTGATTCCCTCCACCCCCTCACCGCCCCTCCCCACCCCGCCAGCCGGAGGAACGCGAAGTGTGAGCAAACCACGCTGCCGGCCCCACGCCTCCCAAGGGCACCCGGGGGTGATGCCAGCCCTGGGAAGGAGTCGCCAGTAAAGATCCGAGGTGCTAATAAGGAGGTGTCAATCCATTACCTTCACCCGAAGGGAAGAAAAAAATTTTCAATTACTGGTAACGGGAAACAAAATAGTGGGAAATCACGAATGACAATCTTTTTAAGACAGCCCTGGGGCCACTTTCAGCTGACCCTGTGCATTAACCTGGCGGGGAAAAATTTTACTCAGCTGCTCCCTCCTGTGTCCTTAATAGCATAAAATAAAAAGATTTTAGATAAGATTTCATTCTGTGAATCAATTGGCAAACCACACTAGGCTTCACAGGGCATTCTGGCCTCAGTCTAATGGAAATTATTCTTTTTTTAAAAAGAGAATATCAATAGCAAATGGGATCCTATCGCAGAAAGTATATACAAAGGATTTTATTTCAAGAGGTAATCTCTGGCTTCTTCGGAGCTTTGCTCAATCTGGTACCTGCCAGCATCCCAAGCAAAGCAGGGGGGTGGGGTGGGAGGGAAATTCGGTGAGAGAACAAAATCCAAAGCCTCGCTGTGACAGCACGGACAGAAAGTTGCCGGCCTTCACTGCTTTCCCACTTTGATCTGTTCTTCAAACAGACCAATTACCTCCGTCTGCGATGTTTTCTCCTCTCGCCCTCCCTTGGCTCCCTCCTCAGCCTTCAGTTTCAAAAATCAGTTGTTTAGGAAAGCCCGGCTTAGCCACAACCCTTCCCCATTATCACTCTGAGACACATGACGACTGGATGTTGTGATTGGATGTTGTGTTGGATGTCTGGATTAATTACATTTAATTTCTTCCTTTTACTTTTTTATTTTGTTTTATTTTGGAGAGAGAGAGAGAGAGTGCAAGCTGGGGAGAGGGACGAGGGAGAGAGAGAGAGAGAGAGAGCGAGAGAGATTGAGAATCCCAAGCAGGCTCCACTCTCAACACGGAGCCTGGTGCTGGGCTCGATCCCATGACCCTGGGATCATGACCTGAGCGGAAATCAAGGGTCGGACGCTCAACCAACTCAGCCACCCAGGCGTCCCCATGCAAATGTATTTCACGTTTCTGCTACTTCTGCAGAGACGGGGGCACATAAATGTATTAGTTGATTTCGATCTCTGCTTTAGCAGTGGCCAGTTGTTTGAGTCAGGAATTTTTTCTCCCCGGGAGCGGGGCGGGGGGGGGGGACCCCCTATCAGGTAATCGGACCCCACAGGCAGCGGCTTCACCAGCTTGCCGTTTGGTCCACACCGGAGGCTTTGCTAACGCGTGATGAAAGGGAGACAGAAGTGGGCTGTCGGTGAAAGTCATGGCTGAGGCGGAGCACGGGCTGTTAGAAAGGCGCTCCCCTCGGCCACCTCAGCGCTGTTCAGGATAAGGGGAGGGGAGACGACATCTAGCCCGTGCTAGACCCTCCCGCCCTTGCAGAGGGTTCTGGTGGACAGAGCTGATCTGGGGGATTGCACGCTCAAACCCTAGGTTTGATGCCTACACGGCCTCTACCCTGACCCCCACGGATGCTGAACAAACCCTGCTGTGAGAATACCGTGGCCTTTGCCCCACGGAGCCTTTTCTGCAAAGCACTGTCCGAGCCTCCAGAAGGACAGGGACGTGGAAATCCGCCGGGTTTCCGGGCAGGCTTGTCTGGCTGTTTTCCACTGCCTGTTAATAAAGGTCTATTTGTGCAAGCTGGATGTGGTCTGAGCCTTGACTCCTTCAAAACCTGGATGCCCAGGGGCTCCGTTTATTCTCGCATTCATTCAGCAGAGATTTATTGAGCACCTACTGTGTGCCAGACACCCTCTGGCTGCTGGGGACACAGCACAGACAATACAGGTAAGCCCTTGCGTTCGTGAAGATTACATTTTTGGTACAGTGGGGACGGGAAAGAAAACAGAGACATAAACACGATCTTCTCCTCGAGCGGCGACCATTGCGAAGACAGCCAGGCGGCAGAGGGCGACCTCAGAGGGCGGGGCTCGAGAGAAGGATTCACCCTCAGTACCCGC
The DNA here is from genome assembly GCF_022837055.1 of Prionailurus viverrinus. Classification (NCBI taxonomy): domain Eukaryota; kingdom Metazoa; phylum Chordata; class Mammalia; order Carnivora; family Felidae; genus Prionailurus; species Prionailurus viverrinus. The sequence continues at coordinate 14,413,527 of NC_062563.1, forward strand.
CAGACTCGGATGTCCACGCTGGAAGGGAAATCGAAGTTCCTTCTCCTTGGCTTTGCCGCTAACTTGCTGTGTGAGCTCTGCAAGATGGTCGGGGGCCCCCCTCGGGTTTTCCCTCAGTTTCCGCATCCGTAGAGGGAAGGCGTCAGGCCTGCTGGTTTCCAAGCTGCGAGCTGTGACCCTTTAAATGGGCCATGCAATCAAGCTGGTGGGTGATGGCCACGCTTGGGAAAAAATAAAAAAGCGAAACAGACAAACCAGGAAGAGCAGCGGGCTCCACATGGAGGGTGAGTACCGTTCCCTGTAACGTGTGTGTGTCGGGGGGGGGGGGTGTCTGTGCGTGTCCCCATGCACACGCCGGCCAACACGGCCACCACATCAATCGTCGTTCTTGTCACGCAGCGCTGTCAAAGACCTGGAAAGCCCGGTGGCGGGCCACCCCTCTGGGCATTCCAGGCGTGGCGCTAGGAAGCAGGAGTCCTTTGCCCGCGGGACCAGACGCTTTAACAGCAATGCTCAGGAGCAGAGTGGAAATGGAACCGGGGAGCGTGTTCTGGGCAGACATCGCCTACGTTTTTATTACTCCCAATATGCAAAATTCACATTAAGGCCACGTTTAAAACCCCGTAATATCGCAGGGACGCTTGGTATTTCCTGGGGATCTGTTCCTACAACTTCCATCCCCCACCGTCTGAAACCTGGGAAACCATCTCGGGAGTGCAACCCCTCAGCAGCACCCCCTCCCCCTCTCTCGCTCTGCGGCTTCTCATCGCTCTAATTCATTCATTCATTCATTCATTCGCTCGCTCGCTCACATGCTCATTCATTGCATCACTGAGCACCACGGTGTGCGGGGCCAGACAGAGATCCCGTTCTCATGGAGTCACAGTCCGTTGGGGGGGCTGTGGCCAGTGAGGGCGAGATGGACAATCCACAAGACACACATCAAGGGCAGCTCTCGGGTGTGATGGGAGCTGTGGAGGCGATCGACAAGGTGGGGGCAGCCAGAATGGCAGAGGGGGAGGGGAGCTCTGCATTGACCTCGGCTGCCCTCCTGCCCAGACTGGACCCACAGTGAGTCATTCTCAAGACCGAACCCAAGGGCCCCGATCCCTGTTTATCCCGTGACCTTAACTTGTTAACCCTCTCAACAACCGTGGCAGGAGGCACCTCTTATCTATCCCCACTTTCCAGGTGTAGAAACTGAGGCTCAGAGAGGCTAGCTGACTTGCCCAAGATCACCCAGCTCGCATAATGGCTTAACTTGGGTTTTAGGCAAACCCCGTGTGATTTAGGAGCCAGCGGATTGGGTTTCAGCTGGAACCTCACCGCGATTCGCCAACTCCCAAGAAACTGCTGCTGGGTTGATCTCCTTTGCCTGTCCTGACTGATCCGTTGGGGCTGCTGGGAACTCGCTGCCAACAGGAAATCTGAAGCTGCACCCGACTGCAGCCTTCATTCATTCAACAAAGACATATTAAGTCCCTACCGCCTGCCAGACCCCGTTTTAAGCCTGTAGCATTCCTTGGCAAGCGCAACAGCTCTCGGATATTCCAATGAGAAGAGACAATAAGTGAAAGAAAGAAACGGGGAAATCATAAACTATGCTAGAAGGTGAGAAGTGAAGTAAACATGGAAAGGAGAGTGGTTGCAGGTTAAATGAAACGGTTAAACCCAGTTCTTCCCGTGGCCGGCTCCTCCTCATCCATTCAATCTCAACTTAAAGGTCACCTCCTCTAGGAAGCCTTCCCCGACTGCCTAAGGGTCTCTGTACGGTGGGGTCATGGAGACCCATCGTTCCCTGCTCTGTGCCGACCTGTATTTTACAAACGTTGCCGCAACGACTAGCCGCTACGTTTGCAATCTGAAAGAGCGAACGAATACTAATTTTTCAAAGTGAAATGCAAAGGATTCCTGGCACCGAGGTCTTCCTCTTCCTCTTTCAGCACCTTGCTCTTCACCCCCACCGTGGAAGTCAAAAAGCAGAATGCCCTCCTTGGGCACGGGCTGGCGAGCTCCTGGCTGCGGGGAGGCAACGGGTGAGCAGGGGACCTTCCTTCTCCAGGGACCCAGAGGCAGCCCTTGTGGTCCCTCACGTCCCATCCCTCACCAAGCCCCAGGGATCTTTCTCCAAGGCACACCCTAAATCTGATCACCTCTCTGTCCACTGCTCCCACCTGGCCTGGGCCAAGGTCACGTTTTGTCGGAGGGCTGCGTCGGCCCCCCAGTTTTCTCCTGCAGCTCCCTCGCCCCAAGAGAGTGTGATGAGCACGTCCCCACTGCAGCCGCCCACAGGCTGGCCGTTCACACTCTCCCCCCTTCTCTGGCCTCCAGCCGGGTGCCTCCTGCCCGGCCTATTTCTTCTTCAAACATGCCAGGCGTGTTCCTGGTGAAAGCGATGAAGTTTTGGGGTGGGGTGGTCCAGAGCCAACAGCCAAGAAAGAATTCTTAAAGACATCTTTGGTCCAAAAAGGTGATGTTATTAAAGCATGGAGACAGGACCCATGGGCCGGAAGGCTGCACTGGGGTGGTGATGGGTAACTGATTATACACCCTCGGGTTGGGAGGGGTTAGGGATAGAGGAAGTCTCGAAGGTATTTGGGAAGCCAGGCTTCCAGGACCTTGAGGGGCTGGCTATGTTAGAAAACGCCTTTTATTACCGTTTGGTAAAACCTCACTCGTGAGACCCTTCAGATGTCTATCAGGGGGCCAGAAGCTTGGCGTATGATTGCCTGCGTATATCTTGGAGGAGTTGAGATAAAGAAAGTCTCCAAAGGAATTTTTATATGTTAGAGTAGACTTACAGGTTCCTGGGTGGGGGGGTCAGCATAATGTTAAGCCAAGATTCCCTTTTGCCCCCAGCAAAGTGTCATCATCGGGGCAGCTGAGGTCCTAGGGGGAGGTCCCTGTGCCGGTTTCCAGGACTTGTCAACGGGCCGTTCATTTGCCTTGGTTTCCCACATCACCGTGGCAAACATAAACCCCTTTCCTTTGTTCTTGGGGAGCCAGGAGTGTCCGAGGAATATCTCACATATCTCACGGAATGGGGGGGGGGGGGTCCTGTGGTCCTTCAGACGTCCCCTCCTCTGGAAGCCTCCCCGCGGCCACCACCCAGGAGCTCCCCTACACATCGCCCCGGGGTTTCCCTCCCATGGGTCGCTCCAGATCTGAAATGACCCTGGGTATTGTCTGTCTCCCCAGCTTCTTAAGGTCCCCGCCCACGGAGTCTGGTACACGTGGCTGCAGACACCTCCGCTCCACGGCCATCACTCAGCGGCTCCGGGTGATTTGAAGAGCCGGTTAGACGATGCAAAAGTCTTTTGACAGGACCTTCTTGTGAAAACCCAGGCTACGAGATCGCACGTCTGGGATGAGTGGAAAACCATTTCCTATGGTGGAAAACTAACAAAACAGAAAGCGTCAACACCTTTGCCTCGGAAAAAGACAGGGAGGAAACGCTCACTGTTTAAATTTTTGGCTGTCCGCGGAGGCGAAAACGTGGGCAATGTCGATTTCTTTGTTCTGCTTTTTTGTATTTTCCGCATTTTCTTTGAGGCACGCCTCTTTCCTCTCCAGCGAGAGGTGGATGGAAAGGCGGCGGAGGAACTCTCGCGCCCTCTGCTGCCCACTGTCCGGTACTGCAGGGGAGCTCCCCGGATCTGCCAGAAGAGGAGCTTGTGGGGGTGAGAGGCTCCCCCATTCCCCTGGGAATCTTTCCAAAGCCCCCCTGCCTTCATCCTCTGCGGAAAGCCCCCAGAACTCCACCACCAACGCCTCCCGGCCCCTTTACCCCCCCCCTCCCCCCCCCCCCCCCCCCCGGGCTCTGAATGAACCCCTCCCTCCCACCATCCTCACCTTCCACGCCCGTGAACTCTAATAGCAGGAGGCACAGGAGGACAGCAGGACCAGGCTTTCTGGGTTGAAATACCCTTGCCCTTTCATGCCTGTGTGTCCCTGGACATGCACTTAGCTGTTCTGGACCCCGGTATCCTCGTCTCACACAACGGGATCGTGAGAAATCGGGGTTTTTCAGCCTCCGCACTACTGGACATTCTGGGCCAGATACCTCTTCGTTGCGGGGGGCCGTCCCGTGCGCTGCAGGAAGGTTGGCGGCATCCCCGGCCTCCACCCCTAGATGCCAGCAGCACCTGCCCCCTAGTCATGACAACCCAAAGGGTCTCCAGGTATAGCCAGTTGTCCCCTCGAGGGCACGGCCGCCCCCTCCCCCCACGGCCCTCTGGGTTTCTATGATCGCACCCCCACACCTCGCCACAGGTTCCTGCTGGTGGGAGGTGCTCGGAAAGTCATAACACGGATTACTGGAGAATAACGCAGGGATTATTTGCTCCGATCAGAAAAGCAGGAGGGAGGAAGAAGCACAGAGAGACGGAAAGGAGGCCTACGACTCCCTCGCGCCTGCCTGCGTCCCCACCGCAGCCGGCTGCTGCCCCACGCGACGTTAGCTCACATTCCTGGCCCCCACACATGTCCCCCCGGCTCTGCCTGAACAGGCCCCAGGCCCCCTCCACGCTGGGCCTGTTGTGCTTGGCGTTGTCTGCGGGCCTCCTCTGCAGCTAGGAGAGGGGAGCGTTTTCACTTAACCTAGAAAAACAATAGCAGGAAGGGGAGGGGTCGTTGTGAAAAGGCAAAGGTAGTGAAAAGACTTTGCAAACAGGTCCCCCTGGGGGTGGGTGAGCTAGGCCGAGCAGCTCGGCCAAACTGGGAGGAACCGCGACAGACGGGAGGGGGGGGGGCGGGCATCGGTGGCCCCCTCAAAGGGACGGGGCCAGCCAGGAAAACAGACACGCTCCCCTCCTCGGCCTGGGGACCTTCCAGCATGGAGGCAAGGAAAACACAGTGGGACCCAAGGCTCCTGGGCTCCTCCTCGGCTGGAGCAGAGAGAGCCACAAGTTTGGCCCAGGATGTGCTTGCAGGTTTGGGGGTCCTGCTAGGCGTGGGGGGATTCTTACCTCCGGTTCCTGAGAAGGGGAGACCTTTCTATCCTCCGAGCCCGGAGCTCAGGCAGCCAGAGATCAGAACAGGGGAGGTGGGTAAGCCGGGGACCTTGTCCGGTGGAGCTGGGGACAGTGCCCCTGGGGAGGTGGCCCCTGATGTCAACAATGACCTTCAGGTCCTGAGTGCATTCAAGGGCGAGGCATGTGGCCAGTGCTTTCCAAACTTTGTCCCACTCGATCCCGATAACCGCCCGGTGTGACAGCATCCGGTTCAGCCGTTATGTTCATTCAGCAGATACTCCCTGAGCGCCTGCTTGGCCAGATACAACGGTGAGAACATAACAGGTGCGGGGTTGCCGAGTGGCTGCGGGTCCCCTGCGGTGCCGGCGGGGATGGGAGATGTCACTCTGGACAACAGTCTGCGGTCTCTTCCAGGGTTAGACCCCACCTACCCTACGACCCGGCGATCCCGCTGCTGGGTGTTTAACCTAGAGACACGACTGCCCCGTGTTCATGCAAAAACCTGTCCGTGAACGCGTCGACAAGCTTATTCGCGATCACCCCAAACAGGAACCGGCCCAGATGCCCTCACCTGGCGGAGCGACGAAGAAGCCCCGGTACACCATAGCCCGAAGTTCAGCAACACGAAAGGGATAGACCACCGAGGAAAGCAACAACACGGATGAGTCTCAAAAGCACGATGCCGAGTGGCAGCAGCCAGTCTCAAAAGGCCATTGACTGTACGACTGGTTCCTGTGACATTCTAGAAAAGGCAAGACTTGAGGGGCAGAGGACAGATCGGTGACTTCCAGTGGGTGGGGTGGAAGGAGGGGTTGGCAAAGGGCAGATCTTTCTGGAGGCGATGCACGGCTCTGCAGCCTGATCGTGGTGGCGACTATACGACTCTATGTACGTATCAAAACTCGGAGGATTGTACCACAAAAGGAGCAGATTTTACTATATGTCCAGATAAACAGGACAACAGGTTCGGACCCTGCTGTCATAGAGACTGCCTTTTAATAGTCGGTTGAGCATCCGACTTTGGCTGAGGTCATGATCTTGCAGTCCGTGAGTTTGAGCCCCTCGTCGGGCTCTGTGCTGACAGCTCGGAGCCTGGAGCCTGCCTCCGATTCTGTGTCTCCCTCTCTCTCTGCCCCTCCCCCGCTCCTGCTCTGTCTCTCTCCCTGTCAAAAATAAACAAAACATTAAAAAAAATAGTGACAGAGGAAATAAACAAATAGGCACACAAATATGCACCTAATGGGCCAGAATATGGAGCAGCCAGGGGTAATGTTGGGGGAGCAGAAGTTAGGGGGGGGTCGGTTATTAGGTGAGCAATCAGGGCGGGCTTCACTGAGGAGGTGACCTTTGAGCAGAAGCCAGGAGGAAGTGAGGGAGGGAGCTAGGCGACTATCTGGAGAAGACTGTTCCAGGCAGAAGGCAGGAGGAAGAGCAAGAAGGCCAGTGTGGCTGGAACAGAGAACGTGTAGTGTAGGGTGAGCTGAGATCAGATCTCCAGGAGCCTTGAAGGCCGCTGCAGGATTTCAGCTCTTACTCTGACTGACGGGGGGAGCCACGGGGGATCCTGAGCAGAGTAGGGACACGATGCTTCTTTGTTCTACCGAGATCTCTCTGGCTGTGTGTGACGCACAGAGTATCAGGAGTGATGATGGAGGCAGGGGCCAGCGGGGAGGTGGCCACCACGATCTCGGAGGGAACTGACGTGAGCCTGGACCGGGGCGACAGCAGTGGTGGGGGTGGGAAGTGGTCCAATTCTGGGGGCACCTTCCAAGCAGAACCAACAGGTTTTTCCGATGGACTGGGGGTGAGGTGTGAGAGGACGGGAGCCCACAAAGCTGATTCAAGTACTTGGGGCTGAACTTCTGGAAGAACGGCGCTGCCATATACCGAGGTGGGGGCGGGGTCCTGTGGAGAAGCAGGTTTGAGGGGAAAGCTGGGAGTTCTTTTATCAGAGGAGGAAGTCGTGCAAAGAGACCGACTCACTGGCCCGAGGTCACACGGCCCGCACGGGACTGGGGCGAGACTTGAAACGCATCTGCCTGACTCCTGAGCTTTACTCCGCCGGCAGACGCCTCTTCTGGCCAAACACAGCTGAGGCAAGCGTGGCACAAAATGAGGTTCTCTGAGCTCGTTAGAAATGCAAATTCTTGCATTCTGCCCAAGAAGGCATTGGGCATTGCCTCATTCTGTTCCTAAGGAGCTTTGTGTCATCAGATGCGCTTTTGGCTGCGAGTAACGTATCATCCCCAAGATGTTTGAGCTGGAAGTTTTCTAGAAAGCGTACCATATAACAAGAAGTCCTGAATCAGATGGTCCCAGGGTTGGTGAATTCAACAGCTCCATTATGTCAGACATGAGGATATAGGCCTCTGCAATTCTCCTGGTCTTTTCCTCATGGTCACAAGATGGCTGCTGCAGCTCCGGATAGTCTGACAATGTCCGAAGACAGGACAGACAGAAGAGAATTTTCTCAAGTGCCTTCCTTTGTCTTAACTCACAGGAAAATCTCTCCCAGAAGCCTCCAGGAGACATGCACTCACTTCTCATTGGCCAGAACCAGGGCATACGCCCAATAATGAACCAATTGCCAGCGAAAGGGAATGATTTAGATCAATTTCAACTCACCCCCCCGGGGACTGGGGGTAAATCATCTCTCCACTGAGCACACTGCCATCTGCTCTGTGCTGGAACAAAGTGGGAAGGGCAGAAAAGGAGGACAGCTGTCGGGCAGAGAAGCAATCTGTCTGCCACAGGCATCGGCGAAGGATTTTTTGGTGTTATCTTTAAATAAGGTTCTACCCAAGTCACAGGCAAGCGCTGCCAGAATTGAGTGGATGGCAGAAGAAATCAGAGAAAATCATTAACCTTGGGTCCCCTGTCAGACCACATCAATTACTATTTTTAAATGAACCCCACCCTCTCTGTCTCTACCTAGTACTATTGGTGTGTGTGTGTGTGTGTGTGTGTGTGTGAAAGGCCTGAGTTTTAAAATCTGACCCTGTAAAAGCCACTTCCCTTTTGGTAACTCTGGGGCATTTTTTTCTTTCTGTGCCTCTCTCTTCTCCTTTCCAGTGTTTCACTACCGGGAGTACTAGCTCAGGCCTCTCTCGATCTCTGAGAGCCCCTGCTTAATCGTCACAGCAGCCCAGCAAGGTGGGTTTTATTATCCCTCGCGTAGATGAGGATGCTAAGGTCCTGTGGTAGGAGGACCTCCCGACGGCAGCTCCCCCTACATAGCTCTCATCCCCATGACCTGCGGACGATGGGCTCTCCCCCTGATTCCCAGCAGGGAAGCACTCAGGAAAGGAGCCCTGGCATTTCATGGACAAGCCTGGCCTGCCGGACCAAAAGGGAGCCAAGAATCACTCTCGTCCTAGGAGGCTCCCAGGATTTTCTCCCCCACCCCTGCACTCCCGGCATTCTAGCCTTCGGTGACTGCTGCTATGAAACCCTTCAGCAGATGCCTGGCGCGCCCTCGTGTGTCTCTGCGGTGTAATGACATGCAGCGTTTTCTTTTAAAAAACGGTGACGATAATAATAAAGAATGGCTGATGCGCCAAGCAATGTAGTAAGACATTTAAACACCACCTCGGTTTTTAGATAAAGTTTTTCTTTGGAATAAGTTATATATGACTATGCTAAAAAGAAAAGAATTCACACAGCACACAAAGGTAGGCCGTGAAAAGCGATCTTCCCTCTTCCCCCGTCTCCCGTGGTGTGAAAGATGCCTCTCGGTGTTGGGCAGTGCACACCCTGCCCAACCTTATGATGCGGCCCTGATAGGAGTCTATGTGCAAATGTGTCTGCGGGGTAGATTCTTGGACACAGAATTGCATGTGCACGCGGTCCTCTCCAGGGGACAATCCGCACGGCTTGAGTCATAGCACTGGCATTGGTTGCTGAGGCAGACGTTTTCCTCATTATTTCCTTCGCTCGGTAAACTATGATCGAGCACCTCCTGGATGTGAGGCATTGTGTTAAGCCGCGTGAGAGACTCCAGGGTAAGTCAGACTCACTGGACCGCAAAGGCATGATTTCAAGGCTCCCTAGGAGGAAGAGGGACTGCTGCCCACCCTGCCTGGACACGTCTTGCCAACCCCCTGGGGGTGGTACAGCCTGGGCCCTGCTGCTCCAGGAGCTCGTTCCCGGGATATGATCCAATAAGCAACCAGGCTTTGGCTGGCAAATGTGGGCACCTCTCAGAGCAGTTGGTGCAGCCTGATGGGAAAACAAGGGCTTTGCCGTCAGACGCGGACGGTGGCAGAGTCCCGGCTCCAACATCCCCGCGTGGTCTCCTGTCTTGGCCGAAGTCCGAATTTCCTTACCTATAACATCTGAATGATAACAGTTTGCTCGGGGTGTCGGGGAAACTGAGGTGCTTCAGAGATATTTGCTGACTGGATACATTGATGAAACTCTCGATGGGAGTTAAGCTAAGGAGATATTTCATTCCATTTATTTTTTTTTTTAAGTTTATTTGTTTATTCTGAGCGAGAGAGCACGCGAGAGTGCAAGCGGGGAAGGGGCAGAGAGAGAGAGAGAGAGAGAGAATCCAAAGCAGGCAGGCTGCAGGTCGTTAGCACGGAGCCTGATGTGGGGCTTGAACTCACGAACAAACAGTGAGATCAGGACCTGAGCCGAAGTCAACAGTTTCCCCGACTGAGCCACCAAGGCGCCCCCATCAGGCATTTCAGACTCAGCATGTTTCCGATGAGATGTTTAATCATTTTTCCTCCTGGGGTGCGATTCTTCCTCTTTCTGTATCAGCCAGGTCCCCTGATTGCAAGTGAAAGAAAAGGAGAACACGAACTGGCTTAAATGAGCACAAAGAAATTCACTGGCTGACGCCTAAAATGCTCTTGACCTTCACTCTGCCTGCCGTCTTGGCCTCATTCTCGACCAGGCTCTCCTTGCTGGGAGCAAGGAGACGAGACCCGGCCCCGGGCCACAGCCCAGTCCCTCAGCCATCCAATAAGAAAGGCAGTCTCAGGAGACTTAAAAGTCATTCCGGGTGCAGTACCTTGGCTCTGATTGGCTTAGCCTTGGCCACGCCCCCGTTCTTGAGCCAATCGCTGTAGTCAGGGGGAGGGGCTGCCGTGGCCTCATTGGCCAGGCAAGGGAGAGGGGTCCCCAGCGAGAACGGGAGGGTGAAAGGAAGTGGGCGGTGTCCCAGCCACCCGCGCTCCCTTCTGAGACTCCAGCCTTAGCACGGTCTTTGGGCTCCGCCTTCTATGAGTGGTGCTGTCACAAAGGGACAAGAGAATGAGAAGAAGATGCGGCTGTTTTCCGTACTGGAGTTGACACAGGCTGGAGATGACAGCTGTGAACAGACGTCGAAAGAAATGAAAGCCATGGGCTGTGAGAAGGGGACTCTTCCTGCCTTCAGTCTGGCGGAAACCCCAGAGGTCAGGAGTAACCCGATGGGTAACAGGTGCCCTCCCCTCCACCTGCGCAGGAATTGCAAGGGGGCGGGGGGTGGAAATCGGCTTTGAGACCCTTAGCTCAGGGCCTACCTCGAGGAGGTTGGAGAAGCTGAAAGAGAGGACGGAGTTGGGGAGACACTGCGGTGCACCTCCAGTCTCCTGAACTGCCAGACCCAGGCCTAGAAAAGTCTAGGAGACTGAGACTGTGGTCGCTCAGCCCCTGCAGGGTGATGGATTACTGCCAGCGGCAACCGGAAGTAGCTGGCGAGTGGGCCAAAGGGGTGAGTTTCTTCCACCCAGCGGTTCGGAGTCCCACGGAAGCAGCTGGGCTGGGCTCCCTTGGGATTCCCAGTGAGAGGCCTGCCTGGAAATGGGAAGGATTCCAGTGAAGGGAAGGCGCTGGACCCCAGGATGCCAAGGGTCTGCGGGCCAAATGGAAAGTGGCCAGCCAGAGGAGACACGTCCCCTGCCTTTAAGGAAGCTCATTCAGAGGTTCCCAGTGGGTGGAGCTCCCAGGAACCACACACACACACACCCACCCCAATGACAGAAGGAATCCACTACAAACACCACGGAGCCCAGAAAGCACGATGCCGCAGCCTAACAGCGCCAGTCACGTGAGGCCTTCGTGTCCCTTAACCTCCTCGCGGTCAGGTGGGGAGGAGAAGAAGTAAGAGTGGGGTAGGGGAGAGGTGTCACACGAATGAAATTCAGAACTTGGATGTGAGGTGGCATGTTAATTGCTAGGTCTCGATGGCTGTTACACTTGGAAGTGACTGGAAGACGTGACTGTTCTCGTCAGCATACTGCTATCTGTCATGACCTAGAAGCGAGCGGGAAAGTCACGGGAACTGCCCAACACATCATGTGCGTGGGCGGGCAGGGGGAGGAAAAGGAGGGCTGCCGATGCACCTGCGACTGCCCCGAGGGCAAGCTCCAAGGTGCAGTGATGACGGGTGGTGGCAGCTCCTGTTTCCCCACCTTGTCCCAGGAATCGGGCTTCCAGTCGGCCCAGAAGGGCCTGGGAGCCTGGAAATCTCAGGTGCGGACGTGGGGGGCACCTTGTGATTGTCTTCAAAAATTAACCCACGGTGGAATCGGAGAAGTCGGACTGGCCATTGGTGCTACCGTGTCAGAAATTCCTTTGTGCCCAGCACTGTGCGGGTACATTTCAGGCGGAAGGCAGTGAACTCTGGCTTCCGAATGCAGTGTCACTGCAAATTCTCACCTCATGAGTTGTCATCTGATTGAGAGACGGCCTCAGAGAGAGCTTTTTGGTTCATATCTCAGAAACCACCGCCCCGGCCTGTCAAACCCAGAGATTTAGGATGGCATCGGACCCCAAATCTGGAAAAACTTAGCAGCCTCACAGTGCCAAATCCAGAGGCGAAATATGCACACTGAGAAACCAGAAAAGCATGGAATGATGGGGGGAGAGGAGGAAAATGAAAACACTCTGTTTCCACTGACAGAATCAGTCTTTGCCAGGAAAACTGGAATGTTGACTTGGTTCGCACATAATTCAATTTTCTACACACTCAGAAGGAGAGAAAAAGCCAGACGCTGGGAGAAAGTGCTGATGCAGTTTTTGACATTGGCAAAGGCAATGTGTATATGAACTCAGCCTCGTGTGCAATACTCAACCATCTAAAATGGCAAGTGTCACAACGTTTTATACACAGCATGGTCTCAACGATGTGGAAATGTCCACCTATCCAGATGTCCGTCTTTGTTTCTAACTAGCTTGATTTATCACGATAGACAAACGATTAGGTGAATATATACCAAGGTGCTGGTAGCAGCTGGCAGGGCACGGGCAGTTTTTATCCTTGACCTTTATATTTGTCAGTGTTTTTCAATTTTTCTAAAGTAAAAAAATGTATTTTTAAGTGACTTTTAAAACCTAATTGGTGCCTTCATTATGTGAACAAGGCGCATGTACCTGACCTCATGTATAAACGCTCTCCTAGGGAACAAGGTTCTAAATGAGCTACTCTCCTTTCCCATCTTTTCAATGCCCCTAGGCCCCACTGATTTGAAATAACTGCTGTTAGAATTTTTTGTTTCTATTTTTTTTTTTTTTTTAGTTTCTTACCATTAAATATTTACACCCGGAACGAAAAGCCCAGAGAGCCTACGGCAAACCAAGGATTCAAGCCACATGTAATGGGAGGGGCTGCAACTATGCGCCACCTGGTGGCTGGATTCCAGAATGCGGGCCCAGCGTGGCCAGATCTTTTTAAGAGAAACGGTTAAATATGAAATATCCCAAATTTCAACACTTGGCACCTAACTTGAAAATTTTAGAAGCAGTGTCTGGGCCACCCTGCATACAACGGAGGGACATATTTTACAGCATTGAGGCCTCTGCTTTAAGGAACAAACGTAGAGTGCTGTGTCTTAAATTATCAACCCTAAACAACGGCCAGGGACCAGAGAGAGAAGGAATTTTGTTCACATACGTTCCCTCCACTGCCCCTTCTTCCTTTCGCCTCCCTGCTTTTAGCCATTATATTATTGCTTCTTCTACCAGTGGCCTTTATTACTTTGTACATTTGCCTTCCGTTTAAAAAGTTTTTGGCAACTTTTTCAGCCTATACGATGGAAGAGGAGGAAAGCATCTTTCTTCAACCTCTGCGGTGCAGCTCCCCTCTCTTATGTATCTGAAACATTCTACACACTTTCATCCATTCACTCATTTAGTCATTCACTCAACAAATATTCACGGAGCGTCTACTCACGTGCCACGCACTCTTCTGGGCACGGAATCTCCCGTGGTAAGCGTCACAATTGGCCCGCCCTTGTGGAACTCACATTCTAGCAGGGGATATGGTTAATACACGAACAAGTAAGTGAGAATTCAGGCACATGGCATGTCGGACAGTAAAGCAGGGAAGCAGGAACATCGAGTATCAGTGTGTGTGCACGTGTGTGTGTGTGTGTGTGTGTGTGTGCATAGCCAGGGAAGACATTCTTGAGAAGGCGACTTTTGAATCTCAGACACGGGGAAGCAAGGGGGTGGGCCATATGAGTACCCACCTCGTGTCCGTTCCCACCGAAAGGCACGGAGAGGGCCAAGGACGGGAGGCCGAGCGTGCAGGATGTGTTGGGGCAGCAGTGAAAGCTGGAGCTGACTGAGCCAAGAGGAGATTGGGAGACGCTGAGGTCAGAGAGGAAAAGGGGGGCAACCCATGGGGGGCCCTCGGAGTCATGATAAGTGCTTCTCCGAGTGAGAGGGGGAGTCATGGGCACGTCAGATGGGAAGCGTGCCATGAACCGAGTTTCAGAATTTCAGGTTTTGAAAGGATCCTTCTGGCTGCTGTGTGGACAGCCGATGAGGAGGTCAGAACGGGAGTGGTTGCAATACTATAGGTGAAAGACGGTGGTGGAGGTGATGGTGATGGAGGGGATAAGGCGAAAGGGCGGGCTCTGCAGGGCCTGAAGGATTTGCTGGCAGACGGGATGTAGGAGAGAAGAGTCGTCAGGGATGCCTCCAAGGTTCTGATGTGAACCATTTGAAGGATGAGGTTGCCTTTTATCTCTCTTCCTAATCTAATTGGCTTCGTCTGTCACCAGAGATAAGAGGTTAGATGGATGTGCACCAAGATGCTCTTACTAGCTCTACTTGAGTGGTAGGGTGTGGGTGGGTTTTCGTTTTCTCCATATTTTTCAGGATTTCCTTTTCTTATTTTCTTTTGAGAGAGAGAACATGAATGGGGGAGAGGGGCAGAGGGAGAGGGAGGGAAAATCTCAAGCAGGCTCTACTGCCCGGCACAGAGCCCAACCCTGAGATTGTGACCTGAGCCAAAATCAAGAGCTGGCCGCTTAATTCACTGAGCCACCCAAGTGCCCCCAAGGACTTTCTATTTTTTTTTTCAACGTTTATTTATTTTTGGGACAGAGAGAGACAGAGCATGAACGGGGGAGGGGCAGAGAGAGAGGGAGACACAGAATCGGAAACAGGCTCCAGGCTCTGAGCCGTCAGCACAGAGCCCGACGCGGGGCTCGAACTCACGGACCGCGAGATCGTGACCTGACTGAAGTCGGACGCTTAACCGACTGCGCCACCCAGGCGCCCCAGGACTTTCTATTTTTGAAAGCAACAACTGTATCATTGTTTTATTTTAGGGCTTTTGGGCATGGCAAGGGTATACTCAGTGAGTGAGGTAAAAACACTGCCTACCTGTTTGGACTCTGTATTAGTCAGTACTTGCTGCATAACAAACAATCCCAGAAATCTTACTGTTTCTTTTTTGCTTTCAGATGTTTGAGTTGGCTGGCCCAGCCTTGCTTCAGGCTGCAGGTCAGGTTCAGGTCTGTAACAGGTTTCTCACTCTGCAATCCGGGCTAGATGTGCTGGAACAAGCCCATTATGGGAATTCCTGGAGGAGAGAGAGGAAACACCCAATACTTCTCAATCCCTAGGCTGGGAACTGACACCCTGTGGCTTCAGCCCACCTCCTATTGGCCAGAGCAAGTCACATGACCAAGCCCAACCTCTGTGAGGGTGAGGCGGAAAAGCTCGCGATGCTGAGAGTGGGCAGGGAGTGAATGTTTGCTGAACAATAACTGACTCTACCACAGCTTCCCTTTGACTTTACGGTTTGTAGTGAGTTTTGAGTTTCTTTTAGATTTTTATTACACATTTTAATAGGGTTATTTTTGAAATGTCTGACAACGCAGAGAAGCATAATTAACCATACTAAAATTCCCTCTTATTCTACTGCCTAGGGAGACAAACATTATTAATATTGTGGTCAATCTCCACGCAGAGTAGAAAATTTGTGTGCACCGCGGAGGCTGTGGATTCAGACGATAGTGGCCATTTGACGTTAGGTTTCCTTTGGCTTTTGGAAAGTCAAAGAGACAAATGCCCACTTTATAGTCATTTTAGGCAGATTTAAAACTGTGTTTCACCAGTGGTTCTGTAACTGGGTAGGTATCTATCCATCTAATCAATAAAGCACACAACACGTGTTACTTACCTTCTACGTGTAAATTGGGGGCTTAAAAAATCTCTCTGTTACCTTAGATATTAACACTGTATTGATCAGCTTAGAAACAGATGTCATATTTATAACTGCGTGAATAGCAATGTGGCAGCGAGAGCTTTGGGAACCATATCTCAGTAACCACCAGTCCAGGGTGTCAAGTCAGGAGAGCTGGGGTGGCTTTGTGCCCCGAGTCTGGAAGTTTGTACAAAGTGCCCAATCCAGTGGGAAACTCACATACACAGCTTGTGGAAGGTATTGACTTTATGTGCGCTATTGTTACGTGCAAAATTGTTAAAGGTTCTCAAATGTTGTAACAAAGAGACTCACGTGAATACAACTTTTTGTACAATATTTCGGTGTGCCTCCCTTCATAACACTAAATAAAATAATTCTTAAGAAGTAAATTTGATTAAAGTTGTGTTGTTTAGAATGTGAAGTTTTCAACATAATAACCTACTTGAGAACTTTTCACTTCTTGTGAGGATCAATTAAAAGCAAAATGTCAGCTCTTCCACTTCAAAATTTCACGAGGTGGAAAACCTCCAAAACCACGTACCAAACCATCCATGATAATTCTTTTGTACCCTGGACGGTACAGCATGTGACGGTCTGGAAACACTTTCAAAGCATCGCTCTGTGAAAGTCGTGTGTCTCGTGTCGAAATCCCAGCCTCCTCCTATGCCGCTTGGAAAAGTATTTGTGCTGGAGAGCAACACGAACAGTTACGGAAACTGAGTCTGGCCCTCGGTCAGAGCGGGAGCTGGGGGTGCCCTTGGGTGTGGGGCAGGAAGCCCCGCCCACTTCTGAGGGGAAAGTTTTGGAGGATCCCCACTCCCTGTGGGTGCCCAGACCTTCTCCCATCCGGCATTTCTGTTTGTCCAGCAAACCTCTGAGGTAGGGCCTTTTATCACCTCCATTTTACGGATGTGGAAACTGAGGCTCACGGAGGCAAAAATCACTTGCCCAAGGTCACAAAACTGGCAAGGAGCTGAGGCAGAACCCCAAACCCGGGTCTCCCGCCTCACACGTTGTACAGTTTCTGGGCCCCCCCCTTCTTGACTGGGTCACCTCTTCTCTATGTACCCCATTGGCACCCCCATCCCTCCCACCCGCAACTCCTTTAGATCAGCTTTGTGCCAGGGAAGCCCATGCTCCTTGATCAAATAATAACCAATGCGGTAAACAAAACCTATGGTGAACACCAGGGCAGGGTCACCCCCTGGGGATCACCCACCTGTGCAGCAAACTGCCCGGTTCAGCAGTGATCCCCCCATCCGTGGGGGTGTTCAAGCAGAACTGGACACACACACAGCAGGCATGTCGCAGGGAGAAGTGTGCTAAGTGGTGGCCAGCATCCACTCTCTTTCTCACGCCAGGAGGACCTTGATTTTCCTTTGAGGTGTTCACCTCGTCCCCTCTCAGCCACGGGGTGTGCGGCCATTAACTCCTTGACGGGGTTGAGCAGCGTCCCCTCAAAATTCATGTCCACCCAGAACCTGTGAATGGGACTTGATCTGGAAAGAGGTCTTTGCTGGGGCACCTGGGCTCAAGCGGTTGAGTGTCTGACTCTCGATTTCAGCTCAGGTCATGATCCCGGGGTCTTGGGATCAAGCCCTGCGTTGGGCTTCATGCTGAGCGTGGAGCCTGCTTGGGATTCTCTCTCTCTCTCTCTCTCTCTCTCTCTCAAAATAAAATAATCTTTAAAAAAAAAAAGAGAGAGAGAGAGAAGCAGGTCTTTACTGACATAATCAAGGCAAGATGAGGTGCTGCATTTAGGTGGAGTCTCGATCCATCGAGAACGTCCTTCCTTCTGAGAAGAGGGAAATTTAAAACAGGGACATAGCGGGAGGGAGGCAGGGATGGGAAGGACGCAGCTACAAACCCAGGAACGCCAAGGTTCGGGGACAACCAGCAGAAGCTGGAAGAGGCGAGGAAGGATTGTTCCCGAGACCCTTCGGCGGGAATTCGGCCCTGCTGACACTTGATTCCAGACTTCCGGCCTCCACAAATTTCTGTCGTTTGAAGCCACCCAGTTTGTGGTGCTTTATAAGGGCAGCCCTGGGACATTAATACAGCCCTCATCGCCACCTCCTGCTGATGCAAGCTGATTTGCACCCCCCTTCTCCCCGCCCACCAGGACTGGCTCAGAAAGGGACGATTAACCCAATCGGAACCAACCAAATGCTGGAAGGTGTTTGCTAACGTTCCCAGAGCACATGAACCTGGAAGGATGCAGCCAGAGTCGCTGCTGGAAGAAGAGCCTCTGGCCGAGCCCACCTGTGACCTTCCGAGCACAGATTCCCTTGTCACTCGCGCCTGTTCAGTTTCAGCTTCTGTGTAAAAGCTTTCCAGCCGCTGCAGGGAGTTAGAAAGCGTTGAATGGGATGTGGCCCAAACAGCCCCAACGAACTGGGTTGTGATTTTTCCTTTTCTTGACCATCTCCTTTAAATTTTTTTTTTAATGTTTATTTATTTATTTATTTATTTATTTTTTAATTTTTTTTTTTTTCAACGTTTATTTATTTTTTTGGGACAGAGAGAGACAGAGCATGAACGGGGGAGGGGCAGAGAGAGAGGGAGACACAGAATCGGAAACAGGCTCCAGGCTCTGAGCCATCAGCCCAGAGCCCGATGCGGGGCTCGAACTCACGGACCGCGAGATCGTGACCTGGCTGAAGTCGGACGCTTAACCGACTGCGCCACCCAGGCGCCCCAATGTTTATTTATTTTTGACAGAGAGAGAGACAGAGCATGAGCAGGGGAGGGGCAGAGAGAGAGGGAGACACAGAATCGGAAGCAGGCTCCAGGCTCCGAGCTGTCGGCACAGACAGGGGCTCGAACTCACAGACTGCGAGATCATGACCTGAGCCACAGTCGGAAGCTCAACCGACTGAGCCACCCAGGCGCCCCCTGACCATCTCTTTTAATGAGCCTAGAAATAAATTCTGGATTCTTCTGGCCATTCCCCAACGCTACTCCTAAAGAGGGCAAATAATCGACGAGGCAATGTCACAAACATGGATTCAAGACTTACCCGCTGGTCCTAGCTCACCCTGGCCCCAGGAAAAAGGGCTGGGGGGCGGAGATGGAAGGGATTCGTTTGCTGGAGGGAACTGTAAGGGGCTCTCCTATGCAGAGACACTAAGACAGACACGTTTTGGAAGAAATCTCCCACCCGGCCTGCCAAGCCACAAAAATTTGTCACCAGAGCCTCCTGTCACTGCCACTTCTGAGCTCCAGGGTTTGGCCATTTCTGTGGGATCCTGGGGGCAGCTGGTGGAGGGAGGAGGGCCAGGGGCCCTTCTCAAGCTGTGGCTCCAGGGACCAGAGGACACTGAGCTTGCAACTCCTCTCCCGTCCCCAGTTGATCCAATTTCAGGGACTCTTACTTGAACCAACCAACCAACCACTATGTTATAGTGGTTTTATAAAATATGGTTCTGAAATGAAGTTTGGAAGGGAATCTTTCTTTCAAGCAAAGAAATCGCCATAACTCTGGCATGTCAAAAAAGCTGGCATTGACCACAAACACCCCCGACTCAGGAAAAGCAACGAGTTACCAAGTGTGTTGCTATTATCTTCCCGATCCTTCTCTGTTCTTCTTTCACTATATTGTTGAGACACACTCCTTTCTTATGACCGTAATTTCATGAGACCGTTTTCTCTAGAGACAATAAAAAGATCATGAAATCTTTTCTGTAGCACGGTGGCTTGAAACTTGTTATTATTGAGGTTATAGAAAAATTCTTTGAGATTCACAACTTCCTGAGATGCCATGCTGGTGCCTTCCTCCACTGGGCTCGAGGTGCTCCCGGTCTGGGGCGAGTGCAGGGGAACTGGGGGCCCTTGACCTCCATGGGCGATGTTGTTCCTCTCTCTTCCGGCTCCACCGGACTCCCTCCAGCTCTGGTTCCATCTCCCTTCTGGCCTGGTCTGGGGGGACAGGCCATGGGTGGAGTGGCCGTGAAGACCTTGACAAAGGGGCCCATTGGCCAGAACTTGGTCACATGACCCTTTCTCTTGTAAGGGAAGCTGGGAAATGTCATCTTAGGGGAATGGCCACGGATGCAGCTAAAACAGCGGGATTTCTGTTGCCAAAAGGAGAAAAGAGAGAGTGGATTTGGGGGGACAGTTAGTCTTGTCTGCCACAGGGCTTGCTCGGATATCGTACTCGTCACTTTGGCTCGCTCACAGTGACCTGTACTCAGTCACTTGGCCACATCTGGCTGCAAAGGAGTCTGGGGGCTGCAGTGTTGGGTCTGGGCAGCCATGTTTCTAGCTAAACATCGGGGCTCTAGTGCGAGGTGTAAAAGAGATAACAGATATTGGGGGGCAGCATCTGTCCCATTTCTGACAACTTCTGTTCATCTAGTGAGGTATACGGCCAGGTTAGCAGCTGACAGTGGGGGAGACAGAAGGGATGGGAGAGAGTTCAGTCAGGGGATCAGAAGAAGCCGCTGAAGGAGCAGAGAAGCGTGCCTGGGCGCATTTGGGGGTTTTGGGCTGTTTTTTTGCTTTTGAGGGGTCTTTTTTACTTAGTTGACAAATAATTGACTAATCGTTGTACCTATTTAAAGTGATGATTTTATATACATATGATACAGCATGATGATTTGATATACATACATGTCGTGGAATAAAAACCAGGATCGAGGTAATTGCACACCCATCACTCACAGAGTTAACACTTTTATGTATGTGTAAGGACAATGCTTAAGGTCTACTCTCGGAAACTTTATTCTTAAACACTTTTTAAAAATGTTTATTTATTTGTTTTGCGAGAAAGCAGAGAGAATGAGCAGGGGAGGGGCAGAGAGAGAGGGAGAGAGAGAGCATCCCAAGCAGGCTCCACACTGTCAGTGCAGAGCCCGACGCGGGGCTCGAACTCAAGAACCATGAGATCATGACCTGAGCTGAAACCAAGAGTGGGATGCGCCACCCAGGCGCCCCTGTGGGAACTTTCAACTACGTGATACGGCGTTATTAGCTCTAGGCGCCAGGATGTAAACAGAGCCTCAGAACTTACTCCTCTCATAACTGAAAGTTTGTGCCCTTTGACCTCCATCTCCTTATTTCCGCCCAGCTCCTGGCGATCACCATTCTCTGTTTCCGTGAAATGGGCCTTTATTTTTTTTTTAAGATTCCACATATAAGTGACCCCATACAGTATTGGTCATTCTCCGTCCGGCTTACTGCGCTTAGCGTGGCGCCCTCCAGATTTAGCTACCTTGTTGCAAATGGCAGGATTTCCTTGATTTTCATGACTGAGTAAGATTCCCTTATGTATATGCATATACTGTATTTTCTTTATCCACTCATCCACTGAAGGACATTTAGGTTGTTTCCATATCTAGGCTATTGTGAATGATGCTACATTGTCTCTTGGACACAGAGATTGCATTTGCTTTGTGTGTACATCCAAGAGTAGGATTGGAGGAACCCGTGATAGTTCTATTTTTCATACCTTGAGGAATTTCCAGAGTGTTTCCAAGGTGGCTGTACCAATTCACATTCCCGCTAACAGTGCACGAGGGCTCCCTTTTCTCCACATCCTCGCCAACGCTTGTTAGCTCTTGCCTTTCTTATCACAGCCGTCCCATTGTGGTTCTGACTAGCATTTCCCTGATGAGGTTGGGCACCTTTTCGTATACCTATTGGCGGTTCATATGTCTTTGGGAAAAGGTGTATTCAGGTCCTTTGTCTATTTTTAAATCGGATTATTTGCTCATTGGTTTCTAGGAGCTCTTTACGTATTTCGGAGGCTAGCCCTTTTTCAGATTTATGGTTTGCAAATAGTCCCTCCCATTTTGTCAACTGCCTTTTAAATGTATCGACTGCCGTGCAGAGGGAGTATTTGGAGGGGGAGTGTGAGGTTTGAGTTCAGGAATTTCAAGCGAACCCTCTTTGTCGCGTTGTAGGACTTCTACGTCATTCTCTGCCCACATACGAGCAGAGAGAGGATAGGATCCGAACGGCGGGGTCTGCAAAAGGGCGTGTGCGGGGATTGATTATAAGGTTGGGATGTGGGATCTGGGTTGGACGAGACGGACAGTGAAGGCTGTGAACTTTTCCGTGGATGCTGAAAAAGCAGTAAGGTTGGGGACTGGCATGTCGAGGTCAAAGTTCCCAGTGAGGTCAGAGAACTGTTGCCTTGGGGAGCTTAGAATATTAGCAGAAATGTTAGGATAGGGCGATCAGGAAGTGGGACATTTGAAAGAAAACATTGAAAGTATGCGTACTGTTGGGGCGCCTGGGTAGCTCAGTCGGTTAAGTGTTCGACTCCTGAAATCAGCTCAGGTCGCGATCTCGAGGTTGTGAGACTGAGCCCTGCGCCAGGCTCTGCTCTGAGCAAAGCCTGCTTTGGATTCTCTCTCTCTGCCCTTCCCCCATTCATTCTCTCTCTCTCTCTCTCTCTCTCTCTCTTTAAATAAACTAAAAAATATAATAAAGCACGTTTATTGTTGAACGTGTTTTTGATGGAAGAGGTTGACATGGGACCACAGAGACTACCAGCCAGGAGGCCAGCCTGGCGAGGGGTCATCCAAGCGGATGTGGGGTCACGGGGAGGCCGGCAGGAGCCTAGGGAGGAGAGACTCCGCCATCTGCCTCCTAAGCCTCAGCTCCCTGACCCGCAAGACAGGCATGGAAGTTCTCCACCCCTCAACCCTGGTGTGACGATCTCAGGTGCGGCAAATGTTTGGTTTCGCGTCTTGTCTCTTCTCTTCCTCCTCACCTCTCCCTCTGGATGGCCAGCCCTTCGAGAGCAGCAGGGAGATAATGGCAGCGTCTACACAGCCTTCTCCTCTAACCGGAGGAGCCCGCGGCACTCCTTCCTCGGAGGACCGCGGAGACCTCGCTCTAAACCGGGTCCACGGTGACACTGAGAACGCTGCTCTCCGGGACAGCGTGAGGTAGGAACAACAAAGGCCACCTGTCTCTGTCCTGATGTTACGGGCCCCTGACCGTCGGCACCTACCTGTGGTATCACCCGTGGCACGTGCAACGCTCCTAGGCTCACAAACGCCACGTAAATATGCAGCGTCCTCCTTGACGCCCCTCCCATATGGGAAGCTCAGACTTACCTCAGGGCCTTTGCACATGCTGGCCCATCTGCCTGGGATGATCTCCCCCCTCCAGATCTTCCCATGGCTCACTCTAGTCCTTTACGCAAGTCCCTGCTCGGATGCCACCACCGCAAAGAGGCTGTCTCTGATTCTCCCAGCTAAAGCAGCATGCGAGCACCCCCGTCTCCCCCTTATCACTTCCTGACACACACCTGTCTCTCCATCCAGCCATCCAGCCATCCATCTACTTTTCCTTCCTCCCCTTCTTTCCTTCCCTTCACTACTGTGCCCCAGGGTCTGGAACAGCACCCGGCACACGGTAGAATTCAGTAAATTTGCATTTGATTGGAGAAATAAATTAATATAGTTTCTTTTTATTTTTTTATTGTTTTTTAATGTTTTATTTATTTGGGGGGGGGGGCAGAGCATGAGCAGGGGAGGGGCAGACAGTGAGGGAGACACAGAGTCTGAAGCAGGCTCCAGGCTCTGAGCTGTCAGCACGGAGCCCGACGCAGGGCTCGAACTCACGAACTGCGAGATCGTGACCTGAGCTGAAGCCGGACGCTTAACTGGCTGAGCCACTCAGGTGCCCCAATATGGTTTCTTTTTAAAATACATTTAAGCTGAAAAGCAAATCACTTTAAAAAACCAAAAAGTATTGGGCAAGTAGTCTACGTAATGCCATCTGGCAAACAGCAGGGAGGTACTTCGTGACGGGCCCACATACGAAAAGGCTGTGCCTGAGACTGGGGTTTGGGAAATGCTTCCCTGAAGCTATTCTGAGATTATCTGGGAGAAAGAGAATTTCTCCCTCCCTGCCCTGAACATCTTTGACCAGTCCCTGCGTCTTTTCTAGTTGGTGCTAAAGACCCCTGATCACCTAGTAGGTACCGCACATTCTTCGATTTCTTTGGTGTCCTCCCCCCCACTCCAAACGGCCACCTGGTTCTCGCCCTCTCTGGCCTCCTCACCCAGGGCCAGACGCTCCTGGGGGCTGCTGGGACTCGACCATTTCTGAGCACCTACCACGGGCCCAGCTCTGAACTGACGTATATCATCTCTAAATAATAGGTAGTATCCTCTCCATTACACAGATGAACAATTACCCAAGTTACACACCTAATTGTGCCTGTACAACATGTCTGGGATACAAACGATTCTTCCCTCCATGACGCTTTCCTCCACGTTCAATAACACTCCCTCCAACTTACTCAAGTCATGCTGCTTTGGCTACTCGATTTGCTTGGCATTGACTTCCAAAAGCCGTGACCCTTTACAGAGATTAAGCTGGGAGCCCCAAGAATCCAGACGCAAGGGGGGCCTCAGAGGGAAAGGCCTCGAGAGCCAAGGCACGCACAGAAGGCCGTAAGTTAGCCACAGGCATGTTTTGTCCAGCTTAAACCCTATTTTTCACTTAAGCATCGATTGTCACTATTAACAAATCGGGAAATTGGCACCCAAGTCTGAGTTGCTGGATTTTCTTGAAAAGCCAGATGGTCGGGCCACGACAGGCCCACAGTCCTCCACGGCAGCCACCAGCTGGAACCGGATGTCAGACGTCCCCTTTGGAGACAGCCTGTGTTTGCCTGGTTCCGAGGACAACACTCCTCCCTACTAAAACTCACCACAACCGGTTCTGCTCATTTACAGTCCCTGTCCCTCCACTGAGTTTATGACCCTGACCAAAAAGCGGGGAGTCCGGTCTAGGACTGGAAAAGCATTCTCTATGCTGATAGGAAAGGGGAATTGAGAGAGGCTTGAAGAGAGATCTGGATCTGAACGGCCCTCCAGGACAACAGATGTGTGCGGGTGCACATTTTAACTGGGCTAAAGGATGTGTTCGTTGCACAGAAGTCACAAATAATCACACCCGGTTGTAAATATTCTTTATTACAAACTCCATACCCCGCCAATTAATTCCCACACAAGGGTTTTGCAGGTGGTTTGCCAAATTCTTGTCTCCAAAGCCAACGATCACTGCCCTGCAGCCACGACTTGACAAGATCACACTAGGAATAAACGCCCGGCGACAGAGGAGCCCCCCCCCCCCCCGCCTCCCCACAGCCCTGAAGAACGATCGAGTGTAGTTTCGACATGAAACGCGGGCTGAAATTTTCGTTTACAAATGCGGGTCAGATCGTGTTTGTTGTGAGGGGTAACAGCCTTCGAATACGGGAAGAATATTCCCTGAATTTGTCGTGCCACTCACGTGTCAGCCACAGACGCGACAGACGCACTCGCAACGTGCATGGCTAACATTGTATCCATCACGCCCTTAAGCCTGGGACACCAAGGAAGCGGTAAGTCAAGCCCCCACTGGCAGCACACCCCCAGCCCCCCGGTGCCAAGACACCCCCTACGTGGGCGGTTTTGCGTGACCACGTGACATCCTGCAGGCAGCATCGGGAGGGGGGTGGGATGTCCCCGTGTCTCTCGTAAGATACGCAAGGAACCTCCAGGGCAGAGCGAGAGGTAGCGAGACAAGGAAGTGATGGGTTTTTAGCATCTATTACTTTTGTTGTTCATAGAATTTATTGAAGTGTGAGCTTAAATAATTTAATTTGTCTAAATGGCTTTGTTCAACAACCAGCTGGCAAGAGTCCTGAAAACTTAATGACGGGCTCTCACGAGCTAGGCTGAGGGGCCTCCCGCACACCACTGGGTGCAAGAGAAGCATCTAGAACAAGAGGAGACAAGCCGAGAGTCCAGAGTCCAGAGGCCACGGAGCAGGCACAGATGACCAAGGTGGTCCCACGTCAGTGCCCTGGGTCTGCGTTAGCTTTTCATTTGCCTCAGCATCCGGGAACTCATCTTTTTTGTTTTTTAATTTTTTAAGTTATTATTTTTGAGAGAGAGAGCATGCGTGTGAGCAGAGAAGGGGCAGAGAGAGAGGGAGACAGAGGATCCGAAGCGGGCTCTGTGCTGACAGCAGAGAGCCCGATGCGGGGCTTGAACTCACGAACCATGAGATCATGACCTGAGCTGAAGCCGGACGCTTAACCGACTGAGTCACCCAGGCGCCCCGGAACTCACTCTTGCCAGGCCCTTCCTCTGGTGACCTCTGGCCTGAGTTCCTTGCTTAATCTCTGACTCACCCCTCAGGGGCTGACCCTTAACAGTGTCTCAAAGGTGGGGGCCTCGGTAACTGAGGGTGACCAGAACCCCCCCCCCCCCCAGGCCCTGACTAGCTGGATGGGACCAGCTGAAGACCCTCCTGCAGTCAGACAGGGGTTAAATACACCCCCGGGGGCCCAATCATCCCCATTCTGTAGATGTGGAAACTGAGGCTAGAGGGAGTCGTTACCCAAGGCGACAGAGGCAACACCAGCATCCAGGCTTGTCAGCCTCCAAACCCATCTCCTTTCCGCAGAGCTGTCCTGCACCATCCTGGAAACAGCTCCCAGGGCTTGCTTCACACACCATGTCAGCTCTTGGATTCTAGTGCATACGATTCTGGAATTCTATTTACCATTCCCCTAATTAAAACTCACATCCCCTAAAGAGATGGCCGGCAGCTTGAGAGCAGGGCTCACGCTGAACCTGTGTTGAATTAGCAGCATTTAGAATTCCAGCTCATTGGCATCGGATGTGATCTTAAAGAACTCCTTGGTCCAGGTCCCCCATGGTACATATCGGGGAAACTGAGGCCCACGGTCATGTCGCGATGACACCAGGGAAGCGGGACTAGAACTCAAGCAGCCTATCACCCAGTCTGAGCTGCTGGTGACTGTGGGGTCACACAGATCGTGACCTGAGCTGGCTCCCCTCTCACCGAAAAGTCCCAGCCGGATGGAAAAAGAGAGCTGAGAGTATAGTGTATCCTCATTTGGATTTGGGGGTGATGCCAGAAGAGACTTCCTTCCAGGACCGGTTCCTTAGAGGTTCTCTGAGAAAGCCCAAGGAGCAAAGGAGACTCCATGAGATGTTGTCAATATAGGTCCTGCAGGGACGTGCAGAGACAATGGGGAAACCGAGGCAAGAAGGCACATCGTCAGGGGCCCTCAGAGCCTGAGATTCAAAACGAAGACTTCTAGGTTCTCAAATTTTCTCCTCTTTCACCCGGGGCCAAACAGACCTCTTCTAAAGCATGGGTGACTCTTACAGGACCACCTAAAACTTGTGCCCCAGGGGCCAGGCAAGCAGGAAGCTGGAGACTGTCTGCTAAAGCCATGGTTCCAGCACCTTCCCAGGCAGACGGATTCCTCAGGAGGCGGCAGCGACCTCGATGCGGGTGTATGGGATGCCAGCAGAGCTCTGCCGGGGGCCAAAGCTCAGGGCGAACCTGTCAAGGAGAGTCGCAGGGCGGAGGTGGGGGGGGGGGGACAGCGAGTGTCTCCGTCTGTCTCTGATGTCAGGGCTTGATATCTGAACTCTAGGGACTAACTAAAGTGAGGACTGCCAGACCCTGTCAAAGCCCCTCACTTTGACCTGTCTCCTTCTGACGTCATGGCAGACCCAGCTTCCTTTCCCCCCAGGCTGGTGGCCCGGCCTCCGCCATGTGACCCCAAGTTACCAGCCTGCACGCCCCTCCCTCAGCTGCAATTACGTCCTGCTTTAGCCCGAAGCCGGCTTCCACCTGCCTTTCTGCCTCCTTAGCTCCTCATCCCAGAGGAGGCGGCTGGAATCTTCTGCTATCAGATTAAAGCCCGTTTCGTGTATGTGTGTGTGTGTGTGTGTGTGTGTGAGATCTTTTTTTTTTAATGTTTATTTATTTTTGAGAGAGAAAGAGAGCGTGAGCGGGGAGAGGCAGAGAGGGAGACAGAGGATCCGAAGTGGGCTTTGCGCTGACAGATGTGGGGCTGGAACTCACCAACCACGAGATCGTGACCTGAGCCGAAGTTGGACACTCAACCGCCTGAGCCCCCCCAGGCGCCCCTAAAGCCCCTGTTTCTCAGCCTCCCCTGCAGGTGGGTGTCGCCAGGTTCTGTACAAAGGATGTGGGTGGAAGAGACAGGTGCATCTTTCCAACTGCGTCCCCCTCTGGCCCTCCCCTCTGCCGGGACTGTGGCGGCTCACCGTCCCGGGCTGTGTGGGAAAGGTAATACGGAAGAGAAGGCAGAATGAGCAGACAGAAGGAGCCTGGGACCCCGGATGACCTCTCGGAGCACAGCTGCCTCCCCAGCCGTGTTCCGAGCAGCCAGATCCGTTTCCTAACTGACAGGGTTGGGCTGCAGAGGGGTCATCCAGAAAACAGGGGGTGTTCCCCTTGCAGAGAACAGTCCGGGGTGGGGAGGAGCAGGTTGGAGGCCGTTACACTGGACTAGCTCTGCGTCCCTTCGGGGACCAGGTTGGGTGGGACTTGGCAGGCCGGGCAGCTGCGGGAGGCGAGTTCTAACTCACTATTAGAATGACTTATTTTTAAAAAATCGTTTAGGGCCTCCCAGGAATAGAACGGGCAGTCAGGTGCTGGGGACTCCTTTTACTACAAGAGGTAACCAGGGACATTTGCCAAAGGCATGTAGGATTACAGGTCCCTTCTGATGCCCCTATTCCTCTCTTCGCTTATTTGAATGGCCCAAGGCCCCACGAGGCTGAGATTCTCCACTCCTCGCTATGATCTAAAGACCTGCCATGATCAAGCTCCACCAACTTGGATGGTCTGATCTTCTATCCCGCCTGCCACCTCCCTCCCTCTGTTCCAGCCACCCTGGTTTCCTCGTTGTTCCTTGCATATGCCAGATATGCTCCCAACCTCAGGGCCTTTGCACTTGCTGTTGTCTTTGCCTGGAATGCTCCTCCCCCTCATCTTTACATGGCTGTCTCCTTCTCCCGAACTTAAATCGCACCTCCTCAAGGAGGCCTCCCCTCTCTGACCACCTACTCTAATTTGGCCACAACGCCCTGCCCCTCTGTCCCCCTCTCTGTGAATCAGGCCTTCTCAACAGATTTCACTGTTTCCTTTTCTTCCAGCTACATATCACTCCCCAAAATGCTCTTGCTGATGCCTTGATGGGCTTATTTTCTGTCCCTACTCTCAGCCTCCTTTCTGCTTGTTTATTTAAGTCCCTACTCTCAGCGGCTCACTGTCTGTTTCCGAAGGCCCAGACACTGCCTGGCACAGAGTAGGGGCTTAATAAACACCCCCTGAACTGAGTAGATTAAGCCCACAATTCTCTGTGTGTGACTTTAAAAGGCCACCGTTATAAAATTTTCCTCTACGCTTCTCCGATTCTAAGATGCTGCGACATTAGCATTTTACTATTCTAAGCTCATGTGATCCCATAACGGCATGGTTTTAAAATTCCCATGAGCCGGGCCTTAACGTCACATGAAATTCTGCTGTAGGTAGAGATCAACGACTCAAGGGAAACAGCTCCTGTATGAGGCCAAGACAAAACTGACTGCATCCAGGCACTAAGAGGGTCAGGACGAGGAGAAAAACGCTCTCTTGCACACAGAAAGTGTGAGGACTAAATCCTGAACTGATTTGCTCAGGATCTGATGTGACTCTTTCCCAAGGCCCAGCCCCGTCCCCTCTCACCGTCTCCTCTGGAACAGCTGGTCTATCTCTGCCAGTGACTGGCCTTTGGTTTCGGGGACAAATACATAGATGAAGCCCAGGCCGAGGACAGCGGTCAGCCCGTAGAGCAGGAAGGTCCAGGACAAGCCGATAGTGCCTGGGAACAGGAGGGCGGGAGTGTGGGCAGGGGCCCAGCCCAAGCCGGGGAAAGGAGACAATGAGGGAAGGGCTTTGTTGAGGCAGAAACACAAATTATGTTCCAGAGCCATTACCATTCTCACCTCAGAGGCCATGACCTCTGAGCAACCTCCCTGACCAGCTTGGCCTCCATGTAATCCCCAAGCCAGCAAGGAGAGAGCTGGCCTGGGAGTCAGGAGGGCTCGGGGCCAGTTGTCTCCCTACCTGCTGGCCTTGGGAAGGACGCGTTGGCCCATATGTGAAATGGGGGTGGTCAGGGTATGATACAATTCTCATCACTCCCTCCCGCCCCTCCCCCACCTCCCCGTCCTCCCTCCCTCCCTTCCTTCCGCCCATCCTTCCTCCCCTCTCCTCCCATCCTCTCATCCTCCCTCCCTTCCTTCTTTCCTTCTTCCTTCCTTCCTTCCTTCCTTCCTTCCTTTCCCTCTCCTTCTCTCCCTTCTCTCTCATTTGTTCCACATAAAGGGGATGCTCGAAGGCTGAGGCAATAGGAAGCAGCCTGGCTCCCCTGAGACTGGGGGTGGGAGACTGACACTGTGGGCAGATCCTTCTGTCAGCCTTTCCCACAGGCCCCAGGGGTGCCTGTGCCTTTGAGGAGGAAATGCTTGGCCGCAGAAAACAGGAAAATAACTGACCCCTAAGAACTGTGCCTTGGGGCTCACAGTGAAGGAGACCTTCCCACTTTGGCCCCGGTGACCAGTGGCCTTGGGCCAGGAGCATCTCAGCAACTCGGAGGTCCTTTCTGGGTGTTCTCGGCCCAGAACACTCCCCCCCCCACCCGCCCCCGCCCAACCCTACCATGGCTCAGACTGGGTTCGAATGCCAGGTAGGAAGAGATAGTTGTCATCCCAACTAGATAGAAGATAGAAGAAGCTGACAGGTGGGCATGAGCCTGTTTGAGCCGGTTTAGAATAAAAAAGCTCACAACTCCTATACCCCCTGGTCTCAGACACATTCTCACTAGTGTGGGTGTCGACTGGCACCCGATCAAGCCTGGAGACTTTTACATTCTGCACCAAGTCTGATTTAGAGAATAGTTGTCTTGCTCCAAGTAGGGACTTTTCAAAAACTCCCCTGCTTTAACGGTAAGGGCCTTTGGGCTATGGTGAAGAAAATGGGCTTGTTGGGGGGGGCGGGTACCAGAGCCCCACACTCAGGTCTCCAGACCCCCCACCCCCCCACCGGGGGCTCGTTCCCTCCCCTCCCACACCAGTCAGATGGCTTCCAGATGCAAGACTGGACGTTTCAGCTCTTCCCTCCTTCAGCCCCAACTCCCAACTGCCATTCAGGCCGGGCTACTCACTGATGGGGCCTGGAATGGAGTAGAAGCTTCAAAGGTCGTGTCTTCTCTCGTCGTGGTTGCCTTGCCTCCTCCCCCCTTCGCGCTAGCCCTCCTTTGCGGAGCCGCCCCTCCAACCTCCGTCCAGGCGGTTGGGTGAAGCGGTCCCCCACCCACCCTGACTCCAGGGGGTGGTATACACCCCAGGACGGGCATCAGAATCTTACAGCCCTCCAGGTAGGGATGGGCATCCCAGGACTTGGGTCAGAACACCGGGAAAGAAACGCTCTCCTTCCGCGGGGGTGCCCAGCCACGACATCCACAGGTGGCCGTCTCGGCCACCACGAGGCCGGGCTGCCTGGGAAGGAAGCCCACCGCGCGGCCGGCAGAGCGGAAAGAGAGTGGAAGCTGGTGACAGCTTTGTGGCAGCCCGTGGGTCAGCCTCCCGCTCTCCGCGACTTAAGACAAAAATCCTCCCTTTGGTTCATAAACTGGTGTTCTGGCACTTGCACCCCCACAGGTACAGAAGCCCTGGCTTCCCGGATCTAGAGGGGACGGGACCTCGGAATTAGGTCACAGGACTCACCGATGAGGTCGAGGAAGGAGAGGCTGACGAGGAGGTTGCTGGCCCAGTTGAAGCTGTTACAGAAGGCGAAGGCTCTGCCCCGGATCTCCGCGGGGAAGATCTCGCTGAGGACGAGCCAGGTCACTAGGACAGGAGAGCAGGGCAGACTGGTGGGTTGCGGCGGGGACCGGGGCCTGGCACCCCCCGGTCCAGCGGCAGCCCCCAACCACAGAGTGTCAGGCCCCCGACACCCACCCCGCCCGCTGCCTCCCTCCTAATGCGGTAAGAACTCCTTCTGAGTAAACCCCGAGTGAGCTATCCAGGGGAACATTCAGGTCTTCTGAGGCTTGAAGCTTAAATAATTTGGGGGCCTTTGTAAGGAAAAAAGAAAAAAAAAAACCAACTAGGAACAGGAAATTAGGCCCCGCCCTCCGAAAGAGTGCCCACCAAGGGGCACGGCCAGTGGAAGCTTCACTGGCCTCACGCTCAAGCCACCTCTGGTGTCCTTCTGAGACCCTGACTGACGCGGTCCCCAACCTTTCCCGCTGGGTGGGGTAGAAGGCCGCAGAGTCACCTGCGAGAGAACCCTCACCTACCTGGTCCAAATCCAAAGGAGAAGGCGCTCACAAAGACCATCAAACAGACCAGCGCGGCCCAGTGCAGCAGGACGCGCCCTGGGGCAGAAGGGGGTGCCGGGGAGGCGGGGCTTAAGGCCGGCAGGGCCGGGGCCGTGGGGTCCCCAGCTCCGGGAGGAGGCTGGATCGTCTCAGAGGTCGACAAGGCCGGCCTCCCTTGGTTCTCACTGGTTGTCGGCGGTGGAGGCGGAGCCATGGCCCTCGGCAGGCCGGAGTCCCCAGGGAGGCCTGACAGCCTGGTGGCATTGGGCACGGCCAGGCAGCTTGGGCCGGAGGCCATGGGCACGGCAAAGCTGACAAGGCCTATGCCGCTGACCGACAGGGCCATGAGGGCACAGCCGGCCAGTAACAGGGCCCTGCGGCCCGCTCGGTCCACCAGCCCCATGGCAGTCAGGGTGGCCAGCACCTTCACGGCCCCGAGTCCCACGGAGGCCAGCACCGCGGAGGAGCCTCCCCGGAAGCCCACCGCCTGGAAGATGGTGGAGGCGTAGGACAGCACATTGGGCTGCCCCGTCAGCTGCTGGAAAATCACCAGCCCCAAGCCCACGGCGGTCCGGCCTCGCATGTTCTCCCGCGCCCTGAAGAGGTCCAGGAGGGAGGATCTTGGCCTCGCCGGGCCCGGCTTGGAGGTCCCGCCTCCCTGGAGAGGAACGAGGTCCTTGGGCGCTGGAGTCTCGGCGGTGCCAGCCGGGAGATAAAGGAGGCTGAGCGACTGTAGGAGGGCAGGTGCAGCGGCCCAGCTGAACATACGCCTCCATCCCCAGGGGGCGCCAGCCAGGGCGTAGTTGAGTGCATAGGAGAGCAGGATGCCCGCGGCCACGCCTGCCTCGTAGAGGGACACCAGCACGCCCCGCTGCCGCGGCCCCACCAGCTCTGACACATAAATACAGCAGGCCATGGAGGAGAGAGAGATGGCGAATCCAGCGGCCAAGCGCCCCAGGACCAGCCAGGCCAGGGAGCCCGCCAGGCCTAGGCTCAGGCTGCCCGCCAAAAGCACCAAGTTGCTCCCAAGGATGGCTCGTTTCCTGCCATACTGGTCGATGAGGACGCCGCCCACCAGGGAGGCGAGGAGAGCCCCCAGGAGCAGGCTGCCCACCAGGAGCTCCTGCTCCGAGCAGGACAGCCCGAAGTCCAGCTGCAGTGGCAGCAGGGCACCCGATATGACTGCCAGCTCATAGCCGAAGGTCAGGCCACCCAGCAAAGACACAGAGGCACACAGGGGCAGGAGCAGTTGGGGACGGCCTGGAAAACAAAAGTGACAGGAGCAGAGTTCAGGACGGCTCCCTGCCAGAGCATCCGTCCGTCCAGCTTTCCCTCCATCTGTCAACCCCTCCATCGGTCCATCCAGCTACCCCATCAGTTACCCGTCCATCCATCCGCCCGCCCATTCATTCATTCATCCATCCATCCCCTCCCCTCTTCACCCGCCCACCCCTCCACCCATCTACCGTCATTCTCCTATCTGTCCATTTACTGTTCCATCCGTCCACCCACCAATCCGTTCATCCCTCCGTCCACTCCATCTATATTCACCCGTCGAGTTATTAACCAATCTATCCGTCCATTCCCTTCCTCTAGCCCTTAATTCACCATCCACTTATTTACTGATGCACCTGTCCACAGACACAACCATTCATCCCCCGTCTTTGTATTCCATCCCTTCTGAACCCGTTCACACACTTACCCATCCATCCATGCATGCATCCATCCAATCATTCAAAATTTTATTTATCTGGCATCTACAACATGCCAGACTGTGTTCTTGGGGCTGGCAGTACAATGGTGTTGTCGTTTATATATATATATATATATATATATATATATATATATGGCAGACATTTATATATATATATGTGTGTATATATATATATATATATATATATCTTCAGGTGGTGATAGGAGTCACAGAAAAAAGCAGGGAATGTGGGTTGAAACTGATGGAGGAATTCAGTTTTAAATAGGGCAGTCGGTTAAGGCTTCTCTGAAGAGGGAAGATTTGAGCAGAGATCTGAATTGAGTGAGGGTGAAAGCCATCACTTTTTACAATCTGGGAGAAGAACATTCTAGAGAGGGAACCGCAAACACAAAGGCACTGAGGCAAGACAGTTTTGGGTATGTTTGAACAATAACCATGAATATTAATAGCTAGTGCTTCTGTGGCACTTACTAAGCGTGTCTTAAGAACTTTATGTGTACTTACTCGTTGAATTCTTACCACAATCCTAGAACATATTATTATTCGCATCATCCTTTAAGGCTCAGTGAGGGTAAGAAACCGTTCTCATGGTCACACAGCAAGTGGTGGCAGATGTCTCCAGAGAGGACAGGCTCTTAATCGCTGTGCTATCAGCAGAGGTCGGGGTGGCTCCGGTGACAGGAAATAAAGAGACAGGAGAAGTAGGCAGGGGCCTGATCACGTGGAACTTTTTAAGTCGTGAAGACGGTAATGAATTTCATTCTTAGTGGAAGGAGGCAAGTCTTTGAAGGCTTGAGCTGGGCAGAGAGAGGTGATCTATGGTAGTCACCAGCACATGTGACTCCCGAGCCCTTAAAATGTGGTCAGTGTGATTAAGGAACCTCATTTTTTATTTTATGTAATTTTAATTAATTTACACGTAAAAATTTCTGGCTGGCAGCTACCATATCGGCACTACAGTTACAGGTTACTCTTAATTCTTCTTTTTAAAAAAAATTTTTGATGTGTATTTATTTTTGAGAGGGAGAGAAAGAGACAGAGCGCAGACACAGAATCCGAAGCAGGCTCCGGGCTCTGAGCTGTCAGCACAGAGCCCGACGCGGGGCTCGAACTCACGAACCGTGAGATCGTGACCCGAGCTGAAGTCGGACGCTTAATCGACGGAGCCACTCAGGCGCCCCAGTTACCCTTAATTCCTCATTCACATGCTTACACTTAGATATTTCTAGATGCATCTAGACTATTCCAGCAGTATCTAGCTCACCCACGCCCATGCTGGCCCTGACAAGAACACTGATAATACTACAGCCAGATTCACTGTGTTCTCTGGACCAGGCACTGCTTTGAGCACTTTCAGTGCAATAACGCATTTGACTTAATGTAACTTCATGTGGTGGCTTTTATATTATTTATGAATGAATAGACTGACCACCAGAGGTGAGGTGACTTATCTCAGGTCAAAAGTAGCTGAGCCTAGATTCAAAGCCAGGCAGGTGGTCTGGCTCCACAATCCACACCCTTCACCACTCCATTACAAAACCTTGGCAAATGGCGATCTTGCTCTCTTCTCTCTTGCCTCTACCTCTCCCCATCTCTGTCAGGCAATTTTTGTGCAGGGGAAGGAGTTTCATAGGTGGGAGGCTCACCCCCCATTTCTGTTCCCCCTTCTCCCTCCCAGCCCTGCCCCCTGGGAGGTAACCCCCTACCTTTCCCTGGCTGGCCCCGCGTTTCCTGCTCACGACCCGTGAACAAACCCCCTAGGAAGATTGTGCGACCCAGGTCCTGCCCTGTCTTCGCCTCCCTTTGCCCCCATCTCCCTCGGTTCCTGGAGTTCACTGGCAGGAGGGAAGGTTCTTTCAGGCCGTGTGAAGCAATCAGGTGAAAACAGAATTTGTTTGCCATTTCCTCAGCTCCTCTTGAGTTGAAAGGGAACCCAGCCAAGGGACTCGGAGGCAGGTTCCGCTGGATTCGGGTCACGGTGGGAACAGCAGAACAGCAACGATAATAGTGAGACAGAATAGTAATGCTACCGGGTGCCATTGATTGAACATCTCCCCCACGGAAAGACTTTAGTGCCTTCTGTTAACTCATCTTCACAACCGCCCCGAGGTGGTGCAGGTGCAGTTGTCCCCACTTCACAGATGGGGAGGTAAGGCTCAGACTCTTCTCACAGGTGGGAAGCAACAGCAGCAGGCCTCCGACACTGATCCAAGTGACTCCCAAACCCATATACTTAAGAGCTCTGCTGAACTGACCTCAAGCAAGAAGGACAATCAAGGAGAGGTGGGGTGTGAGGAGAACAGGGGTGCAGGTTCAGAGAGGGAGGGGAAATACTGATACATTAGCCCTCAGGGAAACCCAAGTCACAAAGCATAGTGAAACGGCGGTGCCCCAAGAAACCACGAAGGAGAGGCCCCAAGGAGTCAAGGCCATTAGAACGACGAGGGAAGTACATTCCCTTCCTAAAGCTTTCCATGGCTCCCATCGCCTGCTCGATCAGGTCCTTAGCGTGTCATTCCAGGCCCTACCTGAGCTGAAAGCCCCAGCCGAACGCCTCGGTCACTTTCCCACCCCGGCTCTGTCCGCACCTCCCCACCTGCCTCCCACAAGCCCTGCACAACTGGTTCCCAGCACACACCATCCATTTTCACGCCCACCTACCCCTCCTGCACTGCCTGTGCTCCCCACAGGTCCACGTATCCTTGTGGGTCCCAGCTCACGGTCACCTCCCAGAGGGGTCTTGAGTTGCACGTGTCGGGTTTTTGGCAACCCCCCCCCCACCCCGGCCCCCACCCCGTCCTCTCTTGGGGCTCTGGTCTTCTTTGCCCTTTGTCTCTCAATCTGCTGGTTTGGGCAGAAATGGCCGCCCCCACCTCCACCCCCACTGCCTCACTCCAGGGCCGTGGCCATGACCCAGATCTGACCAACCAGCAGGTTCCCAGGCCCTGGGCAGCGATGAAAACCACTTGGCTGAACCTGGGCCAGTGTATTTGCTCACTGTAGTTTACCTGCTTGGAGCAGTTGGGCGCCACCTTCCCCCTTGGTGGGGGCGGGGGGGTGGGAGGGTTCCCATGTCTGAGGCCATGGGATTTTCAGTGACTACCTTTTTTCTTTTTTAAAAATTTTTAAAAATGTTTTTATTTATTTTTGAGACAGAGAGAGACAGAGCGTGAGCAGAGGAGGGGCAGAGAGAGAGGGAGACACAGAATCCAAAGCAGGCTCCAGGCTCCGAGCCATCAGCACAGAGCCCGACGCGGGGCTCGAACCCACGAACCGTGAGACCATGACCTGAGTGAAGTCGGACGCTTAACCGACGAGCCACCCAGGCGCCCCACCTTTTTCCTTTTCTTCCTACTTTTTAAATTTCTTTTTCTTTGTTTTGTTTTGTTTTATTTTGTTTTGTTTTGGTTTAAGCTAGTTCAAGGGAGGCCCTGGCTAATTCCTGTACATCTTCCTCAACTTTCCAAGCCACGTTTTTCACTTCCAACCAACTCTGCATTCCCCCTTTATTTGCTTACACCATCCCAAGGTTGCTGATGTGTCTTCCTTATTAAACTGGGAAGGGCAGGAACGGAGACTTCCAGTCTGTGCATCCTGAGCCCCAGCCCCATGCTGCCGCCCAAGAGGGGCTCCGTAAGATTTCTGCCGAATGAACCAATGACTGAGCTGGGGACTAGGGAGGTGTCACTGCGTGGCATTCCAGGGGCCTGTGTCAGATACACGTGAACCTAAGAGAATGCTCCAGGACAGCCGGAGGGGTCCTGTGAAAGCCTCAGTCCTTCGGCTCACAGCCCTCAAGGCTCCCGCTCTATTCTATTCTGAAAAGATGCCAAGTCCTGATAGTGGCCTTCAAGGCCCTGCAGGATCTGCCTGCTCTCTCCTGGCTCCATGCCAGCCAGCTTCCTTGCTGTTGCACCTCATTCCTGAACTCAAGGCCTTTTACCAGCTGTCACCTCTGCCAGGAGAGCCTCCACCACCCCCCCCCCCCCGCCCCACCCCATTCCTTCCCTCTTTCCCTCTGGTCTTTGCTCAGACATCACCTTCTCATGAGGCCTTCCCTGGCCCTCCACGTAAAACTGCAACCTCCCCATCACATCCAGCACTTAAAAAAAATTTTTTTTAATGTTTATTTATTCTTTGAGAGATAGAGAGACAGAGCATGAGCGGGGGAGGAGCAGACAGAGAGGGGGAGGCACAGAATCCGAAGCAGGCTCCAGGCTCTGAGCTGTCAGCACAGAGCCCGACGCGGGGCTCGAACCCACGAACCGCGAGATCATGACCTGAGCCTAAGTTGGACGCTTAACTGACGGAGCCACCCAGGAGCCCCTCACATTCAGCACTTCTAACGCCCTTCCCTGTTTATTTGTCTCCATGGTACTTCTCACCCTCTGGAAGAACAATATATTCTACATATTTATTGTTCTTCCTGACCAGAATATTGGCCCCCAAAAAAGAACAGGAATTGTTTGTTTGTCCTTAGCTGTCTCCCTGATGCCGAGGACAGTTCCTGGCATTCAGCAAATACTTGTTAAATAAACAAGATGATGGAATGAAGGAACTCTGGGGGGCTTAGGGAATCCAGAGAGAAAGGATCCGGACTCTTGGGTGTTTGGAGACGTCTAGGGCCTGGAAGCGGCCACGCTCCACAGCAAGTAGAGTAGATTCTGGCCCCCCAAGTTCAAGCTAGCCTGGGTTTGGGAACTGCTCTCCCTTGCTATGAACTATCCGTCTACATATAGGTTGTATGTGAAGCTGTCTCACACTGGAGGAAATCCCTTAATCCCCTAGGCCCCTCCCTGTGGAGGACAGGGCTTCCCAGGGAGAGAATCAGGGAGTAGAGGAAGGGGCAAGAGGTCACCCTCCCGTGGGTGACCCTGGAACAGCATCTCAGCCAGAAGTCACAATGCATTGGGGCCCTCCCCTACCGGAGATCTGCCCTGGCTTTCCCTGAAGCTCCAGGGAGAAGGCGGAGCAAAACTGAAATATGCAAATACCCTTACCTGGGAGGCTGGCCTCCAAATGTCCCAACACAGCTCATACTTAGGGAGCACTCACCACCGCCGGCCAGACCGCCACTTCTGGAAGCTCTATCTGTATCAGCCGACTTAATCCCTACAGCAAACCTATGACATGGGCCCTGCTGTCATTCCCATTTGACAGATGCAGCAACCGAGGCACAGAGAGGTGAAGACATTTGCCCAAGGGGGCAGTTTTGTAAGTGCCAGAGCAGAGGCTCACCTTGGCCAGTCTTTGACTCCAGAGTCCCAACCCTGGGTGTGATGAAAAAGGAAAGCTCACGTTAAGTGACCGTTCACCGTGGGTAGGTGGGGGGCAGAGCCCTTTTTGTGCATCTGCTCGTCATTTTCACGGCTGCCTTGTGATAAGCGTCTTGTATGTGGGTCGTTCCATAGATGAGGAAGCCGAGGGCCAGGGAGGTTGACGAGATGATGGACCCAGAAGTGGGAGAACGGGAGCTGGAACCCAGGTCTATACACAGGACCCAATCCCTGAGAAAGGGAGCCCGGGAAAGCAGCATGGGGTCTCTGGGGAGGACAGAGCCCGGTGCCAGTTCGATTGTACCTCCCTCCTTCACTCCCACTCAGCCCCAGTTCTGTCCTTAGGTGATGTTCAGTCAACAGCTGTTGAATTAACTGAGGAGGCAGCAAAGGGGTAGGAGGGGCAGGTGCAAGGGACCAGGGTCAAGCTGAGTGTTCTTGGGAGGACCTCTCTGGGCCCAGGATTCCCTCGGGCTCTGGGGCAGTGTGCCTTGAGGGTTAAGAGCATGGACTCTGGAGTCAGAGCTGGAATTGGTGATCAGTTGTGCCATGACTCTGCACGAGAGGCTGGGTGGTACGGTGCTTAGGAATGCAGACTGGAGCCAGAGTGCTGGGGTTCCATCCCAGCTTTTTTACTCCACAGCTGTGTGACCTTGGGCAGCTCCCTTAACCTCTCTGAGCTTCCCTATCTACAAATGTGGACATTAGTCATATCTGCATTGGATGCCTGTCTAGCTTACAGCCACTGTTAGCTATTACGATTCTCCACAGAATGATCCAGAGTTGAGTTTTTAAAACACAATTAGGGTCATGTTCCACCCCAGCTTAAAAGCCTTCTCCAGCTTCCCCTGTCATTCGGAATAGAATTCAAACCGCTCACCATGGCCTACAAAGGCCTACACAGTCTAGCCCCTTGCCTAACTCTGACCTCCCTCCCACCCTTTTCCCCTTGCCCACTGTGCTCCAGGTGCACTGGCCTGACTATACCAGCTCACTCGTGCCTCAGGGCCTTTGCACCTGCTATCCCTCCCCCTAGAAGCTCTTCTTCCAGATCTTAGCAAACCTGTTTCTCAGCTCCAGTGCCTCCTCTGGCAGGCCTCTGCTCTCTCCCTACCTAAAGAAGCCGCCTCCCTCTCCAGTATCACATGACCTTATTTTGTGTGTTCCCCGGCATCCTATCACTCCTGGAGATTATTTTATTCATTTACTTGCTCATCCAGCTTCTCAACTGGAATGCCAGCTCCATGGAAGAGAGGACTAACGTCTACTTTGTTCCCCGTTGAGTCCCACAGTAGAGGGGCGAATGACGGAGAGACCACACGAGGCTCTGGATCCAGAGAGAGACATGGAGATCCTAGTCCCCTATAGCAACAAAGAAATTCTCTAGTCCCCTCCCACGCACCCACCCAGCCCCAGTGCTGGATTCCAGTCTCCCGTCTCCCTCATTGACTATCTCGGAAGCAGAAGTTTCGCCCGCGTTGCTCACGGCAGCATCCGGAGGCCTGGCAACAGAAGTGGTCAGCAAACTGATGAATGAATTTGCTCCTTTCGGAACCTCGATTTCTTTATCTGCTGGCTAGGAGCGGTCTCACTGGCCGGGGGTGGTTGTAAGGCTCGGAGCGGTCAGGAGAGGGCCTGCCCTGGGTCCGCAGCTCAGTATCAAGTAAAGAGCACTCTCGGGTCACTTTTTTCTGGGCAGAAAGGAGCCTGGAAGGAAGTGCGCCCGCGTCCCCTCCCAGCGCGCAGCCAGCCAGGCCCGCGGTCCCCACCCGAGTGGGTGGTTGGTGGGCGGTGGGGACGGTGCAACAGGGGGCGGGGCGCGCACGGATGGGGTCGTCGGGGCTCCGCCGCGGCAGCGCCGGATCTCCACTTACCCATGGCGAGCTCGACTCCCGTGCGAGCGGGGGCGCCGGAGGAGCCGGGGGCGCATCCCCCGCCGGAGTCCCCGCCTCTGTCGCCCGACAAACTTTCCGGCCCGCCTCCCGCCCTCCTCCTCCTCCCCGCCCGCCTGTCCACAGCGCCACCGCCACGTCGGCGTCGGCCGGGCCGGCCTTGGCCCCCTGTGCGGGACCATCCCGGCCTGGCTGGGGTCCCCACCCACTGTGCTCCTCCTGGCTCCCGCCCACTGTCATCCCTGTTGTGGGGGACCCCCACATGCTCCTCTCCCCTGTGCTCCCTGCGGCCCACATTACTAGTCCGGCCTCTCCAGCGTGTATACACACACACACACTCACTCACTCATGTGTCCACTGGGACCGGGACACTCACATACCTGGTTCAGCCACTCAGACGTTCCCTGGATTCCCTGACCCTTCATTGGACAGTTGGGACAGTTGGGACACCTCCCAAATACCCACAGGCACCATGGTGGACCTTAGCCGCGGGCTGGAAGAACAAGACAGACTTTTTTTTTTTTTGTAACTTAAAAAAAAAGTTTATTTATTGTGACAGAGTGAGAGAGTGCACGCAATCAAGTCGGGGAATGACAGAGAGAGAGAGAGAGAGAGAGGGAGAGAGGCTGATGCCGGGTTCAGCCATGAGATCATGATATGAGCCAAAGTCAGACGCTTAACTGACTGAGCCACCCAGGTGCCCAAACAAGACAGATCGTGTGTGTGTGTGTGTGTGTGTGTGTGTGTGCGCGTGTTCTTGTGGAGTTTGCTTTCTCGTGGGGGAAGAGGAGAAGTGCATGACTGCAGGAGCCAGAGATGCACCAACAGTGATTAGGGCTGGGCAGGGAAGGAAACCAGGCTGCTGGATGTACAGGCCCAGGTGGCTGTTCCAGCTGGGGGCCTGGGACAGCTGCCCTTAGGGGGGATATCTGAGCTGAGACCTTAGGTACCAGGCAAAAGGAAGAGCAAAGGCGAAGGCCTCCATGGAGGGAGCTTGTGGAGTATAAAGAACAGAAGTGAGGCCATCGTGTCTGGAGCACAGGGGGAGGTGGGGAGAGCGGAGAGTGGAGGGAGATAGAGCCCAAGGGAGGGGCTGGCCAAGGCCAGATCGGGTAAGGCCTTGAGAGGTCAGAGTAGGGAATGTGGATCTTATTCCAACGGACACAGAAAGAACCGGGGAGGTCCAGTGGGTTACGGGGAGCAATGGCAGAAACAGGAGGACCCGAGTGACGGAGGCTGGTGGGAGGTGAGAGAGAGGCTGATGTGGACTAAGGGAGTGGAGGAAAGTAGGAAGATGGCAGATAGACTCAAGAAGGACTCACCGACTGGGAGAGGAGCAGCTTGGGACAGAGCTCGGTTCTGGCCGTGTGACTGTTAAGGTCCTCATTAGGCATCCATGTGGAAATAGGTAGGCAATGCCATATATGAGCTTGGAGCTCTGGAAAGGAGCCAGGCTGCGGACACCCCACTAATGCTCCTTCTCGAGCAAAAATGCACGTCTAAGGTCAGCACTCACACGGCCACGGGCTTCTCCAAACTCTCAATGCGTGTTCACACAAACACACTCGTCCACGGGCATCCACAGCCACACTCTCACCCAGCAGGGATCATGTGCATGCACACACACACACACACACACACACACACACACACAAAGCCATCTCAGCAAAAAAAGAAGCATCAACAACTCCTTCTGAGCCAGAGGACCCTTGTACAGTTCTGAAAATAATAATGCCTGGGGCAGTTT
The DNA here is from genome assembly GCF_022837055.1 of Prionailurus viverrinus. NCBI lineage: Eukaryota > Metazoa > Chordata > Mammalia > Carnivora > Felidae > Prionailurus > Prionailurus viverrinus. The sequence goes on from NC_062563.1 coordinate 14,455,729, forward strand.
GAACCATGGCTCCAAAATTCTTTGTTCCATCCCTTGAAATCTAAGTGGGCTTGGGACTGCTTCAACCAGTAGGTGGCTCCAAGTGGCCCTGCGTTGACTCCTGAGACTGAGTCCCTGGGACAGCGACACCTGGAGCCCTGCTGATCTCTGTGACTTGCATTAAAGTCATGAGGGTGGGTACGTGCTTGCTGCCGGCCTCTATCTCCCCTAGAGAATAGAGAATCCCTCTTCATTTGTTTCCCCCAAACGAGAAAGGAAATTATCTAATTGGTCCTTTGGGCAAGCATCTTCACACACGGCTTCCGTTGAAGGTGAGCAGGACCTATTAATTCATTTCCTAGACAGCAAAAGTGATGAATGTCATCTTAGAGATTAGGTTATAAAAGATGGCAATTTCCATCTTGTTCGTCCTCTCCTGATGTCTCACTCACTCTCTCCGATGTAAGCTGCCCGGTGGAGAGGTCCAAATGGCAAAAGGTGAGGGTAGCCTCCAGGCAATAGCCTGTGAGGAACTAAATCCTGCCACTAATGAAATAGTCACACCAACAAACAAAAAAAGAAAGTCTGTGACGATACAAAAAAAGGGGCACCAGAACTCATAAAAGTTGGATTTTCTCTGCTCTGAAAAGTCAGAGAGGGCCTCCCTGAGGAAGTGACATTTGAGCTGAGCATGGAAAGATGTCTGGATGGGCTGAGGCAACAAAGGGAGGGAAGAGCACTTCTGGCATAGGAAACAGCAGGTGCAAAGGCCCTGTCGCAAGAGGGAACCTGATAAGAATGAGAGACGGAGAGCAAGTAAATGTGTTTGAAGATCAGAGAGCAAACGGGAACGTGGTGGGAGACGAGCCTGGAAGAAGGACATAGGGTCCCACGCAGGACCTCGTGGGTCTTTAATCCTAAACACAATAGGGAGCCGATGAAAGGCTTTAAGCTAGGTTTTCCTACCGTAGGAGCCAGAACCAGTCTGACCATAGCAAGCTTGGGACTTGCAAATATGTTTGTACAGTGGATTTTCCAAAGGAGGGGTTCAGACAGATTTGGTAACCATGGAGATGGCTATGTGGACACTAACAATTATGATAATGAAGCCACAAACTTGGGAAACCGGGCGTTATAAATAGAATTTGTTCCGGGTGAGCTTTGAGTAGTCTGGGCTGACGAAAGGTGCTGGAAACCACACTGTGCCAACACAAAGGGTCTGATGTCTGAAAAGGTGGCTCGCCCTGTGTGTGAACGGCGCGCACGGACTGCAGAGCTGAGGGCTGGTGCCATAGCAACCCTTGGACGAAAGGGCCTTTCTTCAGTATTTCAAACAGGGTCCCGATGATGGGAGAAGGAAAAGGAACATATGCAGCGTTGTCTGCCATCCACACCCTCACAAGCAACATCTTATTTAATCTTAATAAGTAATTGCCACAGTAAAACTAATTATCCTCGCTCTGAGGATGATGAATCTGAACCTCGGAGAAATGATATTTGTGCCTAGCTCCCTTCCTCCTTGCTTCTAGAGCAGGTCTCTGTCTGTCCAGGCCCAAAATGCCAGATCCTGGGGCGCCTGGGTGGCTCAGTCAGTTGAGCGTCCGACTTCGGCTCAGGTCATGATCTCGCGGTCCGTGAGTTCGAGCCCCGCGTCGGGCTCTGTGGTGACAGCTCAGAGCCTGGAGCCTGTTTCGGATTCTGTGTCTCCCTCTCTTTCTGCCCACCCCCCGGCTCATGCTCTGTCTCAAATATGAATAAACGTAAAAAAAAATTTTTTAAATGCCAGATCCTTACTTTTCCCACATCCTCTGCAGTTACAGCAAAGGCACGTGGGCCAGTCGTGGCCAATGTCCTGTAGAGGAAGCCCGGTGTGAGAGGAGGGATGTCCAGAGAAGGGTTTTTCCCCAAATAAAGATGTAGAGGACATAGCACCTCTCTTCTTCAGACAGATGTGTTTGTGTCTTCATATCACGTGTAGAGCTTTGGTGGGCAGCTTATGACAATAAGATGACAAGTGTAGGGACCAAAGCTGAGGCTGGCGAAGGGCACGAGGGTAGAAAGATGGAAAGACCTTGGGTCCTTAAAATTAAAAAGTGCCTGAGGGACGCTTGGGACCCCTTACTTCCTAAAATTTTGTTCCGTCAGATAATAAATGAGCGTATTGTTTCCCCAGAGTAAGCTATTTAGCTGACCAATCTGCTACTTTCAGCTTAAAATATCAAAACTATGGCAGTCTAGGGGCACCTGGGTGGCTCAGCCAGTTAAGCGTCAGACTTAGGCTCAGGTCACGATCTCGCAGTTCCTGAGTTCAAGTCCCGCGTTGGGCTCTGTGCTGTCAGTTCAGAGCCTGGAGCCTGCTTCAGATTCTGTGTGTGTGTGTGTGTGTGTGTGTGTGTCTGCCCCTCCCCCACTCATACTCTGTCTCTCAAAAACGAATAAGCATTAAAAAAACCCCACAAACCTATGGCCGTCTACTAATTGCACCCTGTTCTAATTCCTCCCCTACTTCCTTTTAGTAATAATCTCCCCAAGTTTTAGCTGAGTTCACGGCTGCCCTGCTAGAGAATGTCTTCCAGCTTCCTTTTCAGCTTCGGGGGCTCTGTGACTGCGTTCTGGCCAATAGGATGTGAGTGGAAGTGACGTGTGGAACTTTGGATCAAGTTCTTAGCTGCCTGTCCTCACCCTCATCCTCCTTCTTGCCAGCTGGAGTGCTGGACAGCTGGGATAGGCTCAGAGAAGGTAGCAACCCGTTGAGGATGACCGATCGATACTTTTACAGAAGAAAGAAAGGAAGCTCTCTCATAATGAAGCCATTATTTTTAGGTCACTGTGTTATAGCGACTTATCCTGGACCCTCGCAATAACCAAAACACACAGGCATTCAGTGGCGGTACAAGTCAGGGTTCTTGCTGGAAGCCACACAAACCACCTTGCTCCTGTGTTTGAGCAGCCAAGACGTGGAGTAACAGAGGGTCTTCCAAAGTTCAAGGTGGGTGTGGTGTTGTCCCTGGGACACAATGCTAGCAGGAGGCCCCTTCCCTCTGAATAATGGATGCCGGGAGTCAACCTGATAGCTATTGTATGAAGTCCTCCCTAAATAATAACAGCTTTAATCTATGGAATGCTTATTATGTGCCTGGAAATAGTCCCATGGGTTTTACCTCTAGTGACTCATTTAATCCTCACAAAGCCCTCTGTGATAGATATGATTCACAATCTTATTTTGTAGATGAGAAACTAAAGCATAGAGAAGGTTCAATAACCTGCTCTTGCTCAAACATGCCAAGCACACTTCTCCCCCGGGGCCTTTGCACTTGCTGTCCCCTCTGCCCAGAATGCTCTTCTTCCAGGCATCCATCCACAGGGCTCAAACGTCACCTGTTCACAGAAGCCTTCTTCTTTTTGCATAGAAGCCTTCTTAACTGTCTTACTTTTTTTTTTTTTTTTAATGTTTATTTATGAGAGACACAGCACCAGCGGTGGAGGGACAGAGAGAGAGGGAGACACAGAATCTGAAGCAGGCTCCAGGCTCTGAGCTGTCAGCACAGACGCTGGGGCTCCAACTCCGGAGCCCCGAAGTCACGACTGAGCCGAAGTCCGATGCTTAACCCACTGAGCCACCCAGATGCCCCTTCACTACCTTATTTACTATCTTACCGCTACCCACTCGCCGCCACCCTCCACTCCACCAGGGTGACCATACAATTTATCACCCAAACCAGCACGCTCCGAAGAGCCAAGAGGGGACACAATCGGTAGGTATCCTATTTCCGGAAAAGAGCCGCAGAACTGGGGGCAGTTCGTCGACTCCCGAACAGGAGGCGGGGCCGCCTCGAGCCCTCGGGCGGCTCTCCGCGCGCTGCAGGCCGGAGCCCGGGAGGTCGAAGCGCTGCCTCCCGAGCGCCGCCGAGGGTTTACGGAGACAGCCGAGGACGTGGGAGGCGGGGCCACGTCCAGAGGCGGAAGCGCCGGCGCAATGGTGGCCGAAGCGGGCCGGAGGGGGTGACGTCACCGGCAGTCTCCGGAGAGAGCCGACGGGCTCCGAGCGGCGGCGCCGAGGCGCAGTCATGGCGGCCGCCTGCGCCGCGGCCGCTGGGAAGAGCGAGGATCCGGCGCCGGAGGCCGCGGCGCTGGCCGCCGCCCGGGAGCGGAGCAGCCGCTTCTTGAGCGGCCTGGAGCTGGTGAAGCAGGGCGCCGAGGCGCGCGTGTTCCGCGGCCGCTTCCAGGGCCGCGCGGCCGTGGTGAAGCACCGCTTCCCCAAGGGCTACCGGCACCCGGCGCTGGAAGCGCGGCTCGGCCGGCGGCGGACGGTGCAGGAGGCCCGGGCGCTGCTCCGCTGCCGCCGCGCAGGTGAGCCGGCCCGGCCCGGCCCGGGGAGGCCGCTGCGCCTCGTTTTGCCTCAGTCTCTCTCTTTGCACCCGCCGCGTGAACTTCAGTTGGGAAGTGTCGGCCTTTCTCCTCCGCCCCCCTCCCCCCGCCTTCGTTCATTTCATTCTTTGGCCTTGGGCACCCGCGACGAGCACGTGTCCCGGAGCCGTTGCTCCTGGTTCAGTTCCCGGCTCTAACTGTCGCTCGGCGTCGAGCACGCCGTTTAACTGCCCCGCGCCTCGGTTTCCCCATGTGCACCGTCTCGTCTCCGTGTTCGATCATTATCTTTACGTTCGTGACTTTTAAGAAGCAGGTGTAATTACAAGTACGAACTCGCTGCGGAGGCTGTCGGGGTTCCAATACCGACACGACCGCTTCCCATGTAGCCTTACAACAAATTATTTACGCTCAGCCTCAGTTTCCTCCCCTGTAAAGGGGAGTCAAGTATGTTTAAGTGCGTGATTGGTACATAGCGCTCAGTAGATTTTAGACTCCGTGAACTTGTATACTGACTTTTTCATTAAAACACCATCGTCCACCACGGTATATCCCTTGTCCTCAGGTGAGAAACTGAGGCTCAGGCGGGGGAAGTAACTTGCCCAAGGTTGCACAGCTAGTGAGTGACCCAGCCAGGCTCCCAGCCCATAGCCTCTGACTCAGAAACACTGGCTTTTCAGTTTCACACATCCTTTCTTTATTAATATTCGGTAGGCACCTGCTTTACCCCAGGACATTGTTAGGTGCTGGGTGAGCTGGAGGAAATTCAGTCGCCAACAAGCAGACAGATCTCTTGCCCTTGCTTGGATGTGATGAAGCTATTTGTGTGTTCCTATTTTCAGTTTTCATCTGCTCTAGGATGTAAGGCCCACGAAGCAGGGATTGGCTGCTTTGTTCGCTGCTGTATCCCCACTGATAGGTCTCCAGTATCTAGAAAAGTGTGGTGGGCCCAATTGTCATTCAATAAATATTCATTGAAACTCGAATTCAATGAATTCTTTGCATTACTGGAGGTATTGTTCCCGCGTTACGGAAACAGAAACAGAGGCTGAGAGAATTGATGTGACTTTTAGGTCATACAACTAGCAAAGGAAGGCAACCAGGATCTGAACCCGGCCTTTCCGAACGCAAAGATGAATCTCTCGGCTAGCGCACTGCTTGGCCTGTTTGTGTCCTGGTCAGGTAGCACAACTCTGGGCGATGCTTACCCTTCTAGGTCTGTGTTTTGTTTTTAGGGAGTAAGTATGACAAATGCAATCCAGCCATAAAGGGTAGAAAGGAGGAGGGAGTTTCGGCACTACTAAACTTAGCTGTGGGGCGGCTTAAGGCGCAACCCTGCAGGGCATGAGCCGGGGAAACTTCCAGATGAGTTAAATTGTACTATTCTGCAGCATTCCTAAATTTTTTTTTTTCCCTGAAATAAGCAGATATGCACTGTAAAAGTCTGGCTCAATCTTTGAAAATTAAGCTTAACATGAAGAGAGAATCTCATCCAATAACGATTTGTATCTCGATTGCAGGGATATCTGCCCCCGTTGTCTTTTTCGTAGACTATGCCTCCAACTGCTTATACATGGAAGAGATTGAAGGTTCAGTGACTGTTCGAGATTATATTCAATCCACTATGGAGACCGAAAAAACTCCCCAAAGTCTCCTCGGCTTAGCCAAGACGGTTGGGCAGGTTTTGGCTCGAATGCACGACGAAGACCTCATTCATGGTGATCTTACCACCTCGAACATGCTGCTGAAACCCCCCGTGGGACAGCTGAACATCGTGCTCATAGACTTTGGGCTGAGTTTCATTTCTGCACTTCCAGAAGATAAAGGAGTCGACCTCTACGTGCTGGAGAAAGCCTTCCTCAGTACCCACCCCAATACCGAGGCTGTATTTGAAGCCTTTCTGAAGAGCTACTCCACCTTCTCCAAAAAGTCCAGGCCGGTGCTAAAAAAGTTAGATGAAGTGCGCCTGAGAGGAAGAAAGAGGTCCATGGTCGGGTAGAAGAGTCTGACAAGTACTGACGTGCTGGCCATTTGCGTCAAAGGGAATTTGAAGGAAGGCTCCGAATATGAGATTAGACCTAAATAAAGGTATTGAGATCCTTTTAAGTGCTGTCTGTGATCATGCTTGTTCAGTGTCATTATCGTCTGCGGTCGGCTGTTCTCAACAGCTTACTGTGGACAGAAGACAAGTTCTAGGCAGAATTGGGTATTTAAAAGAAATTTAGAACGGGCTTCCTCTTCGGCCAGGCCGCATATATGTCAGGTACCTGGGCAATGGCATTGCAGAACGTTGAACCACGTGATGAGAACATTACTCTTCTGTCTTTTGGGTGATGTGGGGACAGAGTCTCAGTTGGTGACGGATATCTTTATCAACCCGCTAACCCGGCAGTTTTTTTGTCGTGTACATGACATATTCCCCCTGAAACCAATATAATGGGATACAGCCAGCATTTTAAAAATGAACTAGAGGGGCGCCTGGGTGGCTCAGTCAGTTAAGCGTCCAACTTGAGCTCAGGTCATGCTCTCACAGCTCGTGAGTTCGAGCCCCGCGTCGGGCTCTGTGCTGACAGCTCAGAGCCTGGAGCCTGCTTCCAGTTCGGTGTCTCCCTCTCTCTCTGCGCCTTGTCTGCGCGCGCTGTCTCTCTCTCTCAAAAATAAATCAACGTAAAAAATAAAAATGAAGTAGAATCATAGAATAGAAAATATCAGCGCGCCTTACGTGTATTGTTTAATAAAACTTGTTTCAAGTGTATGTATAGACGTACAGATACCCAGGGTATCTACTGGGTTTTGATGTAAGACATTTCTTTTTGAGGGTCTTAGCAAAAAAAAGATGAAAAATACTGCTGAACTCCAATTAGTCTCGTTTTAAAAAAGCAGGCTCATAGCTTTCAGGCAACTGGAATTTATGTGATTTTATGCAGCATTGTTTTTGCTTTTGTTGCTCCGTATTTCTATGATTACCTTGTGACTAAGACAAGTGATTGATCTAAAGTTCCTTTTAGTTTAAGTTCCTTTAGTAAAAGAAAGTGAGTTGATTTATATCACAGATAGTAAGCACGTAGAACAAAAGAGGTGAAATTACCTAGAAATGACTAGTTTGATAAAGCCTGGTTTAAGGGAAGGGGCAGGAAAACAGCAAAGATGCAAAATGCCGCCAATTAGCTTGCACTTAAAACCCCTCCCAGCCTCAGTCTCTTCCCCAGAGATGTGTGTCTGCGGGGAGGGAGGTATAATAAAGTACCTCTCCTCCTTGTCTGCGCCAGCCAGCAAATAAGTACTTTGAGTGCCTTCTCTGTGCCCAGTATCATTGGCTACTGGGTACGTGGGCAGTGAGCATTTCCGTGGGTCCAGGACTGTGGGTTTCCTTCACCATAGTCAGCCCTGTGCCTGTGGCAGATGCCCAGGAATGAATGAAAACTTCCCTTCCTGGGTACTGGTGACCAGTAGACAGGAGAGTGAATATCGTTGCCTGGTTATCACTCGTCAAGGTACTGTCCCAGGAGTGTTCATATTGGAATTGAAACAACTCTAAGGTAGCATCCCCAGTGTATCGATGGAGAACGTGTCCAAGATGTCACAGGTGGCAAGGGAGACTTTTTCCTGGCTCCCAAGCCCGTGTGGCCTCCACTGATCCTTTAAGAAACGAGATGCTGGAAAGGATACACTTTTGATATATCTTGACCTTCTATAACGTTATTTTCCAAGAACTTCAAGGGCCCCAGGGGCAATGATGTTTTCAAGGAATACTGTCAACGTGACTGAGAGCTGTCTGCCTCGGGGTGAGAATGACTGGTGGGCACACACGTGCAGGTAGTAAGTCAGGAAATAGCTAGAGCTCGCCGCGTGCGGGGCCCTGGAGATAGAGGGGGACCTAAGGCTGCCCTTACTCAATGAGGAAACAGTGACATTACAACTGGTATGTGAAGGAGAGCCGGGGGCACCTGGGTGGCTCAGTCGGTTGAGCGTCCGACTTCGGCTCAGGTCATGATCTGGTGGTTCATGAGTTTGAGCCCCACGTCGGGCTCTGTGCTGACAGCTCAGAGCCTGGAGCCTCCCCCGGATTCTGTGCCTCCCTCTCTCTCTGCCGCTCCCCTGCTCGCGTTCTGTCTCAACTTATTTTTTTCTTAATTAAAACAAAAAAGAACCGGGAGGTGGGGGAGCGTGTCCCAGGCAGAGACCCATGAGGGACGAAGTTGGTAAAGGAGGGGCATCCCTGGGCAGCAAGGCCAGAGTGGCCAGTTCGCAGCGAGCAGAGCAGAGGAAGAGCGGGAAGTGAGATCAGAGAGGTGGGTGAGGACCAGCTCGGAGCCTTGTCACGAGCTCGAGCTCGACTGGCGGTTTTAAACAGGAACACATCTCATTTACGTTTTCAAGGGATCACATCGGGAGAAAAGGCGGTAAAGGGGGGCTGGAGGGGAAGGGAAAAGCCTTTGCAACCGGCCGGGTCTGCGACAGTGGCAGCCTGGGGCAGAGGCCTTGGCGAGCGTGCAGCGATCCGCTCGGGCCCGTTGGTGCGTATGACACGGTGGCCAGCACGGCGGAGGCGGCAGCGTTAGGGAGGCTACCATGACGTTTGCAGGCATCGAGGGCGAGGGGGGTCCTGGAGCAGCCACACATGTTCCCAGGAGAACTGTCCATCTATGTACTCAGGCCCTGGCTCGGGATGGGAAACAAGGGATTATCGCACAGTCCCAGGCGAGCGGTGGATTCCGCCCCTCATTCAGCATCTCACAAAGGACCGAGCAATCCTCTGCAGTTCCAGATCCCTCAAAGTCCACGTGGGGACAGCTGGCCCTCTGCAGCGGTGAGCCAACGGCACTGGCAGCTCTGTGTGAATTCCATCTGGAACCTTCCCAGATGCGGCTTATAAACCTCATTTTACAGACGGGAAAGACGCTTCGCAATGCAAACTATCATGTCTTAGGGTCACACAAGTTGCAGGGCTGGGATTCAAACCTCCACTTTTAACAACAGCCGTTCGCTACTGAGTGGTTACTAAGTTCTTTGCGTGCATCAACCTATTTTGCAGAGGAGGCAATTGAGGCACAGAGAAATGGAGCCTTGCCCAAGGGCCACGCAGCTAGTGAGTAGCAGAGCCGGGGAAATGTGATGTGATACTGAGATGTGTCCAACACTGAAGAGGACACACGCCCACATCTTCCAGAACATTTAAAAGAGCTCTTGTGGGGCGCCTAGGTGGCTCAGTCTGTTAAGCATCTGACTCCGGCTCAGGTCGTGATCTCACGGTTTGTGAGTTCGAGCCCCGTGTTGGGGTCGGTGCTGACAGCTCGGAGCCTGGAGCCTGCTTCGGATTCTGTGTCTCCCTCTCTCTCTGCCCCTCTCCTGCTCGCACTGTTTCTCTCTCTTTCTCAAAAAGTGAATAAACATTTAAAAAAAAGTTTTTTTTTTTAAAGAGCTCTTGTGACTGCGGGCCACAGCATGGAGCCACCCACGTTGGGCATAGTGAATGCTTCTTCAGTGTTCTCATTAGGGGAGCTGACCATGCTCGCCGCATGTGCCGGCCGAGGGGACCCGTGCACCCCTGCACTAGTGAAGGGATGCGCACGTAATCGCGGCTGTGACCGAGAAAGGAAACCCGAATCCTGATCCTGGTTCCAATCCAGTTTGTTTGCAAAACCAGGCGGGCAGCTTGTGGGCCGTCGTTTGCCAAGATACTCCATTAAAATGTTTGTCTTGATTACTGGGTTTTTAGGTGCCGCCTCGAATTAGTGCCCTGGTAAGAGGCTCTCTCACCTCATCCTGGTCCTCACCCGGCTGCCACTGACCGCTGGAACCCCCGGCTGTGGGAGCCCAGCTGACAGGGCCCTGGGAATCTCCTCCTTGAGTCCTGAATTCAGAGTGCCACAACTCCAAAGGACCCAATTCCCCTTTCCTGAGCCCAGACGAGTGGCCGTCCTGGCCAGCAGAGGTCGCCAAGTTACCGTTGTTATCCATGCAGGGGCGCTTCCTTCCCCTTCCATTCTCCTCCTCCACTTCCTTTTCTCTCTCCCTTCCCTCTCTCTCCCTCCTTTCTCTTCTTCTTCCTCTTTTCGTCCTATCTCCCTACCTCGAACTTGGCTCACTTATCCGCCCAACACCGAAGCATCCCCGTGCAGCAGGCACCGTGCAAATCACCCAGGCTACAGTCAGCAAAGACGTGGGATGTCTGGTTCCCTCCTGCCCGAATTTTGTCATGCGCTCTCTCCCTTCCTCACGCCTTCATTCACTGGGTATTTATTCCACACCCCAGCTCTGTCTGGCTCTGTGCTGGGTCCCAAAGAAGCTACTGGGATGAGAAAGCCCACAGCTACCACCCTGGAGCCCCTTCCCCTCCCCCTGCACTCTGCTGCAATCAATGGTTTCCCCACTGCTCCCCACTGTTTCTGCCCTGCCCATTGACCCCCCAAAACGTTCTTCCTTATAAAGCAGCCAGAGGCACCCTTGTAAAGCCAGTTTATGTCACTTGTCTAATCGGAACCTTGATGGCTTCCCATCCCACGTCTCCTTGCTTACCAGCTACATGATGAGGGACCCCCTCACCGTGCCTCTCTGAGCCTCGGTGTCCTCATCTGTAAGATGGACCCGTTTTACAGATGAGGAAGCTGAGTCTCAGAGATGCTAAGCGACTTTTCTAGTCATCAGCCTGTAAATGATAGAGATTGTGCCGGGCACTGTCTGTTGCCTACCCAGAGCCACACTCTTTATTCCTTCTGGACAGAACCTCTGTTTGTCCAGGTATCTATTAGGTGAGAATGGCTTCATCTCAGGGAAGGTCAGACCGGTCCCTGATGTACAGGTGGGCACGTGGCTCCTTTCTGGCCAATAAGACTAAGACAGAAAAGCGAATCTGCAGAAGTTGCTTCTGGGGAAGATTTTCTTTCTTACAGAAAGGGAGAAGGTTGTGAGAATTTGCTCCATGCCCTGACCCCAACACACCCGCACCAGAATTTCCTGCCTTTAAATGCAGTGGTGATGAGTGGAAGTTCAGCAGCCATTTTGGGGCCGGGAGGCCGACGGTAAAGCACCGGCGAGGGGAAGACAAAGGAGTCAAGAAAGGGCAGGGTGTGAGTCCGCGGGAACTCGGACCTTTCTTCCCTGACTTATTATTTGCATAAGTAAACATCTTCAAAGCCGAAGCTGCTTTAGTTGGGTTTTCTATCACTCGAAGCAAAAACATTCCTAACCAGAACAGATACAGATCCCCGTCCCCGCAAGCCACACGCGGGGTCACTGGCCTCTGGCTGCCTTCCCCGGGGCGGGCTGGCATATCGGGCGGCACAGGCCTCTCGCCTGAGATCAAGGTGAAGGAGCCACGGCAGACAGTCTCCAGCCCCTTCTCTTCCAGGGCCAGAAGGTGAGAACCCTGGACTGAGATTCAGCCTGTGCGAGGCCTGGCCAATGTGCCCGCAGCTTCCTCTGTGTGTCTGGCCCCTTCTGCTGTTACTCTGCCCCACTTGCTCACGCTGTTCTTCCAACAGACAGTCCTGCCGCTATCTCAGGGTCTTTCTCCCTGCTGTTCCCTTTGCCTGCGACACTGTTCCCCGCAGACCTCTATGTGGTCTCCTCCCGCACTTCCTTTAGGCTTCCGCCGGATACCGCTGTGAGAGGTCCCCCGGGAGCACCCTCTATAAAAGGTGACACCCCCCTCCCCAGCCCTCCCCGCCCCTCCCCAGCTCTGTTTCCACCCCGTTCACCAGCACCTGCTATCCTTCAGATTCACCTGCTCGTTTGCATCCTGCTCGCTCCGTGGGCAGGGGGCCATGTTTGTCCCCGGCTCCGGCCGCGGTTTCTACAGTGGTGCCTAGAAGGTAGTAGGTGCTCTGTAAACATTTCCTGATGGCAGTGGAATTCCCTCGTGCAAGCCTAGCCTGCTTGTGGGAAAGAAAATTCATGGGGCCACATGAGCCTCCCTCCCACTGCCCGCCCCCCCCTCGCCACGTGCCACCTACCCACAGTCTTCCCTGCTGGAGGCAAAGCACAGTGTGGCCCCGGCCTGCAGCTTAGAACAAAAAACATTCAGAACCCTGGGGATTTGGTGCTGATCAAAGGCTTCCTCGTGTTTGTAAACCTTCACCCTCTGCCCAGGACACAGAAGGTTAGGGGTGGCCCAGAGCCCAGAGTTAGCCGCGGTTCCAGGCCGGGGGACTCTGGGCCTGCCCCTTCCCCGTAGCGAGGAAAGGCCCCCCACTGCAAGGCCGAGCGGGTTGAACCCAGCCAGGGATCTAAAAGGGGTAACTAATCCCACCCCCAGCCTGAGGCCCACCTGCCGGCCCTTGGATTCAAAGCCAATGTTACTCTTGGAGCTATGGAGGCCTGACCAAAATGTCATGCTGAAAGATGCTGATAGTGGTGCAGCTCAGCGAGGCGGGGGGCAGGCGGGGAGGCTGTGAGTTCTCCCCTTCCATGGAGGGGGAGTGGGAAGCTGGTGCCTGCATACTCCCAGCATGCTCTCCCCTCCCCCAGCCTTATTTGTCTTCATAGCACTAAGCACTGTGGGATATGTGATGTATTTCACTCACTTATCTTATGACAGAGCAAATAAAAGGGACGCTCTGTGAGCCCAGAGACCTTTGTCTTGGTTGTTCACTGCTGTAGCCCCAGCGCCCAGAATGACACCTGGTGTATACAGTAGGCGCCCCATGAATACTTGTGGACGTGGGCCGCCCGGGGGGCTCCGTCACGTAAGCGTCTGACTCCTGATTTCAGCTCAGGCCATGATCTCACAGTTTCATGGGATCGAGCCCCGCATCAGGCTCTGGGCTGGCACGGCAGAGTCGGCTTGAGATTTTCTCTCTCTCTCTGGCTCTCTGCCCCTCCCCCACCCACACTCTGTCTCTCCAAATAAGTACATAAACTTAAAAAACGACTTGTGAATAAGTGGTAGTCATGATTTTGGTTGATGTTCACAATAATAAAGTGCAACAATTTAAGACAGGTTCAAGTTTTCAATGCTTACGGAACCTCCGCTATGTTCCAGGTGCTGTTCCGGGCACTGGGGATACGGTGAGGATTAATGAGGACTCCCGGTTCTCATGGAGTTTAGTCTAGTAGGGAACGGTTTGAAACGATGACTCATGCTGTGAAGGAAAGAACTCGGGGCAGACTCGACATAGAGTGCGTGACGCAGAGTGGAGGAAGGTTACGTTTCAGTAGATTGAGGGTTGGGGGGGGCGCCTCGGAGGAGGTGACGTTAGAGCAAAGACCCACGTGAGAAGGAAGCAGCCACTGAGGTGGGATGGTGGGGGGATGTGGGGGGGGGACATCCAGGCAGAGGGAGCAGTCCGTGCGAAGAACCTGGCATGTTCAAGGAGCAGAAAGGAGGTCGTGAAGAGGGTGGCAGGCAGTGATTGAGGGAAAGCGGGTAGGACGTCAGGCCAAAGAGCTAGGCATGGCTCGATCATTCACGTCCGTGCCCAGCACAGTGCTTGGCACATAGCAAGCCCTTAATAGCTGGGCTGGTGACTGTAATCAGTCGATCACATCGATGGTTATTTTCCTCTTAGAAATGGGGAGGGGCAGTGGCGGTGCGGATCATTGGAATTTCAGCCCTGTCGTGCACTAGCTGTGTGACCTCGGGCAAATGTCTTAATCTCTCGGAGCCTCAGTTTCCTCATCCGTCTAACAGACAAGCCTAGTAGGGAATGAAAATAAACGCTGGTCAGACCATCCATCAACTGTGGAAGTTCTTTAAGAATTTCCTCCCACTTTGGGGCAGGGGGATGGGGTGAGGGCTGGGCAGCTCAGTCGGTTAAGCTTTGGCTCAGGTCATGATCTCGCAGTTCATGAGTTCAAGCCCTGAGTCCGGCTCTGGGCTGACGGCTCAGAGCCTGGAGCCTGCTTCGGATTCTGTGTCTCCCTCTTCCTCTGCCCCTCCTCTGCTCATTCTCTCTCTCTCTTTCTCTCTCTCAAAAATAAATACTACTAATAAAAACACTTAAAAAAAAAAAAGAATTTCCTCCCACATTCTACTTCTTTCTCAGCGTAAAGGGGGAAGAAACAAAGACAGGGAGTTCGTGGGTCCAGCCTTGGAGCCACAAGCCATCCAACTAGGGGCCTCGTGTTGTGTGACTCACCTTCCCGTTAGAGGCTCTTCTTTGAGGACTCGGCCTATGCAAGTCCTGGCCGATCTCTGCCACCTGCTTCCTCTGTGAGTTTGACCACTTCTTCTGCTGCTCTGCCCCTACTTGCTCACGCTGGGTGAGAAAAATAACAGCGGTAGTAAAAGTTACCTATTGCTGTTGTAACAAGTTGCTCCAAAACTTAATGGCATAAAACCACCGTTTGTTACGCTCGCGGATCCTGTGGGTCAGAACTTTGGAGAGGGCAGCACGGGGATGCCTGCTTCCTGTTCCGCCACGGCTGGGACATCAGCCGAAGGACCCAAAGGCTAGGGGCTGGAATCATCGGAAGGCTCATTCGCTCATACGCCGGTTAGCTCTTGCTGGCTGCTCGTTAGGAGCCTTGCTGACTCTCTGTGGACCCCCGACCCTCAGTGGGAAGAGCGTCCATCACGTTTAAGAGGAGCCTATGGGAGGCGCATGTAGGGTGGGAGAGAGATAGGTGCCATCCTGGGAAAGTAAAATCTGCCACGAGCTAAATGATAATAATTGTCACTTGCTGAGCACTTACTATGTGCAGGCACTCTGCACCACGGCCTTGCTTATTAATTCTCCCCACATCCTTGTGAGGTACGCCCCCTTCGTGTTTCTGTTCCAGACAAGGACACAGGCCCACAGGAGTTAAAGCTCTTGTCTAGGGTTGCATAAGAAGCCAAGCGGTACGGCTGGAATTTGAACGTCGCTTTGTGTAATGCGGGGCGACAGACGCAGGGAATGTGTAGAGATTATCCTACAGATTAAATGAGTTAAAACATGTAAAGTGCTGAAAACAGTGCCTGGCACATAGTGAGTGCAGTATATCGCCATTATTATTATTATTATTACTATTATTATTCCATTTGAGCCACTGGAATAATAGGGAAACCTCTGCCCTGATACTAAGTACTTACTGTCCTCTTAATCTCTTAGCTCCTTCCAGAACAAGGGAGCCAGTCCAGGGGCCCTGGGAGCAATATACCCTGGTCCCAACTGCCTCCATCAGGCTTTGGGGAGTGACCACAGTTTCTATGACGTCAGCTGGACTAAGTCCCCAGGAATAGTTTTTCCCGTTTGGAAAACTGTCTTCCCACCCCCGGGCTTTGAATGTCCAAAGTGCTCCCTCCGGAGCCTTACCCTTTATCCGAGATTGTCTGACACTAACCTGGTTGGAACCTTTGATGAAGCCGGTTATGGAGCTGCTCAAGGTCAGGAGCCCGATCTGAAAGGACATGGGAGAAAGTTTCATCACAGCCTGCCAAGGGCCCATTGGGAAATAACTTGCCCTACGGGCTTACGGGCAGCATGGCAACGTGACCCACCTAGGAAGCGGGCACTGCCCCTCTTTCTGGTCCATATCGCCATCTTTGAATGAAAAGTGTTTAAATTTTATTTTTATTTTTATTTATTTTTAGGGAGAGAGCACGAATGGGGGGAGGGGCAGCGGGAGAGAGAGAGAGAATCTTAAGCAGGCTCCATGCTCTGAAAAGACCCTGGGATCATGACCTAAGCTGAAATCAAGAGTTGGATGCTCAGCTGACTGAGCCACCCACGTGCCCCAAAGCATTTAAATTTTCAGTGAAAAGGATGCTCATTAGAATGGCCATTGTAAAAAACAAAAAAAACAAAAGAAAAACTCGGTTAATAATAAGTGTTGGCAAAGAGGTGGAGAATTTAGAACCCTCCTCCGCTCTTCATGAGAGCTCTAAAATGGCATGGACACTTGGGAAAATGGTCTGGCAACTCTTCAAAAGGTTACATACAGAGTTAACAAATGGCTCACCAATTCTATTCCTAGGTGTAGACCCAAGAGAACTGGAAACATGTCCTTACAAAACTTTTACAGGAATGTTCGCAGAAGCATTATTCATAATAGCCAAAAATGGAAACAACTCAAATGCCCATCAACTGATGACTAGACAAATAAAATGTGCTTTATTCACACAATGGAATATTATTTGCCCCGTTAAAAGGGGCAAAGCACTGATCTGTCATGCTAAGTAAAAGAAGGCAAACACAAAAGACCATATATTGTATGATTCCATTTATGTGAAATGTCCAGAACAGGCAAATCTGTATAGACAGAAAGATGAGTGTCTATCTACCATTTGGGAGGTTGGGGGTAGGAATTGGGGTGATCATTAATGCATATGGGGTTTCTTTTTGAGGTGATGAAGTTCTCTACAACTGATTGTAGTCACGATTGCCTGTGTGAGTATACTAAAAACCATTCACCTGAACACTTTAGATGGGGGAATTTTATGCTATTGTTATTTTAAAAAAATTTTTTTAAACATTTATTTATTTTTGAGAGACAGAGAGAGACAGAGCACAAGTGAGGGAGGGGCAGAGAGAAGGGGGGGACACAGAATCTGAAGCAGGCTCCAGGCTCTGAGCTGTCAGCACAGAGCCCGACGCGGGGCTCGAACCCATAAACCGTGAGATCATGACCTGAGCCGAAGTCGGACGCTTAACCAACTGAGCCACCCAGGCGCCCCACCATTAGGTTGTTATTTTTCAAATGAGAACAGAATATGCCACTCTGCTTAAATCCCTACAGTGGTTGCCTTATCATCATAGCGCGGGTACACCGTCCTCACCCAGGCTTTCAAGATCCTGGGTTGTCTAGCTGCTGGCTGTCCTTCTGATCACACCTCTGCATCCCAGGTTCTGGATCATTCTAAGCCACCCGGTTTGTTCCTGCCTTGGAGCCATTGCACTCGGCTTTTCCTTCTTCCGGAAGGAATTTTTCATTTCGCCTGAGTACACACCGTGCTGATCGGGATTGCCGAATGGTAAGCTAGACGGGTGTTTATAAGATACTGATGTATCGTTTTCCAAAGTGGTTGGCTAAGTGATCATTTCCAGTAGCCATCTGTGAGGCTTCCAGTTGCCCTAGAGTCTGGCCAACACTTCACGTTGGCCTCTGTTTAACTTTGCTAGCCCAGGGGGTTTGTATCATCCTGAGATTTCAATTTGTATTTCCCTGATGGCTTGTAATGTTGAGCATCTTTGTATGTGCCTAATGGTCATCTGTAGGTCTTTTTTTTTTTTTTTTTTTTTTTTTTTTTTTTGGTGAAGTGTCTTGAAATATTTTGCCTATTTTGAAATCGGGGTGTGTAACTTCTTATTACTGAGTCGTAATAGATTTTAGAATAGAGATACGAGTTCTTTGTCAGATATAGTTTTGAAGATATTTTTCCTGGATTATGTTAAATTTATATTTCAAATGCTCATCTTAGGAAAGGAGAAAGGTGTAAAACCAATGATTTCTAGCTTAAGAAGCTAGAAAAACAAAACAAAACAAAACAAAACAGAGACAAATAAGCCCAAAGTCAGTAGAAAGAAGGAAATAATAAGAACAGAGGGGCTTCCCCGGGGAAGGTGGAGCAGACCTAGTTTTCTCTACTCTTCCTGCGGAGGACGATTGGGAATGCTGTACCCAAGAATACTTCAGAGAGTGGAGAGGTGAAGGCGGGGACTTGGGACCCAAGGAACAACCTGGTGATGGGTTTTCTTTCTGCCTACTCTATCTCAGACTTGGAAGCCGCAGGCAACCTGGAAATGTCAGCAGGGGCTGCCAAAGAGCCCTGACGAAAGCGAGCGCTCTGTAGCCAAAGGGCCAGGAAAAGTTCAGCCAAGAGAGACCACTTTGAGACAGAACCTTCTCTACTTCAGCTGAACACCATGGGGAAAACATGGGAGCTCGCTCCCCCCCAGCACAGGCTGAGTGAGGAGCCCCGACTTCGATCCTCACCGGGCTACGACCCTGTGTGCCAGCTTCCTTCCCAGGGTGGTGTCAGACGAAGTGGAGGAGGGGGCTGGGACTTGTGTGCTCCCCGGTTAGTAAGGAGCCTCCTCTCCTGGCACCCCCTTTCCGTGTTTGCTGGTTTTGTTGAAAGGATGGAAAGACAAGCGATAGCCTGGGAGGAAGTGTTTGCAAACCGCCCATCGTATCCGGCGTATATAAATCACTCTCAAACCTCTAAGACCACAAGGGGATGTGTCTACACCTCTATCAGAAGGGCTAAAACAAAAAAGTAGGGGCAACACCAAATGCTGGCAAAGATGTGGAAAAAACGGGATCACGGATTCCTTGCCAGTGGAAATGTAAAATGATGCAAACACTCTGGGAAACACTTTCACAGTTTTCTTTAAAAGCCAAGGAGGCAACTACCGTATCACTCAGCAGCCTCCGGGCTCCGATCTCCAGACGGCTCACCCACCCTGGGAGCAAGTAGAAACTAAATCAACAGCGGTGACCCCCGCTCAGCGCTTGCTCTGTGCCAGGCGTCGTGCCAGGCGTCAGCGGGCCATCTCCCTCAACCTTCCCAACAGACCTCTTGTCTGGTAGAGGCCGCGATCATCATCGCCCCCACTTTCTGGACGAGTAAACCGAGGTTCCAAGGCCGTTGCTCATGGCCACGCGGCTAGACTGTGCAGAGCCCGGATTCAAACCCAGGGGAACGCTGACAAGCGCTTTCCTCCTCACCTGGTCATTACCAACCGTTTAACGGGGGCGGTAAAAAGCGTGGAAAAGGTGTGGCCGCGGCCGCGGGTTACACCCGAGGCCACGCTGCCCGGAGGGCCGGAGTCTGATTCCCAGTTCCTGGGCCTGACTTCCCTTAACTTTGCCGGGCCTCTCGTCCCCAGGCCCAGGGGCGCAGGCACCACCCTGCAGGGGCAGGAGAAGGCGGGCCCCCGAGCGCAGTCCCCTCCCCGAGCCCTCCCCCGGGCTTTAAGCCGGAGCAGGGGAGCGGGGCGCGGGCAGTCCCGGGCTGGCTCGGTCCGCCCGGCGATCGCGCGGATATGGCGGCGCTGGCGACCGTGGCCAAGAAGGTGTGGAGCGCGCGGCGGCTGCTGGTGCTGCTCTTGACGCCGCTCGCGCTGCTGCCGGTGGTCTTCGCCCTCCCGCCCAAGGTAACGCCTCGTCCGCCGGGCGCCCCCCGTCCTGCGCGCCCGCCGGCCCGCCCCCCCGAGGTCCCAGACCCGACCGATTTCACCAGAACCCCCCACCCCCACCCCTCGACCCTCTCCCCCTGTGCCCTGCCCCCTGCGGCCCTTTCCCGGCCGCGCCTTGGAGCCGGAGTCCGGCCCAGCCTTCGGGATGGTTCCCCCGTCTACCGGAGCTCTTTGCTGGGCTCGGCGCGCGGGGCGCCGGGTTGAACGCTTCCCTAGATGATCCCAATGAACTGTTCACGAAGGCCAAGCTGAAGGGCCTGGGGCAAGTCACTTAGCTCCGCTGGACTTCGGTTTGCCCAGATGTAACAGTGGAGGCAGCGACGGCGTTGGGGCAGATATTAAATAGGGCAATCTATGTACCTCTCTTCGAACTGAGCCTGGCCCACAGGAAGTGCCCGCTGCTCCACTGGCTGGTCTGATGCCAGGCCCCTTACCTGCTGCGAGCAGGCCGAGATTGGAAGAACCCCCTGGAGCCTGGCGCTAAACTTTTAAGGCGGCGCTAAACTTTGCCTTAAAGCGCGTCGCTTTATGTCATCCTTTCAGTGCCCCTCAGGGGGTGAGGATTATTTATCTCCTTTTCTAGAGAAGAAAAGTGAGGCTCAGAGAGAGGAAGTGACTTGGTCAGGGTCACATGGCTAGCAGCTGAGCAGGGATCCATTCCCTGGCTTGGAGCGGTTTCTCCGCTCTCAAAGAAAGCAATCCCTCGACCAAAGGCTGCAGATTGAGGTCAGGAATGTCATGATGAAAGTCAACACCAATGGGGGCTGGGCGAAGATGGGTGTCACAGGTCCCTATTGCGCCCCTCACTGGTACCCAGCCCTTCTGGGGCGTCACGGGAGGGCATAGGACAAGGCTCCTACCTCCAGGAAGTTTTTTCACTATCTCTCAACGTGAGACAAAATGTTCATAAAAAAATAAAAGCAGAGAGAGGGTGTCATTTAGAGGTACATTACCCAGCACCTGCCAGCAGAGACCAGGGGAGCTGGGAGAGGTATTCGGAGAGGGCTGCCTGGAGGAAGGGGTCCTCATTGGGCACAGGGAGTGAGGAGGTGATACCAGCTGGTGCCAGAGAGACCCAGAGCTGATGTACAAACATGGTCTTTAGTGTGGAATTACCTAAACGCTTCGACTTTTTTGACATAGAAGAGAGAAAGACAACAAATGCCCGAATAAGGATTACGTCACTTTCGAAAACCGTCCCGTTCCCAGCCAGGCGCTGACCTCAGGATCTTAGTCCAACCCCCTTTCTTCTTTGGGTCTCACTTTCCTTGTCTGTAAAATGGGGCCCTCGTGGTGCTGGCTTCTGAGAATTGATGTGCAAGGTTGAGCGAGGAAGTTGCCTCACTCTATGGGGCATCATTAGGGGGAGGACGGATGGGGTCTGTGATGTCCCAGGTGGAGTCCCAGGGAAGAAAAGACAGAAACACCCAGGGTCTTTCTCCTCAGGAGGGGGTTCTGCAGGCTTCTGTCTGCTCTGCCCTCTAGCAACATCCATGAACTCAGGGACGGATCCAAGGGTTATGGGGCCTGAAGCATACAGTATTTGAGAAGTGCCTTTTAAGAAAAAGCACACAGATTTACAAAGAGAAAATTCAGTATAGGGCTGGGGAGGGGCTCAGAAGCTTAAGCTCCATAAGCTTCGCGGTGAAGCCACTTCCATGGGAATCCTAACGTGCGCAGGTGCAGAGAGCCTGTGACCTTCTGCAGGGGTGGGTGGTAGGCCCGATAAGTAAGGTGTTGTGTTGAGTGCTTAACGCTCAGTATGTGCCAAGCGCCGTGCAAAGAGCTTCTCAGGCATCGTCCTATATAATGTGCACGCACCCAGGGAGACGGTTACTGTTAGCATCCCTACTGGCCAGCTGAGGAAATGGACCTCAGCAAGGTTAGGTGACCTGCCGAGGTCACACAGCCTGTACAGAGCCAGAATGCAGGGTTTGTATTTCGCCTCATTGCACCGTATAGTCTTTCTTCAGTTGTGATTGAATCAGAGTCTTTCGTGTTCCCTGCAGATCCTGGTGGGGACGCTTTGTGTGGCCTGAGATGTCACTGCCTCTTTAAGTGGCTGATAAATGAGGGCCTCCCCGGAGGCAGGTCTGGCTCTTTGGGGGGGGGGGGGGAGTGTCTTAGCCTCCCTCAAAGATCTGTATCCCATACTCAAAGCCTCACCCCTGATAATGATAGACTTACTTACTTACTTATCATTATTTTATTCTTGGCTAGTAACTGACATGTTTCTCAACCTGCTGTGCAATGTGAATTACACATCCTTAGAGAACATTGAACAGAGAACATTGCCGTTTTTATCGATCTGGGGCAGACATTTAAAGCAAAGAGTGGGTGTGCTAGGCAAACACAGCTTCCAGACAATTTCTGTAGTAATCTTAACCAGTTTCAACCCTGTGCTAACCTCCCCAAACAAAGCCTGGGCAGGGGGCGGCTAACAAAAACTTTCTGTTTGCTGTGCAAATGTAGCTTCGAGGCAAGTGTCCTTGGTGTCCACTCCCACTCCCAACATCACATTGCCACTTCTGAGCCTCCGTCCCATGGAAATTCTGGAACCAGCAGCAGTGCAGGTTATATTGTACACATGGGTTCCCCCCAAACTTTGCAGATATCAGATCAGGAAAAACGATGGAGATGCTTGGGCATTGGCCATCTCCCCCTCATTGGGTCCTGATGATGGCTCCCAGCCACCACTCCTCTGATGTTCTGGGAGTCTGTGTGGTCGACAGGGTTGGCCCTCAGGCACCTGTCCCCCGCCCCCCCGGCGGCTGGTGAGCCGGTCTGCCGGGAGGTCAGGGTTAATCTGAAGAGCGGATGGGAGGGGGGGGGAACAATTCTTACATTATGTCCTCCTGGCTTGGAACGGAATGCTGTCAGCAGGGATGAAAGGAGTGGGATGCCCTTCTGGAATTCAGTGGTTGCAATTTCCAGTTCCACTGGAGATCCTGGCTCTTGCTACAACAGTGCTGGAGACTTAGGAGGTCAGGATGCTGCTGGAGGGACCACCCCAAAATCTTCCAAGAGTGGCCATTCTGGGAGAGGGAAGTTTAGGGACTGGCCTTGGGCGGCCAGTGGGGATAGATGAGGCTGTTAAAGCAGCTGGCAAGGGAGTGCTAGCCCCATGTGTTTGCAGGGAAGTCTTGTCCCCTTTCCTATCTTACAACCCACACCCACCGAAAGCAAATGTAGCCAGATTGACCAGTGGCCAGGATGAGCTCTTGTAGTGGGTACTCACAGGTGACTCTTTCTAAGGACGCTTTGAAGAGGAGGAGTCTGGGGATATTCTAGGCAGGACTGCTACAAGCTGTGTTGTCGCACAGGCTGTGCACTGCGCAAGGGGCCTCGGGTTGGCAGTGAGATTGAACCACCCTGCACTTTACCTGCCAATCGATGTATCCTGGTGCAGTGCTAGATCTGCCTGAGGAAGAGCTCCCCCCCCCGCCCCGCCCCATCCTAATTTGCACAAAGGTATCAAGTCTGGCTAGCAGCAGACTTGTTCTGAGATGGTGGAATTTTTTTTTTTTTTTTTGAGATGGTGGAATTTTTTAGGCAACGGTAGTGCACCTGCAAGGTCAGAGGCCCTTTGGCATTTTCCTAATTCTTGTGGGTGGCATTTAGGTGGGTGATGAGGAAAAATGGTCATTTCATTCCCGGTTTGGAGTCTTGGGAATCAGAACTGGATTCCCATTGCCCAGTTGCTCTGTGACCCTGGGCAAGTCATTTTACTTCTCTGGGCTTCATTGTCTTCACTGACAGTGTGGCCACAAGACCACCGTCCTCCCTGGTTATTATTTGGGCCCAGTGAAATCATATACTGTGCGTGTACCCTTACTTCCTACTTTTAAATTCAGTGCTCAAGGCATGTCTCACCTCTCCCGTGCTTTAGCTGGAGAAACGGAGACCCAGAGAAGTCAAATGATGGACAGAGCACCAGCCTAACCGCCGAGAAGACCTGCGTTTGGGTCTTGGCTCTGAAACTCTGAGACTGGAGGCTTTGCATCTCTGAGCCTTGGTTCCCTCATTTGGGAAGTGAGGACTCACACCCTTCCCAAGGGCTTTACAAGACTTAATTAAGAGAACATACAGAAATTGTCCCGTGGGGCACCATACGTAGTGTGGTTTCTAATAACTATCAAAGTGTTTCCCCACTTATCCTTTGCTGACTTACACGCCTTTCAAATTTTGGTGTATTTACTCTTTCCGTCGCCTTAAGAAGAGGGAGTAATGATGATCCCCATTAGTACAGATGAGGAGAACAAAGCACAGAGAAGTTAGGTAATGTTCCTGAGGTCGCACAGCTACTGAACATTATTTTGGTCACTTCTCTTGGTCCTGGGTCTTGGAAGATAGGATGGCCGGGGTTCTTAGAGACCCAGACTCTTCCCTTAACAGGGGCTTCCCAGAAAACCCCACAGACCCCGCCCTGTGGGTCGAGAAAGTTCTCAGGCCAGATACTGCCCTGCTGCTTTTAACTTGTATCCTCTCATTGAACCCAGAGAGCTTGGACAGGGAACCCCCAAATGGATTAAGTTCTGATTTAACTTCCATCATCCAAATACCACCCACAACATTTTTGCCAGATCCCCTTTACCCCGCCCAGTATTACTATACTCCTGTCACCACCCCCTTCTTTCTTACATTACTACTGCCTTACCCCCCCCCCTCCCCTCCTCTTCAAAAAACTTATATACAGTGACTTAAAAAGGAAATTTAATGCCAAGACCATGTATGGGAAAACCAGGATCACAAGTGGCTAATAGAAGAAGAGTAGCAATAAATACCTCTGCAGTGTTGGTGAATTCTGGCTGTATCCTCCTGCCCGCTCGAAGCTGAGGGCCTGAGACCCGCCCTCTCTGTGTCGCTTGGGGAGGCAAGCGGTCAAGGGAGGTGGTAAAGACAAGTCAGTACCAAACTGAGACTCTGTTTTGGAAGGAGGGAGAGGCAGGAAAGAATCCGAAGAGTGTCTTCACCCCGCTGAAATGGTTCCCCACCTGATAGATGGATTTGCTCATAGTCCTTTCCTCCCAGGATTTCGTGATGACGAATAAGTTCGTGTGCAAAAACTGCATCTCAGACACACATAAATTTTTTCTTTTGCGTTCTGTCCTTTACACGGTTTTTTCCTGGAGGGATCTTTGAGGCTAATTGGGGGAGGGGAAAAGGGGAGACGCTTGTGGTGTTTGGCGGAATGAGCTGCATTGAAATGGTCAGTCCTAAGCCTCAGTCTACTCATACGGAGATTGGGTCTAATCATACTGAAATGAGTTCATATGCTTGAGGCACTTCGCCAAGTGCTGGCTCTTAGTAGGCACTCGATACATGTCAGCTGTTGGGGCGCCTGGGTGGCTCAGTGGGTTAAGCGTCCACCTTCAGCTCAGGCCACGATCTCACAGTCTGTGGGTTCGAGCCCCACGTCGGGCTCTGTGCCGACAGCTCGGGGCCTGGAGCCTGCTTCGGATTCTGTGCCTCCCTCTCTCTCTGCCCCTCCCCTGCTCGCACTGTCTCTCTCTCTCTCTCTCTGTCAAAAACTAAATAAACATTTAAAAAAAATACTTAAGTAAATGTCAGCTGTTATTGCAGCTACTGTCACGATGTTCCAGAACTTGGGGATCACTCTAGTTCAACTTCCGCAAAGAGGGAACTGAGGCCCAGAGTGAGTGAGTGACAGGGTGGGGTGAACTTCCTCCCCCTCTCTTTGTCCATTGATCCAGCCATCATGTTTCATCTGACACTATTTCCTTCTGTCTCTGAGCCTACCTTCTAGATACAGGGTGAGGGAAATGAGAGGTCAAGCTCCCTTACTTCTGCTTAGATCATGTGGGCCCTCAACAAAGAATAAGAACAGCTCATATTTATTGAGCATTTAACTAGGAGCTCTGGTCCCCTCGCTCCCTCTGCTCCCACATCGACCTTGCTCTTTCTTAAATACCTCAAAATTGCTCTCACCCCAGGGCCTTTGCACTTGCAAAGACCCTCTGTCTGAATTGGTCTTTCCTCAGCTATCTGCAAGGCTTCCTTTCTCACTTCATTCACCTCTGCTCAAAGACGAACCTCCCTGAGGTCTTCCCTGACCTCCCTATCTAACACAGGAAACAAAAAATCCTTCACACTCGTTGTTTACTATCTCTAGGAATTAGCTAGCCCTGGTAGGGGCTGAACTTCCAGGGTTAACAAGGTCCCAAGATGTCAGAGCATCAAATTCAGAGACTAGAAAACATGCTTGTTTCAATCTCCCACACTCTCCCCTCACTGTAATCCGGCCTCATAGGCCTTCTTTGGGTTCTTCAAACCTACCGAGCGTGTTCCTGCCTCAGGACCTTTGCATTTGCTGTCTTCTCTGCCTGGTATGCCCTTGCCCCTGATCTTCCTGATCCTTCTGGATCCTTCTGGTCATTCAGGTCTTAGCTCTAATGGCATCTCTTCTGAGGAGTCTTCCTTGATTACTCCTTCTCAAGAACGCTTGTCCTCCTTACCCCCCAAACACTCTCTAAACCAGCCTCCTGTTTTATTTCTTTCGTGGAATTCATCCCAATCTGAAATGGTCATTATATGTTCCCCGTCTGCCTCCCCAGCTAGACTGTGTAAGGGAATGGCCTGTTCCCTACAGCATCCCCAGTGCCTAGGACAGCATCTGACATATAGTAGGTACTCAGTTAACAAGTGAATGAATGAATTTGGATTTGAACCTAGGTATCTCTGATTTCAGAAAACGTGCACTTTTTTTTTTAATTAAAAAAATTTTTTCAAATGTTTATATTTGAGAGAGAGAGAAACCACAAGCAGGGGTGGGGCAGAGAGAGAGAGGGAGATACAGAATCTGAAGTAGGCTCCAGGCTCTGAGCTGTCGGCACAGAGCCCCACACCGGGCTCGAACCCGTGAGCCATGAGATCATGACCTGAGCCAAAGTCAGATGCTTAACTGACTGAGCCTGGAAAACAGGCACTTTGAAAAACCGCAGACTGCTGCCCATTTGTGGAAGACTGGAGCTGAAACCAGTATTCCCAGATCTCCTTTTTTTTTTTTTTTTTTTTTTTTTCATTTGGGAAGACTGAGGCCTGGAGAGGGCCTGGAGGGGCTTTCGTGGCCTCTCCCAGCCCGGTGGCCCCAGAACCCTCATCTATGCCCTTACATGCTCTCCCGGAGGGTCTGACCCATTGCCCACACAGGCCCCTGGGCCTCGGAACCGCTCCTCTGAGGCCCGGCCAACTTTCCACTTTCCCGGAGCTCCAGCCAGGTGTGTAAACAGGCCGATGCAATTCCTGGTGATGCAGCAGGGAGCAAGATCGTCCCCTGACCAGACTCAACAGGACAGTGCCCTCTGGACTGATGAGCAGGATGTTCTGACACCCCCCAGACCCCGAAGACACAAAGTCAGCACCTTAGCAAGGCCGGACCCGGCCGGGCCTAAGCCAAGTCACGCACGCGCTCCCGAGTCACCCTCTCCGGCTAGGACGCATCAGGAAAGAGACGCACAAGGCCACAGTTCAGAGCACCTCCTGGCCAGTCCCTTCCCTTCCCTGAGCCTCAGTCTCCTCACCTGCAAAGTGGGCATAATGACACCAACCTGCCGGGAAGACTTGAAGGTGTCTGATGCATAGTAGGTGCTCAATAAAGGAGCCTGGCTGTTACCGTTATCTGCATAATAGGGGTACCAGGCTCTTGGCCCTGCTGCCTGTCCCTGAAATTTACAGGCGAGGGGCAACGAAGGGGAAGGAGCCTGTGTTGTCGGGTCAGGGGAAGCACGACACACAGGACCGAACGGTGATCCCCAGTCGATAAAGAGGTTGGAAAAGGGCCTGGGGCAGGGGCACAGACCAGGGTGGGCCAGGAAGTGGGGTTTGATTTCAATTGTATTAAGCGCTCCTACGGGAATGTGCTGGTCCCTGGGAGGCTGCAGGAAACGAATTCAAGTTTGTCGATGTCCTGCCCCACAGGCCTAATTCATGGCCCCTTTTCTGTTCCCCCAGAGGCTCCTAAGAGTCACAGCCAACACCTCTCCAGCACAGCTCAAAGCACTCAAGATCCTCTAGCTAGCACATTTACGCTTCCTACGGCTCTGCGGGGCAGGTGCTGTTATCGTCCACATTTACAGACGAGGAAACTGAGGCACAGAACGGTTTAGTCACTTGCCCGAGCTCCCAAGGCTTGGGGGTGGCAGAGCTGGGACCCAAACCCTGGCACTCTAGCTCCAGAGTCGGTGCTCTTAGGCACGATGTGTGACACAGGGGTAATGGACCCATTTTATAAGTGGGCAGGTCAAGGCCGAAAAGCGAAGCCACTTGCCAACACCTCACAGTCACTGAATGAGCCGGGAGTGGCATTTGAGCCTGGGTCTACCTGGCTGAAAGCCCACACTCCTTCGTGGTTCAGTGGAGGCAAGGGGTAAGGAAGGGACTGCTGCGCTAGACTTGTTGGGGACATCAGGAAAAGCTTCCCAAGAGACACCTGTCATCCTGACCCAAGTAGGAGTTCGGAAGTCTCTCGGGGAGCTCTCTGAAGACAGGAACGAACACAGGGGATCAAGCATGACATGTAGGAGCTTGGCTTTCGCCGCTCGGGTTCAAATCCTGGCTTTTTCATAGGCTGTGTAACCTTAGACCGGTCACTTGGCCTCTCTGTGCCTCCGTTTTCTCTATACGCAGGTATGATGATAATCCATGATGTTTGTGAAGGTTTCGACAGACGTTGGCTGACTTCACAGACAAATCGCTTACTACGTTCTAGGCTCTGGGTCACGCTTTAAATCAGGGATTCTCAAGCATTTTGCTCCCCAGGAGACGGCTGGCGAAGTCTGGGGACATTAATGGTTGTCACAGCTGTGCTGGAGTTGCCTCTGGCATCTAGCGGGTGGAGGCCAGGGGTGCAGTGAAACATCCCCCCGTGCCCAGGTCGCCCCACGACTAAGTCCTCGGGCCCCAGACGTCGGTGGTGCGGCGCTTGAGAACCCTGCCTTCAGTGTGTTTCTTTATTTTGATCCCCACCCCCCGCCAGCCTGCGAGGCAGGCACGGTCAAGCGCCAAGGCCGCGAGGGGAAGCGCTGGCCTGTGGGCACACAGCCTGGCTGCAGACGGCCTCACGGGGCCGAGAGGGTTTGGAAATGGAGGGCGTTCCAGGCGAGACGAAACCCCGGCCACCCAGCCCGGCTCACAGACCAGCTCCAGGCGGACGGAGCTGACCCGTTGTCCCCTCTGCCCTCGGGACTCTCGGCGGGCGGGGGACAGCCACCTTTGCCTTGGCTGGGAGAAACAAGGGAAGCCCTTGTTCACTGCCACCCACAGCCTCAATTGTCCCCGAGCTTTCACAGGCTGCTTGCACCTTTCTCTCCTGACAAGCTGCTTTCCCCGCTGGCCAGGGGCCTGGAGGAGAAGGAGGGGGGAAGGTGAAGGATGACAAATCCTGCCCCTCCCTGCTCCAGCCCCAAACACAGACGTGTAGACGGTTTGCTGGGGGGGGTTGTGCGAGGGGCGCCCACGCCCGGGACCGGGACGTGAAATGTGGGGACCCGGAGGACACGGCAGACGCCTGGTGCGGCACCCTGCCCACGGGCCGGCTCCCGCCTCTTGTAGGGGACCCCGGGGACCCCGGGGACTGAGTCCCGTTCTGAGAGCACCTTCTAACCCCCGCTCAACCGACCGTCAACCCGGGAGGCCTGGCTCCGTTTCCCGCTCCTGACCTTTCTCTTTGGTGGGGCCTGGGCCTCCTCCGGACCTCGGCTTTCATCCTCTGGAAAATGGGTCCACCCACGATCACTGGGCTGGGGTGCCCGCCCCCAGAATCCCTTTCTGAGGTGGCGAGGGCAGAGTCATGAGAATACGAGCCCTGGAACCAGACTTCCTGGACTTCTCTCGCTCTACCCCTTCCTGACTGTGTGACCTCGGACAAGTGACTTAGCCTCTCTGTGCCTCAGTTCGTCCTCCGTAAAATGAAGACACTGCTAGGACCCACCTCATGGGGGCGCTGTGAAGATTGGCTCATACACCTTAGAAACTTTCGACTGTGCCTAGAACATAGGAGGTGCTACGTTCACGTTTGCTGGTTGTGTATTCTTAATAGCGTTCGCATTTCCAAAGGAGCCCACGAATCCGGAGGTCTGGAAGTGCTTTACGGGAAGTGAGCCTTGCTCCTGAATCCTCTTGGCCTCCTCCCTTTCCTCACTGTGTGGGTTCTTGCGTCTTCTGAGCTCTGTTCCCTTCCTCATAAGATGGAATAAGTTCCTCTCCCAGGGGCTGCCGAGAATATTAAGTGAGCTAGTGCTTATCAGCGAAAAACGTCTTTTTCTTATTCTTGGCCTGAAACCTGGAGCCCCAGAGGCCTGAGAAGTGAGGGATTGTGGGCAGTGGAGGGTCATTGTGAAAAGGGGCTTGGAAACTCCACGGGTCGGGCCTCAGCGGCAGGGGCCAGCTTCCCGCCTCGTGCACCGCACCGGCCCCCAGGATGCCTGGAGCGGGGCCAGCTCGACCAGAGTAGGGGCGGGGGGATGATGGAAAACAGAACTGAGAATGTGAGGAGCAAGGCAGACCCCCAGCCTGAAGGAAGTGAGGCAAAGTAGTGCTTGCAGGGAATACGTGGCCTCAGCTGACCCGGGATGGATGCCAGCATGGCCAAGAACTTGCTCTGGGAGTGGGGGGAGCACTCGCCCGCCTCGGTGTCCTGATCTGTCTCATGGGCCTGCCTACCTCATGGGGCCACGGTGAGGATCCAGGGCCAAGAGCTTTGTATACAGTAAAGTGCCCTGAAATAGTAGGAACCCTGTCTTGTTCACCAATGCACCTTCCCACACCCGGCACACAGTAGGTGCTTAATAAATGTGTCCACAACAAATATGGAATAAAAACGGGTATTTCTAGTTTCCTGTGTGCCAGGCCCTGTCCACAAGTGATGAATACATTCAGTCAAGCACTATTAACTGAGCACCTACTGCATGCTGGTTGCCATTCCAGAGGAACGTGGCAGTGAACCAAATAGTTGTAAGTCTTTATACTTGTGGAACTGACATTCTAGATGGGGAGACATTGAAAGCACCCACAACAGGTAAATAAGTAAGATCTAGGATATGCCAGATAAGAAGAAGTACCCCGGAGAAATAAAATCGGGGAAGGGGAGTGGGAAGTGGACAATGCGGTTTTAGAGTCAGGAAGGTTTCGTTGAGAAGGGACATTTGAACGACTACCTGAAGGAAATGACACTTGAGCAAAGCTGGGCACGTGTAAGGGAGGAGCAAGGAAACGGCAGGTGCAAAGGCACTGAGGCAGAGCGCGGCAGGTGTGCAGGAAACATCAAACGATCTTCTTGGGTCCTCGAGACAGCCCTTCCCGGGAGACAGACCCCTGGCCCCCTGGTCATGGAGAAACTAAGCTCAAGGGCCGAGCTGGGATTTAGAGTCAGATCGCATGCCAGTGCCTTCAGGCCGGAGGTCGCTTCAGCCGGAGAAAGGGCTTCTGTTCGTACCGGCCCCCAAAGACGCGGAAGGGGATCTGAGGAGAACAGGGCGAAATGAAGAAGCTTAGGTGTGCCCCTGCCCCATGGTGGGAACCGAAGGGCCCTCTGGACGGCTAGGGAGACAGGCCCAGAGAGGTAAAAAGAGCCACCCAAGGTCACAGAGTGGGTGTTGCCCTCTTTTTTCGGAACAGCGTGTTCTGTCCTTCTTGGGCCGAGTCAGGCCCCTGGGGCCTCGTGGGTCCCGTGGGGCTCCCACCCTCCCCACCTGTCTGTCTGGCTCATGAATGGTTAGTGAAGCTTGGGCAGCTGTGTTGTGTGAGCTACCCCGGGAGCACTTTTAATGAGTGGCTCCAAGAGCTGGAACTTGCTGGAACATCTGCTAATGAGTCCAGGGGTCTGACCCAGTCCAGTTCAAAGGGAGGGTCGGAGGGTGAGATGGCTGCAGCCTCACAGGTCTCCCGAGGCAGGTCGCTTCCTACCGCCTCTTCCTCTTCTCCCCCTTGCGTCTAGGGCCTGGATGGACACGGGTGGGTCCTAACTGCTTTCCTGGGTGTTTTCAGGCCCAGGAGAGGGTAGGCGGGAGCCCTGGTTGCAAATTAGGGACCAGACTTCCCGGCTGCCTCCACGATTTCCCTCTGGGTCGCCCTGGGCTAGTTTCTGACTTAACCTTCCGCGGCCCGGTCTCCTCCGGAAAATGGGCACACAGAACTCACCCTCAAGGTCCATACTGCTCATCCTCAAGACCGAACAGACGCAGAGAGGGCGCGAACGGGCTTGTAGAAAGCCTTTCTGTTGAGGATCCTTTCGTTTTCTTTAATAGAACCTTCCAGACTGCGTGTGGAACCAAAGTCGCAGTAAGTCTAAGGAGCTCGGCCCCGCACAGAGTTGGTCGCTCAGTGCTGGCTGTTACCGTCACTGTCGTTCTCGGTGCTGAGCCTGGTCGAGGGCTCTGGGCTCAGACCATGTGGCAGGAGTCGCACTTCACCCCTGGCTAGAAATCCACGTGGAGGAAAGAGTCACGGAACCTGTCTGGGCCTGTTTTCTCGTTTCTAAACAGGGTCTTGTGTCAGGCAGCTGACTTAGTGAGTGTCAGAGGCATGCTTGGTGGCTGGCCGGGGCAAGGCCTCCGGAAACGGTCGCCGAGTTAGTCTCCTCTCCCGCTCCCATTGAGGCAGTATGACCTTGGGCAGGTCGCTCAAGCTCTCTGAGCCATGGTAGAGGGGGACAGCGGTTGTGGCTGTGGCTGCCCCACGGAGCTGGGGGTAGGGCTAAAAACAAGGAGTCCACGGGAACCCGCCTGGCGTGGAACAGTGTTCGGTGCATGTGGCCATGTCGAGTAGCGGTGGTATTGCTCTGAGGCAACGAGGGACAGTCCCTTGAGAGACTGGGGGCTGAGGGGAGAGAGGGGACATGCCCAGAGCGTTGCAGGCCTTTCGGAGAAGGGCCATGGCCACGTTCCCTTTGATCGCCCTCCCGGCTCTCTCAGAACGGCGTAATATGCCTCCTCATTTACGAACAAGGACCCAGAGGCTCGGGAGGGACACGTGTCGGTCCAAGGCTTGCAGCTTGTTGAGTGCTGGACGAGGGTTTACTCCCAGGACCACGTGGCTCCCGGTGGCCTGTGCCCCTGAGCCGCAGCTGGCTTCATTCCCCACCCCTCTTTTCAAATGGAGGCCTCATGCCTAGATGCCTCTTGGCCTCTCTCAGGCTCTCTCTCGTCTTGCCAGGCCGGGCCTTTTCCCTGGGCCTGTCGTGTGTCTGCTCCAAACTCCCTTCCCTTTGGGGTCCATATCTGTGTCCCACTTAGAATCACCACCTTTATCCTTAGAGATCATTGGGGTGAAATCGCGCATTTCAAAGGGCAAGAGAGTAAAAGAAAAGCAAAGGGGGCAAGACACCGAGCTCGTCAGTAACGGGGGACGTTTTGTGAGGTGCTAACTCTGCCATCCATCGCTCCCAGCCCTTCACCGACGTTAACTTAGTTTACCCTTGAGACAAGAACTATGAGTCGAAATCCTTATCGTCACCATCATCCCTGTGTTGCGGATGAGGAGACGGAGGCATAGAGTCAAGTCACGTACTCCAGGAAGCATAGAGGCAGGATTCGAACCCAGGCACCCCGGCTCGGGATGCCAACGGCGTGACTCATAGGGCCCTCTGCTTTTTGGGGGATCAGGCCCAGATTTCAGCCCCCGGGTCCTAGCTCCCCGTCCAGGTCTTGTTCTACTGATCTCATCAGCTCCTGCCTCTCGGGGGCTGGCCTTCCTCCGCGTGCTGGACCGTCCTGGCGATGGGGACG
The DNA here is from genome assembly GCF_022837055.1 of Prionailurus viverrinus. NCBI lineage: Eukaryota > Metazoa > Chordata > Mammalia > Carnivora > Felidae > Prionailurus > Prionailurus viverrinus. Next base: position 14,488,877 of record NC_062563.1, read on the forward strand.
CCATCGCTCCTGTGTCACCCGTGAGCAAACCGAGGCTCCGATGGGGAGGCGGCCTGCTCGAGGTCTCTCACACCAGCAGCGATGGCTCCAGAGGTTCCGGTCACGGCACGGGCCCCGAGCTGGGGTCATGAGAGGATATGCCGGGAGGCTTAAGGCATGGTTTCTGCCTTGCTAGAGTTCGAGGCTTCCCACAGTCGGCCCTGCGCACTCCTTGGGGAAGGGGCATTTTCTGGGCAGCGGGAGGGCACCACCGTGGGCAGCTGGCCCCAGTCCTGCGCCCTGAAGGGCTGGCCGACCAGCTCTCTGCCTGGCATGGAGCCTCCAGCCAGTGCCCGCTGAGAGCCTGGCCATGGCTCAGCGCCCTGACAAAAATGCCTGCAGCGACCCAGCAGGGAGATGGGGCGCAGGAGGAATGATGGCCACAGACGCAGTTTCTGGCCAGCGCCTGACCCTGCCCTCAGCGAACAGACCGTTTGCTGAGTGAGAAGGGGCAAGCCTGGGGGCGCCGGGACAAAAGTGGCCTCGTGTCTGCCTGGAAATCATTCCCCAGCTCAAAAATTAACCACCTGACACGGCATTTTCTTCTTTCTGCCCCACTCATCTCTGCGTATTTTGTCCGCAGACTTTAATCCCTGTAGTAACGGGCTGGCTAAATCCGAGAGGCTGGGATTTCTTTGGTGGGGGGTGTCTGTGGGGGGGATTATAAGGCTTCCTGTAAGAAATGGCTGGGTTGGATTGGCATGACTAGGTCAGGGTCAGGGACTCTGGTGACCAACCCCACTGTTCGTGGCTCCCCCCCGGGGCCGGGAGGGGCGTAAGCCAGATGAGGCACCCACAGAGCAAAGTTTAAGCTGGGCTCTCCCTCATCCAGCCCTGCTCCCGACTCCTCTGCCTGGCAAAGCTCAAGGCACAACAGTCTTTCAATGAAACAAGGTACAAGTTCCTCACCTCTCACTTGCTGTGTGACCTCAGGCAAGCTACTTTCCTTCTCTGGGCAGCCATCGTACCGGGGCTTAGGGTAGACCACGGTTTCTCAGCCTTCACACTAGTGATGGCGACAGCACCGGGAACAAATAATTCTTCCTTGCGGGGCCGTCCTGTGCATCGTAAGGTGTTTAGCAGCATCCCTGGCCTCTTTTCCATCATGGCAGCCCAAAGTGTCCCCAGATAAGTGCCCCCCAGGGGACAAAATCCCCCCCTGTTGAGAACCATCGAATTAAATGATCTCAGGGGGCGCCGGGGTGGCTCAGTCGGTTAGGCGTCCAACCTCGGCTCAGGTCATGATGTCGCGGTTCATGAGTTCAAGCCCTGCCTCGGGCTCTGTGCCGACAGCTCGGAGCCTGGAGCCTGCTCCGGATTCTGTGTCTCCCTCTCCCTCTGCCCCTCCGCAACTCGTGCTCTGTGTCTCCCTCTCTCTCTCAAAAATAAACATTAAAAAACATTTTATGCAATGATCTCAGGTTCATGCTGGCTCTCATATTTTAAGATTTATTTTAAGAATGACGAACAGCATTTTTGAAGCCTAGCTTCAAGAAATTAAACCTGTATTATTAAGACTATAGTACCATTACTCTCTGATTACTACTAATAAATAAAACATCACAGCTCATATTTATTGAATATTCTCACATGACTATCGCTGGGTAACTGCTTCTTCTGTTTCATAAAATAAATCACTCCCTGAGGTGGGTACTATTATTATGTGCTTACAGCAGATGAGGCAACTGAGGCAGAGGCCAGTCAAATAACCAGATCACACAGCCAGAGTGTGGACGGATTGCATTTCTAATGCAGGCTGGCCCAATCCCAACGCCCGTGCTATACTTCTGTTATGTAAAAGGATTAGAAAATACAGATAAACAAAAGGCAAGACCGTAGTTTCTGGTAACAAGATTGCTAGGTGGGAGGCACTTCTGGTTTAAGTTGGTGGGGTCCAGCCTTTTCTATTCCATTCACCTTTCTGAAGCGGTCTGCACGCAGCAACAAGGAGCAGCAAACAGAACATGCCGTCGCGAGGAGAGGCGGCAGTCCCCAACGCTGCCCCGGGTGCAAAGAAGGGCTGATGATGGCAGTGGGGTTTGGACCACACTGCGGGAGACCAAGAGCGAGGCGAGCCTTCGCGGTTCCTGGGCAGAGGGCAGACTCTCCCCAAGCAGTTTTCGACTCCCTGAGCCCTTCTGGACACTGGCGAAGCCTGGGGCATGCGCAGCAGGGAAGGCTGAGTCCCCGAGACACATGTGACAACACAGATGAACTGGATGAGGAGGCTCGAAGACCCTCGGCAGGAAGTAGGATGCTTTAAGGGGGCAGGAAGAAGACAACGGACGGATGACGACCAGCTGTATGGTTGTAATGGGTCTTGTTTTCTCCGTCAAAGAGGCGTAAAGCCCAAGGAGACCCCAAAGAACTGGGACATTCTTGGGACTTCACACTTAGTCCCCACAGTGAGCTCACCGCCTAGAGTAGAGACCCACTCCCGGGCAGTGCTGGTGAGACAGGGTTCCGAGAAAATTCGCAGAAAAATGCCTAGACACCTGCTGCCTCGGCTCCCCGCCCCCCACCCCCCGACCATCCCCTCTCCCCACGCCTGCCTTTCACAAAGAACTCGTCTGAAAAGAAGAATGCCCCTCATTCTGTGTGGATATGGAGGAACCAGCATGAAAAATAAAAAGACAGAGGACATCGTAAAAAAGGAAACAATAAATGCTGAAGCGGCTGTGGTACCAAGTAGGAGAAACTACTGAACAGATGTTTCTCTGTGAAATATGAAACATAAAGAAATGATGGCCTTCCTAAAATAAATCTCAAGATCAGGAAATCAAAGGGTCAAAGAGGAGACCGTGAAAAGGAGAAGGGCGTGGGGGAAAAAAAAAAAAAAAAGCCCTGTTCCGGAAGTGGGTGGGAGAGAACAAAATCAAGCCGTTCTACTCTAAAAGCCGTACTAGAAACCGAAAGGTGGAAAAAGATTCAAAATATAACCGGGGACGTGATGTCCAGGTGGAAGACTGAACAACATGAGGCAGAAAAGAAAGAAAGGATGAGAGGAAAAATGATCCGTATGGAAGCCAAAGGAAATCTGACTTCCGCCTAACTGGTGTGGCTCAAGGCGAAGTAAGGAAACAGACAAAGGAAGCAGAAAACAGCACAACTCCCTCCACTTACATCCCGATGAGCCCCTTGTAAGTTGAACATACCGCGAGTCGAAAATGCGTTTCCTGCACTTAACCTACGGAACGGCACTGCTTAGCCCGGCTGCGCTCGGAACACTTACATCAGCCTCCACTTGGGCAAAGTCATTGGACACGAAGCCCACCTGATAATGAAGTGTTGAATATCTCAGGGGATTTATTGAATACTTTAGTGAACATGGAGGGCAGAACAGTCGTATGGACGCGCGGTGGTCGCGAGCGTGTGGGTTGTTGACCCTCGGGATCGCGGTGGCCGACCGGGAGTTGGGGTTACGGCCGCTGTGCAGCGTCACGAGAGAGCCGGGCAACATGTATGGCCCGTGCTGGCGGGAAAAGATCAAACTTAAGAACTCAAAGTACGCTTTCTACCGAACGTGTGTTGTTTTTGCACCCTCCTAACCTAGAAAAATCATTAAGTCAAACCATCTCGTACGTTGGGGACCGTCAGTATTAGAATCTCTAACAGCAGAAAACTGCTCCGAAACTAAAGGAAAACATATGCAGATTTTCTGTCTCCCGGAAAAAAATAACGTATAGAGACTCATCAACACTGAGATGTGTATGTCATGGTAACATTAAGGGACTAGAGGGTTAAACAAAAAAATCTTCTGACTATCCAGGCAAAAAATTCTGGTGAGCTATGAGGAAGAAATCAGGCTGGCCTCAAATTTCTGCACTAGAACAATGAAATATCTAGTAATCTTCAGAGAAAGGAGCACACCCCCAGTATGTTACAGACCTAGTGCTTGTGTGTATTCAGAGATTGTCTTCTTTAAGAAAAAACCAGGGTCGCTTGGGTAGCTCAGCCGGTTAAGAGTCTGATGTTGGCGCAGGTCGTGATCTGGAGGTCTGTGGGTTCGAACCCCGCATCGGGCTCTGCGTGGACAGCTCAGAGGCTGGAGCCTGCTTTGGATTCTGTATCTCCCTCTCTGCCCCTCCCCTGCTCGCACTCTGTCCCTCTCTCTCAAAGATCAATAAACTTAAAAAAAAAAAAAAAAAGACAAACCATATGTGTAGTTGAAATTTGGAAAGTAGGGAGAATAATGAAGAAATAGACATGTATTCATTCATAATCTCACTCGTAAAACATCCTGCCCGACGGTTGCATATTCCAGATGCCTTTGCACACATCTCTTCTGATGGGATCCTCTCTGATGTAACATCCCCGGGTCATTATTATTATCGTCAGTCGGCAGGTGCAGGAACCTGGGCTCAGAGCGGTCAGTGGCTTGCCTTCAGAGTTCCGTAGTGGAACCACCACACCCGGGCTTCCTGGCCCTCGAGCCCATGAGCAGCTCCCTCCAACACAACGTTCAGTGATGATGGGCATTTCTAGCTGTTCCATCCGGAATGGTAGACCCTAGTCTCAAGTAGTGAGCTGAGCCCCTGAAACGTGGCTCACGTGACTGAGACACTGGAATTCTAAATTTCCTTCCTTTTCAACGAATTCAAACTTGCAGAGCAGCGTGTGGCCTGAAGCTCTGTATTTGGCCAGCCCGGCCCTGGAGATCTCGTTGGAGATTCTTTTCCCTTCTAAGAAAACGGCTGGCCACTTTCTGTTCAGCATCCCCCAACCCCGTCCACATCAAGTTCGCCCAAAGCCTGGCCCGTGAGTCAACCGTGGTAACCGGGACCAGCCAGAGCTTCTAGCACCTGTCTTATTGGGCCGCAGGCTCCTTCAAGGGCATCCCCACCCCTGGAGGCTTCCGCTGAGTTGCGCCAGCTTCTAATGGCAGAGGGGAGGGGCCAGGCAGCTGAGAGATATTTCACCTGAGGCCATGACTCCCTCGACCGTGGGCCACCTCAGCAAGATGACCGACCTGTCCTGAACGAGGTGGCGAGGAGGCCAGGTGCTGACTCAGAGATGACCCAGAAAGGGAGTCTCTGCAGGACCAGACGCCTGCCCCAGCCAGAAGTTAAATTTCAAAGGAATGAGGCCTTGGGATCACGTGACTCTGTGCTTCGACCCGAATCTGCCCTTGAGGGATCAAGGGAAGTCTCCATTTGCAGACCAGCAGAAGGAGCGTCCGTGCAGCCAAGTGGCTGGTCTGAGTTCATGGAAAAGAGGACCCAGACGCAGAGGTGGGACAGATGTGCTGTGGGCTGGAGTAAAATCATGGATCCACCCGGACCCTACCCCCTGGTCCATTATTTATTTAATCTTATTTTTTGAGAGCGAGACAAAGCACGAACAGGAGAGGGGCAGGGAGAGGGAGACACAGAATCCGAAGCAGGTTCCAGGCTCTGAGCTGTCGGCACAGAGCCTGACGTGGGGCTCGAACTCACGGAGTGCGAGATCATGACCTGAGCTGAAGTCGGCCGCTTAACCGACTGAGCCACCCAGGCACCCCTCCCTGGTCCACTGTTTAAATGGCAACCAGGCCCGGGTGTGATGAGATCTGCTTTTGAATTCTGCCTGGTCCTCAAGAGATCACTGTTCCCCACCAGACCTCGGTTTCTATAGCTGTAAAATAGGAATTTTAAAAGGGAGTGGAGATTTTAAATATAGCATCCTAGGATCCCTAGTGCTCTGTAAACAACTTGACATTAGATTCGGATTTGGGTCCGTGTAAGCCCTTTTCTGGGATTTTACACCAATGAAAACCATTTAAACTAGAGATCATAAACCGGTGACCATGGGCTTGCTACTGTTTGCCGATTTGGGCTTTTTGTTTTTGTTTTTGTTTGCCTGCGCTTTGCTCTTACTAAGTAAATCTTTTAAAACTCTGAGCTTCCACATAAAAGCACAGTTTCAAGCTTCTTTTGAAAAAGCAGGAGCTCTGGCATCGTGGGGCTCATGTTCTCATGAACCGGGCAGCAGTCGCTGTTCTTGGACAGGCCTGTACTTCCTGTGTGTCGCCGTCCCCAACTCCTCCCTGCTGCCCTCGAGACGCTGAAGCCCAGCGCCAGCTCTCATTTGTCACCAAGCTTGGGCTTTTCCACTCCCCTTCCAAAGGGGTGGTTTTCCGTACCCGCAGCACTGGCAGACCTGAGGAAACGATGTGATGTTTCTCACGCCAGCCCACTCCACTCACCCACCTGTCGCCCGCCCTTGAGTTTGGATCCCTGACTTGGATCGTTTCTTCATTCATTGAACAGATATCCATTGAGGCCCTGGAGATAGACGTGAACAGATAATGACAAGAGTCCTGTTTGTTTGGAGCTTAGGGTCTGGTTGGGGGAAGAGAGAACAGGAAGCCAGCAAACGAGAAATACTCGAGTTAATGGTGAAGCGCTTGACGAGAGCAAGGCCAGACAACGTGGAAATCAGACCATAATCGATAGCCTGGTCAGAGTGGGACTCCCGGAGGAGGTGACCTTTGAGAGGAGGGCCAAACAACAAGCAGGAGCCAGCTGCGCCCGTGGTCAGGGTTGAGGGGACCCAGCAGAGGGGGCAGCGGGTGCAAAGACCTGGAGGCAGGAACTGGCTCGGCCTGCTTGGTCTCTGAGAGCCCACCACTTAGTGTGTGCGTAGGCACCCCCTCTCCAGGCCTTGCCTGCATGCCTCCTGTGCGATTTTTGCTCTCTGGAAGTCAGTTCCGTCCTCAAGGCCTGGCAGAGATGGGGGGTGAGGGCCAGTAGTACTTATTAATTCCCCGCCAGATGTCTGGCATCCAGCTGGCGATTGTGAATCCAGTTGCCCACAGGAAGCTGAGCTGGGGCAGGCAAGCAATTTGGGGTCACCTCGGCCCTGCTCCGATCCCTAACTAACCAGCAAGGCAATGAAACACGCTCTTGACCCACTTACTGGCAAAGCCCCGTGCCGGCCAAGGATCAACTTCCCAATTCCCGCCATTTGCCTCGGGTCACCTCCCCAGCTGACCTGTGCCGTAGCTGGAGTGTTCCTCCGCCAAGGACTATTGTTGACATCTTGGCGAGAGCACCCGGGGTTGGGGGGGGGGGGGGAGAAAGAGGGAGCGAGTAGAGGGAGGAGAGCGAAAGAAACAGAGGGAGAACAGGGGAGGGGAGGAGAGGGAGAGGGAGAATACAGGCCTGGGACTCGGAGCCTTTGAAAGGCAACCCTTACAGCCAGAATTTACCAGAAACCGCCCCCCCCCCCACTATACAATATGCGGTAATTGTACACTTCACCAAAGGACCTATAAGATGGCACCCCCGAAGCAGATGTATTTGAATGTTCACAGAAGCCTTACTCGTAGTTGCCCTAATCTGGAAACAGTGCAAATGTCCGGCGGCAGGAAGACGTACAGATAGAGGGTGGTGTGTGCACAGGATGGAATACTACTCAGCAGTCACAAAGAATAGACCGCTGACATACACAGCCACGGAGAGGAGCCTCATGGGCATTGTATGGAGCAAAAAGCATACAAGCTCATCCTTCTGGTTCCGTGTAAGTCCCAAGAGCACGCAAAACCCAACTATAGCTGGGGAAATCACAGCAGTGTTTTGGGAAGGGGCGTAAGGATTGACCTGAAGGGGGCAAGAGGGAACCTTCTGGGGGCGATGGAAGCGTTCTGTATCTCGAAGGGGATGTGAGACGGGTGAGTACGTTTGTTAAACCTCACATTGTACACTTAACAGCGGATGCATTTGGGGCGCCTGGGTGGCTCAGCCGGTCGAGTGTTCGACTCTTGATTTTGGCTCATGTCATGATCTCACCGTTGGTGAGTTCGAGCCCCTCCTTGGGCTCTGTGGTGCCTGTTTGGGATTCTCTCTCTCTCCCTCTCTCTCTGCCCCTCCCTGCTTGCTCTTTCCTTCTCTCTCAGAAAATAAACTAAAAAACTTAAAAAAAAAAAAAAAACCAATGGATGCATTTGATGGTATGTAAGTTATAGCTCATAAAGCTGATTTTTGAAAAGCCGTGTTTTGTTTTGTTTTGTTTTGTTTTGTTTTGTTTTTCTCTTCTGCTGTTGCTCTAAAATGTATTCAGCAGGGGATGTTCTTCTGTGGTCACTGGGATAAAAACTCCTGCAGACCTCGTGACTTCTCCCATCACTGTTGAGAAGTAACTAAAGTCCTCCGGTTACTTTAATACACAAGCACGGTCTCAATTCCGAGATCAGAACGGGCAGTTCCAGGTGACGATTGAAACAATGAGCTTGGTCGGAAGTGAAGCCTTTTCCAGCCCCCCACCTGGGAGCTCCACAGGCCCAGAGCCCGGTAAGAGGGCTCTCCTTTAGGGTTGGTCCTCTCCCTTTTTCTGGAGTTTCTAGGTTTCTGACAGGCACTGTGAGAGAAGGCATGGGGGCAGGCAGAGGCAGGTCAGCGCCCGACGGGCTTCTCTGCCCAGCTGGCTGTGCCTTCTGGGCCCGGGGCCTGGCACATTCTCTGACACGTTCTCTTGTGAGCATCACAGGAGGTGGAAGTGAGAGGGTACCCCCCCCCCCAGCACCTGCCACGACACTCCCCTTCGGGGAGATGCTCTTCTCTGATAGGCTGCTCCCCTCCCGTGCTTGGATTTCCATGGGTCTGCTGCATATGAGCTCTTTGGGGGGCCCTAGAGCACCTGAAAGCAGACCTCCTAGGCAGGGCTTAAGTTCTGGTGAACTTCTCTCCTCGTGACCCACTTCCGGTCCTCCAGAAACACTTGGCCTTTACCCTTCTCGCCTCTTTGGAGTATGGGTCCAGCTAGGGTTGCCAGACGAAATAGAGTTGCAAAATTTCAGGTAAACAATGAATAATTATTTTTAGTATAAGTGTGCCCCACATATGCCATGGGCGATGCTTATGCTAAAAAAAAAAAAAAAATGATTCATTGTTACCTGTCCTGGCACTGACTGGACCTTTGGGAACAGCCTGCTTAGCTTCTCCCGCCTCCCCCTCCTGCCGTAGCTTCAGGCTGAGCAGAGGCCCGGGAGCCAGCACGCCTGGTTCTTATCCAGCAGGCTGCCCTGGCAGTCACTCTCATCACTCTGTGCCTCAGTTTCCTTATCTGTAAAGCGGAGATCATCATGGGACCGACTTCACAAGGTCGTTCTGACAAGCGCAAGTCAATTGAGATAGCAGTTGGGACGGGGTCTAACGCGCGGTAAGTTCCCGGTACGTGAAGGTGTATGATCAGTCTTGATATGGTGCTGGTGTTGCCATCATGCAAAGAGGGAGTGCGGTAGCCTCCAGTTAGCTTCTGCTCTGGAGGAGAGAAGCCATAATGGAAGGGTGAGGCTCCGGGGATGGGGCGTTGGCAGGGGACAGGGTGGTTATTAGGAGCGTGCTCTTTACGAGAAGTGGGGCGGAGGCAAGAAGCAATGGCGGGCCACACATGGCGAGACCAGGCCAGTGGGCTCGAGGACTGGGAGAGGCTCCAGGGATGCCAGAGAGTCGAAGGATGCGGGAATGGAACAGGGGTAACCGTGGATCGTGCGGAGTGGCACAGAGGCGCATGCTCTGGAGCCGGATCGCCTGGGTTCGAGTTCTGTCTCTACCTCGGCAACCCTGGGCAAGTCGCCCGACTCAGTTGTCCCCTCAGCAGAGCGGAGAACGTAGTGCCTGCCTCCCGGTGACGGTGGGATGGAAGGAGTTAACGTGTGTGAATTGCTCGGCAGAGCGCAGGGGCAACAGTAAGCACCTCGGTCGTGGCTAGTGCTCCTTGTACTTGGGAGTCCCTTAAATGCTTAAAGAAAAGAGGTCAAAATTAGAATTCCTGTCTAGACTGATTCGTTTGTGCGCGACAACATTACCCTGAGACTGAATGACTTCGGTCACAGCTTTATGTGCACGGCCGAATCGATGTCCTTTTCCAACCTCCCCTCAAAAGTGGGGGATAGGAATAGTATTTCTCACTGAATGAGTTCATACATGGAAAGTGCTGGAACTTAAGAAACACTCAAAGCTGTTGGTGGTTTCGGTTGTCATTGTTCCTGTCACTCTTTTGCATAGTGACGCGAGGCAGGCTAGAAAAGGAAACTGGTTTTTCAGACGACTTTGTGTGTCCCATCAATGCTGGACCATTATGATGTTCTCTTTTCTTTCTTTTTGGTGCCCTTGTCAGGATGACCCAGTAACAGGGTTACCCCGGCCTCACACCATGAGTTGGGAAGTGTTCTCTCTCTCTATTCTCTGGAAGCACTTGTGTAAGATGTGTGTTACTTACTTGTCAAAAGTTTGGGAGAATTACCGTTGAAGCCAGCAAGCCTTAGAGGTTTTTTTGCAGGAAGGTTTTTAATAATCGATGCCATTTCTTTAATAGATGCTGAAACGTTCAGCTTTTCTCTCTCTTTTTCTGATGGTTGGAGACGTTGTGTTTTCCGAGGAGCTTTTCTGTTTCTCCTAAGTTATCACATTTATTGATATAAAGTTGTTCATACAATCCATTTATTATCCTTCGGAAACTGTGAGATTAGATCAGTTTATCAGCGTGGGGCCCCGTGATGGGGTTACAGCCTTTGGGGAAAAAAAAGTGAGCTTTCTGCGTGCAGACAGCAAGTATGGACCAGGTGAGGACACAATGAGAAGACGCCCGTCTGGGAGGAGAGCTGTCACCAGAACCCAAATCTGCTCGCACCTTGATCTTAGATCTTCTAGCTTTCAGGATTGCGGGAAAGAAATGCCTGTTGTTTGAGTCACTCAGTCCATGGTGTTTGGTTATTTCAGCCCCATGGTACATAAAACAAGATAGACGTGGCCTGTCTTCCTGAGCCAGCAGCAAAATTTGACAGAAAATAATTGTATACTCTAAAAAACAGTTGCATTATGGAACATGGGACCAAACATGGGCTGAAGAACGTCAAGTTTGCAACGGAATGTGATCCAGATTCCTGGGGTGTGGTGGCAGGGGGGGCAGGGCGTGGTGGTTTGCACGGATGTTCTGCCTAGAAGCTCACAGCAGCGTCCTGGAGCATAGGCACCAGCCCTCGATATCTGATTGCCAAATTGTCATGAATTTGGCCAGCCGGTTGTGAAACATAGATGTTGTTTAAAATGGAATTATACGAACTTGTGATTCAATATATTAAAACAGAGGTAATAGATACGCAAAGCTCACCACTTCCTGATTATTTTACTCTCACCTGTGGTCTTAGGATTACCTATATCTGCTTTATTTACATCAGTATGTGTGGAGGAAATGCTACGTAGCGATGCGATATCGCCGGGCTCATTCCAACGCTGTGTTCAGTGACGTCCCTTGATAGCTTGAAATCAACCACGTGGGGGTATTTACACCATAGAAGTTGACAAACACCACAAATCAGGGCTTAGCTTTTTGTTTTGTGGCTGGTCTGGATTTAAGAGAGTGATGGAAAATGGTCAAAGTGCAGATCAAACTCAACAATGTGTTGCGGTCACAGCGGTTACATGGTGAATAGCCCACCCCTGCCCCGGCAAGATGTGGGCATATTCTTCCAGTATTTGAAAACTCTCACTTGATTCAGTGAAGAAGTGACTCACGTCATTGGTGAATGAGTGAATTCCTGACATACTTCATTGTTTCCCTCTTGTCTTAATTATTAATGTAAATAAAAACATAAGCTGACGTTCATAGTAGAACCAAATTCATTGGTCAACGAATGAGTGACTTCTTTGCTGAATTGAATAGTAATCAAGCCCTTTTACACACACGCGCGCGTGCACACACAGACACACAGAAAGAGCTTTGCAGAGCGCCAGTTGTCCAACATTTACCATCATACCTGTGCTTCCGAGAGACTTGGTGAGCAGAGTCTGTGAGGGTCATTTGAGTTTGAGAAGAACCAGCCATAGGGGACCGTTCCATGATTGGCGGGGTCACATTTGCTGGTTAAAGGGCAGTGACTATGCCTCACTCATTTTCCTGGCCTCAACTCCCGGTCCGGTCGTTGAGAAAACAGGACGCGTCTTCGAGGTACGGAAGTGGATTGTGGGCATATCTCACAAGTCTTCCCCGGCTCAGTAAATGACAACTGCTGAGATCAACAATTGGAAGGGCTCCTGGTTCCTCTCTTTGCCTTACACCTCCTAACACATTCTCCACACAGCTGTCAGGCTCTTCCTTGGAAACAGACCCAGAATTTGACCACTTCTCACAACCTCCACTGCCTCCCCCGCCCCCCCGAGACCCTGGTCACTAGTAATTTTTGCTTGGATGATTGCCAAAGACATCAGTCCCTCTGATCCTGCCCTTGCCTCTCTGTTAGAGGGATTAACTCATCCTAGTGTCTGCACGTAGCTGATGCCTGGCCTGTGTGGCCGAGGGTATGTTCCGTTCAGCTGGTGCCTGTTGAGATGGAATACAGGTCAATGTCCTGTGGACTCTGAATGAAGTCAACCAAACCCACTGGGAGTGAGAAATAAGGAGCATAAAATGTCACCAGACAGCACCAAATTCAAGAAATAGTCTGGGTTTACTGGAACATGCAAGGTCATTGCCTTGAGAGAACATAAGAAAGCAAGGTCAGGACAGTAAGTAGTTTTATTCAACGGTGGCCATGTGAATAATAAGACACTCTTTATGATGGATCCTATGGGATACTGATGCATCAGAAGTGAAGGCATTGTCATTACTGCACTCTTGTTTCTAGAACATTTCCATCACCCCAGAAGGTGCCCTTGTGCTCCTTTGCAGCTCTCCTTCCCCCCACCCCCCCCCCCACAACACCTCCTGCCTGAGCCCTGACAACTGCTGATCTATTTTGTTGCGGATCTTTAATATTACATTGTCAACTTGTCATAGGTTCTAATATTCAGCTGGTAACAGTTAGGGGTACTTGGTTAAGAGCGATGACTCTGGGGGCACCTGGGTGGCTCAGTCGGTTGAGCGTCCACCTTTGGCTCAGGTCATGATCTCATGGTCCGTGAGTTCGAGCCCCGCGTCGGGCTCTGGGCTGACGGCTCGGAGCCTGGAGCCTGCTTCGGATTCTGTGTCTCCCTCTCTCTCTGCCCCTTCCCCGCTCATGTTCCATGTCTCTGTGTCTCTCAAAAATGAGTAAACGTTAAAAGAAAATTAAAAAAAAAAAAAAAGAGCGATGACTCTGGAGGCCAACTGCCTTGTTCTGCACAATCATCGCCTTGCTCGTGATCTCCTTGCATCTCTGCTTCCTGACCCATAAAATGGGGATGCTTACTCCTCTGGGATTTTGTGAGGATTAAACAGTTCCTGGTACTTAACAGCCCAATAAATGTCACTTATTCTTATTACTGTTTGCAGAGTGTGTGTTATGTGTTGGTCATTGTGCTAAGTGTCATGTAATGGATGTGCCAGCGGCCACTGCTGCACTCTCCACATCTCCCCGGCACTCACCAGTCTGCACGTGCCCGTACCCTCTTACTGAACCTGAGATGCTCTGCACGAGTGCGTTCTCTCACCGCACGTGGGGCAGGCTGGAAATGCTGGAGAGTTAATGCTCCCAGGGGCATCCTTCAACCAGTGACGGCCAGGAGTTGGCAGGTGAAAAGCCAGCTTCCTTGCCTCCCAGGAGGACAGCTCTGAAGCATGAGCTACACTCTCTCCCAGGGTCCCCCTTCAGGACTGAGCCCCAACTGCCCACAGGGTTAATCTTCTCATTAATACACTGTCTGTACTGGCTTCCTTCTGTTTCACTTCCCTGTTGCCTTTCCAGAACTTTCTGGGATCCTCTACCAACTAAACTATTTTCAGTCGTATGCTCATCTCGGCGTCTACTTCTGAAACGACGGAGTGTTTCGTTTAATCCTCAATAGTCCTGTAAAATGGACAGATGTCGCTTCCCCCTTGCACACTTGAGCAAAATGGGGCTCACGTGATGTTATCTGTTCAAGGCCAAAGCTCTGGGCACTCACGCTCTCCACAGCCTCCCTGAGGAACATGCTCTGATGGGCGCTGCCCCAGGACCTCTTCTCGCCCTGCCGCCTGGGGCTCCGCTGACCGCTCCTGAACCACATCTCCCCCTTACAGGAAGGCCGCTGCCTGTTTGTCATCCTGCTCATGGCGGTGTACTGGTGCACGGAGGCCCTGCCCCTCTCGGTGACAGCCCTGTTGCCCATCATCCTCTTCCCCTTCTTGGGCATCCTGCCCTCCAACAAGGTCTGCCCCCAGTACTTCCTGGACACCAACTTCCTCTTCCTCAGCGGTCTGATCATGGCCAGCGCCATTGAGGAGTGGAACCTGCACCGGAGAATCGCCCTCAAGGTCCTGATGCTCGTTGGGGTCCAGCCAACCAGGTAAGAGGGACCGCATCCCTTGGAGCCCAAACCCACCCTTCCTGGTCTGGTCTGGTCACCCAGGTCAACAAGCTTATCATGTCCCACCTGCCATTGGCTCATTCAATCCCCGGATGTTTCGCAAGTCAGACACAGTGCTGGGCTCCTGGGTGGCTCTCAGGAGTGCGTGAGAATCACCTGGGGAGGCCACTTGAAATGCATACCCCAGGCCCCACCTGGGTCCAGTAGTTTTAGAGAGGGCCATTTTAGCAGTGTGACTCGGGCCACTGGGGGCTGAATCCCACCTTTCCTGCTCTGGGAAATGACTTCACTCCTCTCTCTTTGCCTGTAAAGTGAAGGCATAATAGCTTAGACCTGTAAGAGTGCAGTAAATCCTGGCCGATATCATCCTACTTTGCTATTTAATAGCCCAGATGCCAAGGCTGGTGGGGAACGGGGGACAAGATGGCCTTGGAGAGATAGGGTGGCAGGGTCCATTTCTGCGGGGCCTCAGGCTCCCTGGCTAGGATTTGAACTTTTGTTCTAAGAGAAATTAAACGACCTGTAAATAGGGTTTCAGGGGTGCCTGGGTGGCTCAGTCGGTTAAGCGTCCAGCTTTGGCTCAGATCATGATCTCGCTGTCCATGAGTTCGAGCCCCGCATCGGGCTCTGTGCTGACAGCTCGGAGCCTGGAGCCTGTTTCAGATTCTGTGTCTCCCTCTTTGTCTGCCCCTCCCTCGCTCCTGTTCTGTCTCTCTCGCTCTCAAAAAAAAAAATAAATAAACATTAAAAAAATTTTTTTTAAATAGGGTTTCACTGTTCTTTTTTTTCTTTGCAATTTGTTGCATCTTAAAGATCCCTTGCTAGAATAATGTTTTTAAATGTCTAAAGCACACAACACATAGAATGGAAAAAAACAACAACCACAGCAAAAATGCAGTCATCCAAGTAGATTTTTAAAAACACACATATCTGTGGGGCGCCTGGGTGGCTCAGTCGGTTGGGCATCCGACTTTGGCTCAGGTCATGATCTCGCAGTTGATGAGTTCGAGCCCCGCGTCGGGCTCTGTGCTGACAGCTCGGAGCCTGGAGCCTGCTTCGGAATCTGTGTCTCCCTCTCTCTCTGCCCCTCCCCCGCTCATGCTCTGTCTCTGTCTCTCTCAAAAATAAATAAACATTAAAAAAATTAATAAAAAAAACCCCACACACATTTATGATATAGTCCCATATGCACTCCTTTACAGTAAATGATAAGATCTAGCGACTGACCTAATAACAACTACAATAACTCCCTCTAGTCCCAGTGTCCGTGATATTCCAAGATGTTCGCGACTATTACGGCATGATATGAAAATATCTGTGATCTTAATTGGCAACCGAGTCCCAGGCACTTCTGCTCCTATTGAACTTTGTTGCCTTTGTCTATCCCCAAAGGAAATACTTGATTTCTATTAGATATTAATATAATAGAGATGCACCTCCCCCTCATTTCTATCTTGAATTTTATCCACACTGGTCATGAATCTCTGCTTTAAAGAGTTCTAAGGTGGGGAATGACATGACTAGATTTGCATGAAAAAAACCACGCACAATTCCTCTAGGCTGCCGCGTGGAGAGCAGACGAAGAGGGAGACACTGGATGCAGCCTAGTTAGGAGAATGTTCTGGGTGTCCAGACGAGACAGGGTGATGGCTTGGACTGGGGTGATGGCAGTGGAGATGAGCTTTGGAAGCTCTTTGGTTGATAAAGTAGTCGGGGGTAATGGTTAGGGAGAAGAAGGTTCTACGTAACTCCTAGGTTTCTGGTGTCGACTGTGTGTCCAGCACTCTGCCCGACTCTGTAACTGTTTCCTCATGTCTGTGGGAGAGAGTCTAGCTGTAGAAGTGATTCCAAGAAGTGATTTCGTTGTCAGAACAACGAAAACAATGTGACACTAGTCCAGAAATAGATTTTTATTTATTTAAAAAAAAATTTTTTTTTCAACGTTTTTTATTTATTTTTGGGACAGAGAGAGACAGAGCATGAACGGGGGAGGGGCAGAGAGAGAGGGAGACACAGAATCGGAAACAGGCTCCAGGCTCCGAGCCATCAGCCCAGAGCCCGACGCGGGGCTCGAACTCCCGGACCGCGAGATCGTGACCTGGCTGAAGTCGGACGCTTAACCGACTGCGCCACCCAGGCGCCCCCAGAAATAGATTTTTAAATGCCGCATAACATTCTAGAAGAAATCTCAATCGGTGGAGGGAGGAAAGGATTATTCAGTAAACGGTGAAGGTTGGAATAACGGGCTTATCCTTTGAACAAAAAGAAACTACTTACATCTTGCTTCGTACTATCCATCTGAACAAATTCCAGGTCGATTAAGGGTTCAATGTAAAGCAAAAAGATCATGGAAGTCGGATTCCTGTGGGTGGGAGGGGCCAAGCAGTGGCAGGCAGGCAGGGGGTCAGGGCCTGTCTGGGTGTGCTGGTGAGTTCAGGGGAGTCTGAGGCTGGTGCCTGGTAGGAATGGGAGGGGAACCGGGAGAGGAGGCTGGCAAAGGTGGTTTGAGGGGGTACGGTGGATGGTCTTGGGGGCGAACCAAGGCAATTTTATTCTGTAATGGAAGCCATCAAGGACTGGGGGACAAAGGGGAGAAAATTTCGGGGCTGGGTGTCTTTGGACTATTTTGCCTGGGGGACCCATGGCCAGGTGAATCCGTGGCCACGTGGAACCCGTTTCCTTAGACCTGAGATAAGGCTGGCGAATGGATCTGGTCCCCACTCGGTCGCCTGGCTTGTCCCCTCTGGGCCTTGGCTTTCCGTCGGTCAAACGAGTGGCTGGATTCCTCAAGGTGGCAAAGTGGGACCAGAGGACCTCCTGGGCCCCCGTTCTGGATGCGTCTCTAACTCCCTCTGTTCCCAGGCTCATCCTGGGGATGATGGTGACCACCTCCTTCCTGTCCATGTGGCTAAGCAACACCGCCTCCACTGCCATGATGCTGCCCATCGCCAGCGCCGTCCTGAAAAGTCTCTTTGGCCAGGAGACTCGGAAGGACCTCGGCCAGCAGAGCGAAGAGAACGCAGGTGAGGCTGTGGAAAGGCACCGGGGCGGCCCCCCGACCCAGCACGCAAGAGTGGGAGCAGGGTGTCCAAAAGTTGCAGGGGAAGGTGAAGCAAACGCACTTGCTGAGCACATATTATGTGCCGAGTGTTTACATAATAATAGTAACTGACAATTAGCGAAGTCAAACCTTGACACCTTTGTTTCTTTCTTGAATTGCATTCACTGAGTGCCTACTGTGTACCGAGTGACGAGTTCAACACTTTGCCTACACTTTCTCTTACTTCTCAAAACAACCTTATGAAGTAGGTACTATACTTACGCCTGGCTTCAGAGCATTTGAAGAGATGCTCAGCATCGCTAATCCCCAGAGAAATGCAATGTGCACAGACCCTGTAACCCGGCGGTTTTGCTCCTGGATGCACACGCCAGAGGAGTTCGGACACAGGTCCACGAGGGGACAGTTGGGACGGCGCTCACTGCCTCGTACTCTGTGGTGGGGTGACTTGGTAGCCACGTGAACGCAATCACCAATAAAGGGGAAGGTGAAGTGCGTGCTGTTGAGCCCCATGCTGCTTTTAGGAGCAAAGAATTCGTTCTAGAAACGGATCTCACAGAACACAGTTGGGATTGAAAGAAGCCAGAATGAGAGACAGGAGACAATGCCATTATGTAAATTACAACTTCACGCAAGGGGCCACTTTGCAAGAACATAAGCAGATGAGAGACTACAGATTAAACACATCAGCACGGTTGCTCTGGGAAGGATGGGAGTGGGAAATGGGAACCAAAGGAACTAAATAAAGAAGTAAATAGGGACGCCTGGGTGGCTCCGTCGGTTAAGCATCCGACTTCAGCTCACGTCATGATCTCACAGTTCGTGAGTTCGAGCCCCGTGTCGGGCTCTGTGCTGACAGCTCGGAGCCTGGAGCCCGCTTCCGATTCTGGTCTCTCTCTCTCTGTCTCTCTCTGCCCCTCCTCTGCTCGTGCTTGCTCTCTCTCTCTGTGTCTCAGAAATAAACATTAAAAAAAGAAAAAAACGAATAAAAAGAACAAAAGGAATAAAACAAAAGAACGGCCTTGTACAATACGCAGTGAGAATGGGATGTGATTCACTCGAATGCTGGAAACTGTGTTCTTAAGGAAATACAAGTAGCTGCTGCATTCTTAGATGACTAACCAAGGGCTCAGAGAGGGGAAGTGACTTCCTTCCCCAGGACACAGCAGATGAATGGCCGAGCCCAGCCTTGCACCCCGGCAGTCCGGTTCCAGAATGTGCTATCTTACCCATGGGACCAGCTGCACCTGTGAGAATGCAG
The DNA here is from genome assembly GCF_022837055.1 of Prionailurus viverrinus. Lineage (NCBI taxonomy): Eukaryota > Metazoa > Chordata > Mammalia > Carnivora > Felidae > Prionailurus > Prionailurus viverrinus. Next base: position 14,507,478 of record NC_062563.1, read on the forward strand.
GTAAACGTCTACCTGCAAGTGGCTTGAAAAATAACGGTTTGTTTTCCTCAAATATCAAGAAGTCAGGTGGAGTGCCTGGGTGGCTCAGTCAAGATGATTTTGGCTCGGGTCATGATCCCAGGTTGGTGGGGTCAGGCTCCCTGCTCAGAGTGGAGTCTGCTTGGGATTCTCTCTCTCTCTCCCTCTGCCCTTCTCCCCCACTCACTCTTTCTCTCTTTCTCTAAAATAAAGAAAGAAGTCAGAGAGAGGCAAAGACAGGATTGATTGATTGATTGATTGATTCAGAGACACAAAGATGCCAGGACTTTTCACTGGCATCTCTGTGATTCCCTTGATCTTTCCCTCCTGGTTGCAGCAGCTGCCCTCTTCTGTCTGCTTTAAAATGTCTTCCTTTTTGGGGCGCCTGGGTGGCTCAGTCGGTGAAGCGGCCGACTTCGGCTCAGGTCATGATCTCTCGGTCCGTGAGTTCGAGCCCCGCGTCGGGCTCTGTGCTGACAGCTCAGAGCCTGGAGCCTGTTTCAGATTCTGTGTCTCCCTCTCTCTGACCCTCCCCTGTTCATGCACTGTCTCTCCCTGTCCCAAAAATAAATAAAACGTTAAAAAAAAATTTTTTTTTAAATAAAAAATAAATAAAATGTCTTCCTTTTTATTTACATAAATGCAGTTTAAAAGGAAGCTTTAAACCAGTTCATGTGTGGACAGAAATCTCTAGTTCATCCCCAATATTGAGTCTGTCTTTGCTCTGTTAGTGATAGAACCCCCCCACATGGGCACGTGGCTTTGGAGAGAAAAAGCTCAATTTCCTGGCTGCCCTTGCAATGAGGCGTGGTCACGTGACAAAGTTTGACCAATGGTATGCGAGCAGGATGGTGCCTGCAGCTCCCGGGTCCTGCCCTTCCTGCCCTCCACTCCTGCTGGCTGGAATGGGACCTGACCGCGAGATGGGGTGGGAGGTGCCACCTGGGAAGCCACATGTTGAGTGACAGATGGGGGAGCTTGGGACCATTTTTCCCGGATAACACAACCAACGCCGTTCGTGAACCCCTGGGCCCTGAGTGCTAGTTGTATATTTTTTGAATACGTGTTAAAATTAATATATGTGTTAATAATCTAAACAGTGATCCGTGTACCATCTAAGTTCATCTCGTTTACTGTGGTATGAGTCTCTGCCTATGATGCAGTGAGGGGTTTTGTTTATTTTATTTCCACATCGGCCCTGCGAGCTAGGAACGATGAGAACTACCTTCCAGGTGAGGTTCAGAGAGGTGAGGTGACAGGTCCAGAATCAATCACACTGTTGGTAAAGCAGCAGAGCCGGGATCTCTGCAAGGTCAGAATCTTCCAGGTGGAAGGGAAGAGATGTTCTACAACAAGAGTCAGAAAACTTATTGTGGGGGCGCCTCGGTGGCTCAGTGGGTTGGGTCCGACCTCCGCTCACAGTCCGTGAGTTCGAGCCCCGCGTCGGGCTCTGTGCTGATAGCCCGGAGCCTGGAGCCCACTGCAGATTCTGTGTGTGTGTCTCTCTCTCTCTCTCTCTTTCTCTGCCCCTCCCCTGCTTGCACTCTGTCTTTCTCTCTCTGTCTCAAAAATAAATAAAAAAATTTTTTTAATGTTTTAAATACATGTTTAGAAAAAGAAAACTTACTCTGTAAGTGTCCAGATAGTAAATATTTCAGGCTTTGCTGGCCACACCATCACTACCGCTCAAACTCTGTCCTTGCAGAGAGAAAGCCTCCACAGGCAATATGTAAATAAGCGGGTGTGGCTGGGTTCCACTGAAATTTTATTTATGGTTGCCGAAATTACAATTTTGTGTAATTTTTACGTCACGAAGTATTACGCTTCTGCTGACTTTCTCCAGCCGCTTAAAAACGTAAAAACCAATCTCCAGGCGCCTGGGTGGCTCAGTCAGTTAAGCGTCCGGCTTCGGCTCAGGTCATGATCTCACGGTCCGTGGGTTCGAGCCCCGAGTCGGGCTCTGTGCCAACAGCTCAGAGCCTGGAGCCTGCTTCGGATTCTGTGTGTATGTGTGTGTGTGTGTGTGTCTCTGTCTCTCCCTCTCTGCCCCTCCCCTGTGCACGCTCTATCTCTCTCAGTCTCTCAAAAATAAGTTAACGTTAAAAAAAAGTTTTTTTTTTTTTTTTAATGTAAAAACCATTCTCAATTGGCAGGCAGCGGGCCAGAGTCAACCCACGGGCCATAGTCTGCTCACTTCCACAGCTTCATCGGTTTTCGGACTGTTTCCCTTGGGTGTTGGGCTTCAGGAGAACTGCCTCACAGTCACCCTGGAATGGTGACTCAGCTCCTTCTCCGACTTCTACCCCACTTTCTCTGTTTTATACGCTGGGCTTCAGAGGAGCAATCACAGATGTTTCCTGAGCACTTACTTCAGGCCAGGGTTCTTGGGGGCCTTACATCTGAATGACGTAGAACCAACATTGACTCCATTTAGCAGATTGGCAACGGAGGAAGCAATTTAAGAAAAGAGGCTAGAGTAGCCTCCAAGGTCACACAGCTGCACAACAGGGGCTCTGGTATTTTGAATCTTGGCTGGCTGACTTCAGAGCTTGGACTCTTAACCTCTGCTAGTCTGTCTTGTACACAAGATTTTTTTTTTTTCCCCAAGAGTTTAGTGGCCAGGAAAAAAAAAAAAAAAAGAGCCATTTCCTTCATTATAAAGATGGAAAAATCTGAGATCCAGGAAGGGGAAAGGACTTGCCTACAGTCACACACAGTGTTGGGTGCAAGGCGAAATCCAGAATCTTCTCCCATATGCTGTAGGATGTCAGGAGGTAGGAGACCCTGGGAAGCAGGGGCAGATAACTACTTTCACAAGTGGTAGGATCGGAGAGCAGGACTGATTAATGATCAGCTCTGAGTCCTAAAGGAAGGCTAATTCCAGTGCAAAGAGAGATGTTCCCTTCCACCCAGTCTCTGTGCCCTGTCCTGGTGGCAGGCCATGAGTGAGGACAGCGGAGGAGGGAGTGGAGACTGTTAGTGGGCCAGGACGGGGGGGAGCAGGCTCCTGGGGGACCTAGGTCCATGAGGGACACCCAGAGCAACCACAGAGATGATAATATGAGCTCTCATTTCTTGAAGACCCACCAGCCAGACGTGGTGCTTAATTTTTCATACTCGTTAGCTCATCTTATAACAGTACCAAGAGGTAGATGAGCCCCATTTTACAGAGGAGGACACTGGGGTTCAGGGAGGCAAAATGATTTGCCCAAAGCAACGTGGTTAGTTAGTTGCTGAGCTCTGTCTGAATCTAGAATCTACGGTTGTAAAAGACGAGGCTGGCTTACCATCCTTCAAGATAACGTCATTCAAAGAGCAATGTTTTAGGCTAGGTTAAGCACTGCCCCCCTCCTTCACTCCTCATTCACGAGGCCAGAAGCGGGGGGTGGGGGGGGGGCCCTTCCGAGGCCCTTTTATCATCTGTGAATTGAGGACACCTCCCATTTCGTACATATCGTTGGGAAGCTGGCATGAGATCCGAGAGCCTGGCGCACAGGATGTGGTTGATACATGGCGGTTGTTTAAAAATCACTAAGATTTCCAGGAATAGGGGAGGAGCGGGTGATACGACCCTACCCCTTGGTGCACCTTTAAGTTTCCTTGAACCTCTAGTGGAGAGGGATTTGTTTGTTACCCGTCTCCTCCACGGACCCCGAGCCCCATGGCGGCTTGCGCCAGTCTTTCCCGTTGCCGTGAACAACCTACACGGGTAGAGTGTTGTTCACCCAGAACGCTGTTTGGCACGTAGTAGGGGTTCAACAATTGTGTGGCGTTAATGGATAAATGAATGAATGGATCAGTTACGTCACTGTTCTTTTTAAGTTTTTATTTACTTATTTTGAGAGAAAGAGAGGGTGCAGGGGAGGGGCAGAGAGAGAGGCGGAGAGAGAGAATCCCAAGCAGGCTCTACACCGTCAGCACAGAGCCCAGCATGGGAGTCGATCCCACAAACCGTGAGATCATGACCTGAGCTGAAATCAAGAGTCAGACGCTTAACCGACTGAGCCACCCAGGGGCCCCAGTCACATCACTGTTCCAAACCTCGGTGGGTTTGGAACCTCCTCCATAAAATGGGGTATGAATACATATTACCCAGACTGTTGCAAGTGTTAAATGAATTAATGGATGTCAACCTGCCCAAGCTTGGGGGGCATTGATACAAGATACCGAATTTGATACAAGAACTCTTTCCCGAATATCCCAGGCTTCGAGAACATGCTATCCACACAGTTGGCTGTGCCAGGTGAGACCTGCTAAGAGCCAGGTGGGCGCTGTTGGAGATGGAGCGAGATTCAAGAGGTGGGGGATCAGCGGTCCTGGGAACAAGCCTGACTCTGCCACTGACCCACTGGGTCATCACGATCCAGGCTGTAAGCCGCCTCTCCGGGCCTCAGTTTCCCCAGATGAAAGGAGGACTGGAGAAACGGCCTAGCTCTCCCAGGCTCTTCTGAGGCTGCTGCAAGATTGCAAATGGGAAAGTTCTTTGGGTCCCTCAGGGATTGGTGTTATTTCGGCAAGACCTCACATAAGCTCCAAGCTCCTAACTGGCCAGCCATTTTGGAGTCTTGGCCCCCACTGGCCGATTTGTGCATGGTCACCTGGATCACTGTGGTCACAGGAGGCACGGGGGTGCACCCTGGTAAATAGTTAAGAACATTCAGCATCTTGGTTTTTCGTGGTGTGTGTGTGTTTTTTTTTTCAACTGCATCCTCGTGGGCTTTATTATCATCACACTTATGAGGAAAATGATGCTCGGCATATAAGTTTTTCATCTTGCTGACTTGTATAAAGAGGTAAAACTCCTTCCTTATCTCGTGCGCTATACTGATGATTGCTGTTTACTGTTGTACCTGCACAGCTTTCTTTCTCTGCCTTGCCAGTAGCGGGTACGGTCTCATATTGGGGCCCCCCAGCTCAGTTGCTGGTGGCCGCCAGCTTCCGTAGATGAGTGACAGGGGCCAGGTGGGGACTGTAGCAGACTGCCTGCGAGCACAGGCCCCTCGGAGGGTGTGGGCAGCCTCTGGAGGCCACAGTCTCCCCCACCTATAACTTGGGGTGAGGGTTTTCAATGCTGGCGGCACAAAAGAATCAACTGCTGAGCTTTTAAAAAATACCGAAGCCCAGGTTCCTCTCCCAAGCTGCTAAACCAGAGCTTCTAGGGTGGGGCCTAGACACTTCTAGGAAATTCTGCCATTCCTCAAGGGTGCCCAGAGCTGCCTTGGGTTGTGCCTGAGACGTTAGCGAGCTCTGCTGAGGTCTAGATGCCGTGGGACAGCTGTGGTCCCAACCCAGGTAGGAAGTGAAGGGTACAGAGGAAGGTAGAGGTGAGTCGGGGCTGGGGGGTTACTGGATCCGAGTTCTTCATGTCTGGCCTTGCCCTGGGGAGCGACTTTGCCCACGATCATAAGTGTCCTATTAACGGCCCTGACTTCCTGCTTCAATGCCCTGGCCTCTGGCCCCGCTCATTGGATGTGGCGGTGTGCTCCATCATAGGAGCCTTGGAACCCTCATCCCCGTGGCCCAGGGTGAGCCGATCTGCATTCAGCCTTTGGACCTCTGCTGGCGATCAGCAGGCCCAGCCTTGATAAAATGACAGCTCCCACAGATCCCACTCCCTGTAAATACCAACAGGGAAGAAACAGCCCAGCGCGGAGAGGGGAAGGGACTTCTTCCCCAAGCCACATAGTGAAACAGGGAAAGAGCTGGGGCTGGAGTCGAGACCCTTCCTCCCAAACACACATCTGCAGTTAAACAGCTGGAGTTTATTCTGGTTGCCCCAGTGAGAGAGAGCACAAGCCACCAGCAGCCGTGATGGCCTCCGTCAGACGCGTTACAAAAGACCTCTCATGGGCTGTGGGCTTTGGCTGGGGCATTTGTGGGCGTCTAAGGAACCTTGCTCTAGATTGAATGACATCAGGAGTCAGGGGCAATTCTACAGGTAAAGAAGTAGCAGCCATTCATTCGGCAAGAGAGGGCGCGCTTGGCATTTTGTGGCGGCAAGTGGCTTTGTGCTGTGACGAGATTATGCAGTGTCCTTGCTCTGTCTCACTTCATCAAGTCTCAGAGAGTGACTCTGTCTGATGTTGGCAAAGTGTAAGATGATTTAGCTCCAACAAGAGAACACATGGCAAATCTGGGCCAGACCAGTTCTGGACGTCAGGGGCCGCTTTCTTATTCTTTCTCAAGAGTAACCCACATTTACTAAATCCTTGCTAGGGCTCAGATTCCTGTTAAATTCTTTCAGTTGGGATCTGGTCAACTTTGGCTCACTACATCTAGCCCACCTCCTGGGTTTTTTTTTTTTTTTTTTTTTTTTTTTTTTTTGTGCAACCTATGAACCAAGCATAGTTTTTATATGTTTAAATGGTTGAGTAAATCAAAAGAATATTTTGTGACATGTGACAATCGTATGAACTTCAGATTTCAGCGTCCAAAACTAAAGGTTTAGCCACACATATTCATTTATGTATTGTCTGTGGCCATTTCATGGCAGAGTTGAGTACGACAGAGACGTATGGGCCCCCCAAAACTAAGATATTTACTGTCTGGTCCTTTACAGAAGAAATGTGCCAATCCCTGCTTTATTTGTTTATTTTTGTGTTCATTTATTTTTGAGAGAGAGAGAGAGAAACAGGGTATGAGCAGGGGAGGGGCAGAGAGAGAGAGAGAGGGAGACACAGAATCTGAAGCAGGCTCCAGGCCCCAAGCTGTCAACACAGAGCCCACTGTGGGGCTCGAACCCACGAGCCATGAGATCATGACCTGAGCTGAAAGCAAACGTTTAACTGAGCCACCCAGGCACCCCACCAATCCCTGCTTTAAATGGTGTCTTAGTCCATTCGGTCTGCTCGAACAAAAATACCGTGGATTGGGTATTTATTTCTCATAGTTCTGGAAGCTGGGAAGTCCAAGATCAAGGTGCCAGCAAATTTGTTGTCTGGTGAGAGACTGTTTTTTGATTCGTAGACGGCCGTCTTCTCTGTGTCTACACATGGAAGAGGCAAGGGAACTCTATGGGGCATCTGTTGCAAGGGCACTAATCCCATTCGTGAGGATTCTGTGCTTGTTACGTAATCACCTCCTAAGGGCCCCACCTCCTAGTACCATCTCAGCAGGGATCAGGTTTCAACATATGAGGCTGGGGGAGATGCAGACATTCAGTCTATAGCAAATGGGTCAGCTCCTTAATCCTCTTGACAACTCTAGAATTATTACTTCCGTTTTATGAATTAAAGAACTGAGATACAGCGAGACTAAGAGATTTTTCCAAACCCAGGTTTCTCAACTTCAGCACCGTGACGTTTTGGGTGGGATGATTCTTTGCGGGGGGGGGGGGGGGGGGGCGGGGGGGGGGCTGACTTGTACATAGGAGGACGTTTAGCAACGTTCCTGGCCTCCACCCACTAAATGCCAGTAACACCTCCGCACCCCCACTCCCACTCCCAGTTACGACAGCCAAAAATGTCTCCAGACGTTGCCCAGTGTCTCTCAGAGGCAGAATCGGCCCCAGTTGGGAACCACTGCTGTAAGTTTGCATCGTTAAGTGATGGATCCATGATCTGAACCCAGAACCTGTGTGTTCGGCTCTCCGTCACACCCTCAATGCCCAGGGATAGGTTCTCTTGTTCTTGGTGATGGTTTCAGCTGTAAAAAATCTTAATCCCTTCAATTGTTCTTGTCTCCAAAACACTATTGAAGGCCTCCAGGGAGACTGACCTATTAGGCAAGGGGTATCTTTAAAAGGAAGTCAGATCCTGTCCTGACTCCCCTTTGCTCAAACACTCCCCTGGCTCTGCTCACATCTGACTGGGCGTAAACGCCGAAGTCCTTACTGTGAGCCCCAAGACGTCCGCGTGACCCAGCCCACCTCCTGCCCCGCTCGCTCACCCCCGCTCCTTCCCTCACCTCACCTCCTGCCACCCTCTCCTTTACTTAGTCCCCTCCAGGCCCAGCCCCACCGCTCTCCCTTCTTCTCAACATACCAGATACATTCTCACCTCAGGGCCTTTGCACTTGCTGCTACTGTTGCCTAGAATCCTCTTCCCACGGCTCTTCCTGTGACTGGCTCCTTTTTTTTTTTTTTTTTTTTTCCTCTTGGCTCCTTTTATCCTTGAGGTCTCAAATCAGCTGCCATCAGCTCATGGTGTCTTCTCAGTTGACTTGGTCACAGTCGCCCACCTGCCCCCCTCCTGACTCGGCAATCACTCTCCATCACACCACCCACTTTCTCCTACATCCCTACCTGAGATGGTCTTTCTTCATTGCTTGTCTGTCTCCCCTTCTGGAATATAACCTTCCTGGGAGCCGGGAGCTTGTTCTACATTATTCACCGTGTACTGCAAGCTCATAGCCAATAGCACATAGTAGGTGCTCAACAAATACTGAATGAATGAATGCATGCATGTATGGGAGAGCAGGGTGACTGACCCATTACTTAGAGCTAGTCTTTCATAAACATCCCATTGCCAATGGCAGCTCAGGGGAGTCCGGAGCTGAGTTAACCGGTCGTCTAGAGGACTTGCAGCGTAACCCCCGTCCACAGGCCCAGGACCATCTCCGAATAGGAATAGGTGGGACGGAAGGATGGAATCTCAGGTGCCTTTTTGAAAAGTTCAATTAACGGTATAGGAGGGGAACCCGAAGAAGCCCTTTCCGCTGACGACGCGAGAATAGGAACACTCCTATCCACTCCCCACATTCCACTAAAGACGTCCTGTTCTTCCCTCCCAGCTGCTGTGCGGAGAAACGGGCTGCACGCGGTGCCCACGGAGGTGCAGTTTCTTGCTGGCACGGAAGAGTGAGTTCCCGGTGCACTCGATAGAGGACCCAGTGCTTGATCCGAGGAGATGATGACCAAGAATTCAGTGCTGCAAGCAATCCTCCCCCAGCCCCCACTTTCTCCAAATGACCTAGTGCCCAAGTTTCTACCATTCATCCCTTTGGCTTAGGCCAAAAAAAAAAAAAACAAAAAAAAAAAAAACCAAACAAACAAAAACCAGTGCAAATGTGGACGGCAAGGGCAGGGGAGCACATGAGGTCCCTAGAGGTCTGGTGCGGTGGCGCATCTGAGAGGAGGGGCCAGCCGAGCGGGAGCACGCGGCTCCGAGACGGTCAAGGAGGAGAAGCACGCAGACAGGGGTCAAGAGGCTCTAAAGGCACAAGTATCCTAAGAGACAATCACAATCCTCACAGCTGTGTGACTAAGGAAGCCTCTCCGCCTCGATGGCACGTTTAGTGCCCGATGTCCTTTGTATTTGGCAGTGTGCTTAAGAGCTTGGGGTTTGGGAGCCCTGCAGACCTGACTCTGGATCTGGTTCTGCGGCTCGCCGGCCGTGTGATTGGGACAAGTCCGTCAGGTTGGTTTCATCCACCAACTGGGCGTGACATTGGTACCCACCTGAGAGGGCTGTTTTGAGATGAAATCAGCTAACGTCGATCAAGTAGGTCGCCAGGCCCTACGGGCACAGGTAGCGCTTGTTGTTAACGGCATTGTTCCCTTGGTTTGTTGGCGATGAAACGGCAGGAAGTAAAGTCGCCTGCTCAAGGCATTGCTTGGCACCAGTCAGGTCTGTTGTATGCATCCGACAAATATTTATAGACAGCTGAACAACACCAGGCACCACCGGAGATGCAGCAACAGGCAAAAATCCAGCCCTTGTGGGGTTTACGTACCAGGGACAAGACACAAACATATGAGTGGAATTCATAGTATGTCAGATGGATGGTGAGAGCTATGCAGGGGAACAAAGCAGGAGAGAAGGCCGGGGGGCCGGGGGGGGGGGGGTGGCCTGCGGGGTGTGAAAAGGCAGCTTTAAAACAGGTGGTCAGAAGGTGACACTTAAGCAAACACCTGTAGGAGGTGAGGGTCATGGGGGCCCCATGGGAAGAGCGGTCTCAGCGGAGGGGCCGGCAGGTGCAAAGGTCCTGAGAGTCCAAAGCGGCCAGGAAGCCAGTATGGCTGGTGGAGTGGATGGCAGTCGTTGGGGTCCGAGAGATCACTTGTGTGGTGGTGGAGAGGCAGACCGTGAGGGACCTCCTAGGCTAATGATGTAGCCTTGACTTTGAACGAGAGGGGAGCCAGTGGAGGCTTTTGGCAGAGGAGAGACATGATCTCATGTCTGATTGTCTTATTCTGTGGCCTCCGCTCCTTCCTGGCACCATATCCGGGGGCTTTGAGTCCAGCTTTGAGATGTGGTTTCTGTGAGTGGCCCGGCCACTCACTAATACCTGCGACCTAGGAATCTGTGTGGGCCATCTGCCCATGCAGAGCTTGTGCTGAATCTATGGGAAAAGACTCAGTCCTCATTCTTCTAGAACTCTGTGTCCACTGAATGAACACCCCATCCATCGGATGGGGGCTCCATATCCATTGGAGTGGAAGTCCCCTCTCTGGGCCTTAGTTTCCCCAACTGAACAAAGAAGTGCTTGCACAAGGTGAACCCTAAGGCCCCTTCTGCTCTGATTCTCATCGTGAGGCTGAGTCTGGTCCCCTAGGCCTGGGGACCCACAGTGCCTGCCAGGACTTTCACCCTGAGAAGTCAGGCCATGACATCAGTCTCCAGCCGCCTCTTATCTTCCCTTCCTTTTAGACCCCAAATCATATTCCAGTTGCCTTCCAGATAAGGGGCTTCTCATTAGCAATTAAGGCCAGAAGATATTTGAAGTATCTTTGATTCCTTAAAAAAAAAAATTGATCTGTTATAGAGGGACAATTGTTAATGTCATTCATTTAGAAAAATTTTATGATTGCACAATGAAGAAGAATACTCTTTTTTTTTATGTTTATTTATTTTGGGGAGACAGAGAGAGACAGTGTGAGCAGGGGAGGGGCAGAGAGAGAGGGAGACACAGAATCCGAAGCAGGCTCCAGGCTCCGAGCTGTCAGCACAGAGCCTGACGTGGGGCTCAAACTCATAAGCCGTGAGATCATGACCTGAGCCGAAGTCAGATGCTTAACCGACTGAGCCACCGAGGCACCCTGAAAAAGAATACTCTTAGACAAAAAGAAAGATGTACCCCGCATCTCAGTCCCAAAGACAGAATAAAACAGTTAGGGGAATACTACTCTAGACTATTTCTGGATGCCTCTCTATGTACATAAATGCATTTTTAAAATAAAAACGTTGATAATGCTGTATATGCTCTTTTGTAACCTGCTGTCTCACTTAATGGAACGTGGTCAGCATCTTTTCACCTCAATAAATTGATGGCAACGCCATTATCTTTTAATTATATAATTAACAATTCTTTTTTTTTAATTTTTTTTTTCAACGTTTATTTATTTTTGGGACAGAGAGAGACAGAGCACGAATGGGGGAGGGGCAGAGAGAGAGGGAGACACAGAATCGGAAACAGGCTCCAGGCTCTGAGCCATCAGCCCAGAGCCCGACGCGGGGCTCGAACCCACGGACCGCGGGATCGTGACCTGGCTGAAGTCGGATGCTTAACCGACTGCGCCACCCAGGCGCCCCAAGCTCATCATTTTTAATAGCCGTGTTGGTGTTCCATCCAGAAAGAGGATCATCTTGATCTATCGAATCCCCTTTGGATGGAGATAAGGGTTGTTTGTAATGTAAACTATATTTAGTGCCGTGGTGAACTCATACCCACGCCTGAGGCACCTGCCCAATTATTTCTTTGGGATTAATTCTGAAAGTAGAAAGTTTGAGCTGAAGGGTTGCACGTCTTTAGAGGTTTTCCACGCCTGTGCCAAGCTGCCTTCTAGAAAGACCACTTAGTTCTCCCAACCCAAGCGATGCTTCCCCGCGCCCCCCGCCCCCCGAAGGCCAGAAATTCTGAAACGTGTTCTGAATGGCTTCTCTTTGGGTTTGTTTAAAGCAAAGACTGCCCTGAGGCGGAGGCTCCCTTGGACTGCAAGAAGGAGGAGGAATACCACAGGAACATCTGGAAGGGTTTCCTTATCTCCATTCCCTACTCAGCCAGCATCGGGGGCACTGCCACCCTCACGGGCACGGCCCCCAACCTCATCCTGCTTGGCCAGCTCAAAAGGTAAAGGCAGGTGCTCCACGGGGCACGGGGGCCTCTGCTCCTCCCACCCCTCCTCCTCTCCTTCACTCAACATTCGGGGAAATATGTACCGAATGCCGTCTATGGGCCGGGCTCTGGGGACCCAGCAGTGCACAAGCCCAGAGAAGGCCCCGCGCTGGGGAACTTCCATTTTGGTGGTGGAGACAAGCAATAAAGGAAAAGGCAGCTGGATACATATGCAACGATGTGATAAGTTATGGAATCAAATAAAGCCGGAGAAGGGTGCGGAAGGGACAGGAGTGGGTGCTATTTTACAGAGGCTGGTCAGGGATGTGCTGCCTCTATAGCAAGGTGACATCTGGGACCTAGAAGTTATGTGAGCACAGGAAGGAGGAACATTCCAGACAGGGATAACCGGCGTGGTCAAAGGTGAAAGGCACAAAGACCAGGAGCGCAGAAGGCAGAGGGGAGGGAGTGTGGGGGGACAGAAGGTGAGTTGTTAGGACCCCAGCTTTTGCTGCCAGTGAGATGGGGAGCCCAGTGCAAAGCTGAGAGCAAAGGAACGACATGATGTGACATCGGCTTTGAAAAACCAACCCCGGGGCACCTGGGTGGCTCAGTCAGTTGGGCGTCCGACTTCGGCTCAGGTCATGATCTCACGGCTGGTGGGTTCGAGCCCCACGGCGGGCTCTGTGCTGACAGCTCAGAGCCTGAAGCTTGCTTCAGATTCTGTGTCTCCCTCTCTCTCTGCCCCTCCCCTGTTCATCCTCTGTCTCTGTCTCAAGAATAAATAAACATAGGGGCACCTGGGTGGCTCAGTCGGTTGAGTGTCCGACTTCAGCTCAGGTCGCGATCTCATGGTTCGTGGGTTCGAGCCCCGCGTCGGGCTCTGCGCTGACAGCTCAGAGGCTGGAGCCTGCTTCCGATTCTGTGTCTCCCTCTCCCTGCCCCTCCCCTGCTCACGCTCTGTCTCTCTCTGTCTCAAAAATAAATAAAAACATTAAAAAAATTTTTTGTTTAAAAACCAACCCCACTGGAGGCGTTGGGCTGTGGCCATGGTGGTGGCCGTAAGGTCCCAGGAGAAGCTCTGTAACCAGGCCCCCGGGCCAGCAGTGGAGCGAGCCCTGCCAGGAGCTAGTCTCCCCATTGCCGGAGCTGTTCCAAGAGTGGCTGGGTGGCCGTCTGTCAGGGCGGGAGAATAAAAGAGAAGGATTCTCAGATGGCATATGACTTGTCAACTCCATGATCCCAAGCCCCTGGGTTTGAAGATGTAAGCAATCCCAGGTATTGCCAGATTCCGTTCCTACGATGTTCAGATTCCAGGATCTGAGAGGCGAGGATTCTAAGATCCCTCTGCAAAGGGAGGGAACATCAGACGTTCACTTAGTCCACGTGAAAGCATTTGGCAAACACACACAACAGACGTATTTAATCTTCAACATGGCCCCAAATGCGGGCCAGCTCCCTTACCCGGTACTAAGTCCAAGAATCATGGACCTCCTGAGATGATGGGGGAAAGCCGGCTGTGATGGTCTTCCTGAGAGGAGGTTTGCTATCACTTCCCATCAAAGTGGTTTTCGTGGGAAATTCCGAGCACACCCGTCTTTTAACCTCCTAAGCCAATTTTCTTTCATTTGGAGAGAGACGGAGAGAGTGCGAGTGGGGGAGGGGCAGAGAGAGAGGGAGAGAGAGAACCCCAGGCAGGCTCCATGCGGTCAGCAAGGAGCCCAACACGGGGCTCGAACCCACTACACCGCGAGAGCACGACCTGAGCCGAAACCAAGAGTCAGGCGCTTAACCGACTGAGCCGCCTACGGGCCCCCTGGAGCCGATTTTAAAACCTTAACTTTCCACTGTATTCTCAGGTCCTGAAACCTTTTGATTTTAAAAGCTGGTGATAGAAACCAGTGATTCTCAGCCATGGGTGCATATCAGAGTCACCCTCCCGGGCTGCCTGGGTCTCTGTTGCAGAGATTCGGATTCAGGAGGTGTGGAATGAGGGTAGGGCTCAGCACTTCCCCAACTGACTCAGCCCGCTGCACGACTTCGGGTTGTCTTTTCATCTTTGAGCAGGCCTGGCCATGCCTTGTGGGTTTTGGTTTGTGGCTTTGTTTTGTTTTGTTTTGTTGTTAAGGACTGCAAAACGGAAAGCCAAGATGGTCCTGCTTGCCACGTGAGGACAAGCTGAGTTGGGCCCTTTAGTGCCCTCAGTTAGAAGGAAGTACCAGCAAAAGGGCGTATGGGCTGGGAGGACAAAGCTGGAGCGCATCCCTGGGCTGGGCAGGAAAGATGTGGGCTCTGGGGCCTTCCGGGGCAGATGCTGAGTTGCAGGGTCGCGGGGAGCAGGGCAGGTGGGGCCGTTGCTGTCGGAGGGTTTTCAGGCTGCCTGCCCACCCTGATACGAGCAGAACTTTGTTCCAACTTGAAAAGAAATTAAGGGAAAAAATGCTGGAGGCAGAAGTAAAAATACCAAATGTGAAGGATTTGGGGTAAATTACTTGTAAATCACATGCAAATCATACACAGCGTTTGACTGCACAAGCTTGGACCTTCTGGTCTGGCGGGAGAGGATGTAAAATGAATGCCAAATCATGCGGGGTTCTGATTCTCTAGCCAGGAGCGTGGGGAGGTGGGGGAATGGTTGCCCTGAGTGTCGCCCTTGGCCTTCGCTCCCCAAGTACATTTTATTCCTTTACTCTGATTATATAGGTACATTGCAGAACACTCAGGAAATGTAGGGGGAAAAAACTGAAATACGTTCCATCGCCCTGGTAATATTAAACGTACTGTTGTTTATTATGTATAAACTCCCATGCTCTCGCTGAGAAATCGCTGCGTGCATATACGCCGTGTGCATCCGCGAGGCTGACCTTGGCCGGCTCTCATCTCCCCTGTTTCTCCAGTTTCTTCCCACAGTGCGATGTGGTGAATTTTGGCTCCTGGTTCATTTTTGCCTTCCCTCTCATGCTGCTGTTCCTGCTGGCGGGCTGGCTGTGGATCTCCTTCCTGTATGCGGGAATGACCTTGAGGTACCCTCATGCCCACCGTGAGCTTTGAGCCTGACGGGAGTCCCCGCTTCCTTCTCGTTGGGGAGACAGCGGTCTTCTCAAGTCTGGTTTCCTCCCGTGTGAACGAAGGATCGTCACTAATCTCATGTCACCTTCTCCCAGGGTGACTGTCGCAGAGCCCTCACCTCCCGGGGATACGAGGATTATGGGTAGTGTGAGCTGCCTGCTAGGCCCAGACCCTCAGTTAACGGCCCCCGTCGTCGGCAATTACGGTTGGCGTCCTCCTTTAAGTACTCCCATTTTATGGGGCCCTGGTGCAGGAGCTGATTTGGGGTGGCACAGGGCATTAACTAACGTCGACTCCTATAGTGCGAAAAAGAATCCCTTTATCAACTCCCATAGAGGGAAGCAGGCGTCTCTTGGGTGATGAGGCCACCGCCCTACCTACCTAACATTTCCAAACCAGCTTTTTAAACAGAGAACGAGTGTCAGTTCCAGAGACGTGAGCCAGCAATGGTATCTGGCAGAATGTAATGATTGCCCTGCTTTCGTGTGTTTATTTTTATGATTACGTTTTTCTAACAAGTGATTCTTGTTTTCCATTGATGGGAGCGATATAAAATGTTGTGTTTACATACATAATTAAAGACTGCAATGATGAATCTATTTGGAGGAAGGTATTAAGCAAATATGAGCCAAAGGCTCCGATCATGGCGTTCCTTGACCCAGACGCCATCCGGAACTCCCCCCTAACAGAGACTCGGGGTTCAAAGCCTGCATTCGCCCTGAGAAGCAAGTCCTGACTTTGGACTCAGATGGACCAGAGTTCAAGTCACACTTCCATGTGACCTTGAGCAATTTTGTAAACCTCCCCGAGCTTTTCATTTCTTCACTTGTGGATTAAGGCTAAAAATTAGCTACAGCAAAAGTACAGGCTGGATGAGGGAGGGTGTGTAGACTGCCCAGGACTGAGCCTGAAATAGAGCCCTTTTTTCCGGTCGACTTGTTTTCATCTAACAGACATCTGCAGGACGCAGCCACAAGAGGCCATGATGGAGGAAATGCAGTGTTCAGTGACAGGTGTTTCTGGGTAACAGAGAAGTTTCAGGCCAATGACGTGACAACATCTTCACTCGGCAAATATCTGCTGAGTACCCACTATGTGCCTGCTAGGGTTGTAGGTATTGAGCGTGGAGCAGTGGGCAGGGCAGAGACCATCCCTGCCCTTGGGGGGCTTGCACTCAAGGTGGGGAAGACAGACAGGGAGCAGCCAAAGGCAGCAGGAATGCCAGTCATAAGTGCCGTGAAGGAAAAGACCGTGACATATGAAGGTGCACCCTGGAGGGCTCTCACCTAACGGGGAGGTCAGGAGAGCCTTCTTGGGGAAGGGACTTTTTTTTTTAATGTCTATTTCTTTTTAAGAGAGAGAGAGAGCATGAGAGGGGGAGGGCAGAGAGAGAGAGAGAGAGAGAGAGAGAGAGACAGAATCCGAAGCAGGCTCCAGGCTCTGGGCAGTCAGCACAGAGCCCAACCCGGGGCTCAAGCTCGTGAACCGCGAGATCATGATCTGAGCCCAAGTTGGACGCTCCATGGACTGAGCCACCCAGGCGCCCCAAGAAAATTTTCGTGTAGATGAATTTCTCAATTCTTCTCATGTGGCTCCTGAATTTTCAATTACGGTTAGAAAGACTTCCCCATTTAGGAGTTGTAAATAAACAAAAAACTCATGTTTTCATTTAGTTTTTGTTTTTGTTTTTGTTTTTTACACTGAACTCTTTGATCTGTTTGGGTTTATTCTTAGGGTGCCATGTGAGGTTTGGATCCAACTTCATTTTTGTTCCAGATGGCCGTCCAGGTGCCCAACGCTGTTCATTCATTGGCACACGAAAGTTTTTAAAATTTGATGAAGTCTGAGCTATCTGTCTTTGGTTGCTTGAGCTTTTGGTGTTATCTCTAAGAAATAGTTGAAGTTGAAATCGAAGGCCAGAAAAATTTCCCCCTGTGTTTTCTTCTAAGAATTGTATACACCTAGCTTTTATATTTAGGTCTGATCCCTTTTGAGTTATTTCTTTTTTTAATATGATATGAGATAGGGGTCCACATTTACTCTTTTTCCTGTGGCTATGCACTTGTCCTGGCATCATTTGTGAAAAGACTACTCTTTCCCCACTGAATGGTCATGGTACCCTTGCCAAAAGCCAGTTAAGCATGGAAGTATGGATTTATTTCCACACTTTCAGTTCTATCCCATTGATCCGTATGTCCAGCACCACTGACTGAATAGTTCATCGTTTCTACACCAGTCTGAGAGACCAGCTTTGTCGTAGACGCAAATCCCCAATCTATTTCTGGGCCTTCCTGTTTGTTCCATTGGTTTATTCATGTGACTGTTTGACCCCCCTACAAAATCGGAAGCCTGGGAGTCCTCTGATCACATTCACTTTTTTAGAAGACCATCCAGGCTGTAGGTGGGAAGGACTGATTTTGGAAAGGCTTCCCCAGGGGCAGGAAGGCCACTCCCAGCGGCAGCGGGTGCTGTCTCCGGAACAGAGAGAACGAGGCTTGGCCGGGGCGTGGTGGGGTCGTTGACAAGTTAGTCGTACCTTTGCAGTGGCCATTCCTAACCTCCCTGCTCTCTGTTCCAGGGGCTGGAGGAGGAAGAAGAAATCCGAGATCAAGACGGATGCAGAAGATAGAGCTCGAGCAGTGATTCGGGAAGAATTCCAGAACCTGGGGCCCATCAAGTGCGTGGTGTGGGGGTTCCTGGCGTGGGGAGAGAGCCCAGTGTAGACTTCACTTTCAGGAGAGTTACCTCCTGGCTTGACCACTGGATCCCTAGGGGCTGAGTCCCGGGAGGGAGGGAGGTCTCAGGACGATGGCCTGGGAGCCTAGAGGTGGAGGGTAGGAGGGTGGTTTACACAGTCAGCCTCTTGACCTGGTGCTGTGCAAACACTCTGAGGACCGGGAAGCCCCTCGGCATGTAGTTGGGGTGGGGATCTGCTGCCCTGTCCTGGCTAAAGCACCCTTTCCCTTCCGGCACACGGGGTACCCCCTGCCTCGGGCAGCTGCCGGGACCTTTTTCAATGCATGTTTCCCATGTGGTGAAAACGCCTAGGAGTCAGGGGGCCTGCACCCAAGACTGGCTCTGCTGCCTACTTCCTGTGTAGCCTTGGGGAAGGCACTAACCCACTCTGGGCCCTGCTCCCCAGTCTGTGAGATGAGCACCTTGGGTAGATGTTTGCTCGGACGTTGGGGGATTGTCTGTGTCTGCCCCTGTCCATGTCTGTCTGCCCCCTCTGTGCATGTAGTTATCTAACTTCCTCTGCGTGTGTGACTGCTCCCGTCTCACCTACCTCTGGGCTGTTTCCTTCTTTTCGGTTTTTCTGCCTCTGCTTTGCTCTTTCTTTCTCTCTGTTGAGTCTCCGCCTCCCCCAAAACCTTGGGAAATTCCCAGAGGGAGTGATATAAATAGCTTGGGGGGACGTGGTGTTTGATGCTCAGGAAGGATCCTGGAGGAGTGTGGAAGCCCCTGGACGGGAATCCTTTACACCCCAGGATACCCTTCCCCTCACTCTGGGGAGTGAGTTACCTCTTGCAGCTTCTCGGAGGCAGGGCCTGGGCCCATCACAGCCAGCGGGCATCTGCCCAAGGCCTTCCCAATGCTGTGGTCCGCCCAAAGCCCACCATCACCGTGGCGCCTGCCTGTCTGTGCCACAGGTTTGCCGAGCAGGCCGTGTTCACCCTCTTCTGCATGTTCGCCATCCTCCTCTTCTCCCGGGATCCGAAGTTCATCCCTGGCTGGGCCAGCTTCTTCACCCCTGGGTGAGACTCGGGGGACCCGGGGGTGGAGCCCAATAGGGAAGATTCTGGGATGGGCCACCTGGGGGAGGGGGGCGGTGGCTGGGTGTGTAACTTTGTCCCGTGTAACTATAAACAGCTCCGTCCTTTACTCTGAAAAAATTTAGGTTCAGATGATAAAACGTTTGGGGTTCTCACGTGTTAGGAACTTTTGCCTTTGGAATCAGACAAAACTGGGCTCAAGCTTTGTAAGCTTGGCCACTCACAAATTGCGTACCCCTGAGATCATCATCCGCTCATGTATTCTACATCTTTAAATGGCTAAAAATCAAAAGATAAATGATATTTGTGACAAAGAAAATTACATGAAATTCAAAGCTGATTGTCTGCAAATAGAGTTTCATTGGGACACACAGCCACACCTATTCATTTATGGATGGTCCGCAGCTGCTTTCATGGTGGTTCGTTGGAGAAGAACATTCTGTAGGAGGCTGCAGGTGGCTTCTCAACGATTCTAGTTTGGACTTGGGTTAGGCTTGTCATGAAGGCGAACATGTCTTTCAGATGCTGCAACAGGCAGTTGGAACCGTAAGCCTAGAAGCTCGGAGGAGGTGTTGGCTTGCAGATATAAATGTGGGAGTCATCACAGAAATTTGGAATTTAAGTCCAATTAAGGAATTGATGGGGCCAGCTAGAGAAAGAGTAAAGGGAGAGTGCAGAAGATTCTGAGGACCCCCAACATTTAGGAGCTGGGTGGAGGAGAGAAAGGGGAGAAGCAGTCGGGGAGGTAAGGTGGAAAGCCTGGGGCAATGAACCAGCAAAGGCCAAGAGAGGAGAGCGTTTTAGTAAAGAGTGAGCGGGCGACCACGTCCGATTCTGGTACGTCAGAACACGAGTAGATAGGAAATACGTCCTCTGGACTCGGTGAGAGCTCATGATTTCCGTCAGCACCATCCAGTAGAAAGAGAACGTGAGCCACGGATGTAATTTTCCAGTTTTAGTAGCCACATTTAAAAAGTCAGAAGAAACAAGGAAATCAATTCTAGTCATATCGTTCACTTAACCCACTGTATCATTTCAACATGTGATCTACATAAGAAATTATTGAGATCTTTTACTTTTTTTTGCACTAACTCCTCAAAGTCTGGTGTGTAGTTTAATTGCAGCCCATCTAAGTTTGCTCTTGCCAGATTTCAAGTGTCTACTAACTGCTGGCTACCATTTGGATAGAGCAGCTCTACTCACGTAACTCTTGGGGCCTCGGACCCCCCCCCCCCCCCCTGGTTAAATGGGTGATAAAAAGTCCTCATCTCCTGTGGGTTGTTATAAGGAAGAAACGATGTCACTTCATCGAGCCAAGAGGAGAGGCTTTTACTTCCACTGTCTTCTTTTCCCAGGATGTAGATGCTTTGTTCTTTTTCTCAGATGAAAGATGGGTGTTGTAAACAGGCCAACAAAGCAAAGAGAATGAAAATCACCTAGAAACTCAGTCTCCAATTCTGACACACGTCTTTCCTGACTGATAAATGCCTGTCTGGGAACTGTTCTCCATCTCAATCCCATGGGTAGTTACAGGACTGTATACATTAGCCAAAACTCAAAAGTATATTACCCTTCAGATGGGCACGTTTGATTGCATGTTCATTGTACTTCAATTGGGGCGCCTGGGTGGCGCAGTCGGTTAAGCGTCCGACTTCAGCCAGGTCACGATCTCGCGGTCCGGGAGTTCACGATCTCGCGAGATCTCGAGTGATCTCGCGTGAGTTCGAGCCCCGCGTCGGGCTCTGGGCTGATGGCTCGGAGCCTGGAGCCTGTTTCCGATTCTGCGTCTCCCTCTCTCTCTGCCCCTCCCCCGTTCATGCTCTGTCTCTCTCTGTCCCAAAAATAAATAAACGTTGAAAAAAAAAAAATTAAAAAAAAAAAAAAGCTAATTGCAGAGATATATGCAACCTAGCTAAAAAGAAACCTATCTAAACAGAAGGTTTTTTAACAGAAATGTGAGTACAGGAGACATATAAGTTGTGACCTGCTTTTTTTCTTTTTTGTTTAATCGTAAAAGTTATGTATAATCATAACAAATTCAAACAATGCTGAATTGAAGAACGAAAAGTTATTCTTCATTTAACCTCTGTAAATGAAGAGATTTTCACAATTAAAACTTCGTGTCTGACGTATCTGATATACACACACCCTCGCCCATAATAGTAGGTACACACAGACATATACGTATGCATATTACAAAAACTGGGAGAGTACAGTACTATAATCCTGGACAACTTGGCCTTTCTGACCTACTTCATTCTTTTAAAAAAAAATTTTTATGTTTATTCATTTTTGAGAGACAGAGCACAAGCAGGGGTGGGGCGGAGAGGGAGGGGGACACAGAATCTGAAGCGGGCTCCAGGCTCCGAGCTGTCAGCCCAGAGCCCGACGCGGGACTTGAACCCACCAACCGCGAGATCATGTCCTGAGCCGAAGTCGGCTGCTCAACCGACTGAGCCGCTCAGGTGCCCCTACTTTATAAGTTTTCAAAATGTTTATTTATTATTTTTGAGAGACAGAGCATGAGCAGGAGAGGGGCAGAGAGAGAGGGAGACACAGAATCCGAAGCGGGCTCCAGGTTCTGAGCTGTCAGCACAGAGCCCGCCGCGGGGCTCGAACCCACAAACCATGAGATCATGACCTGAGTCGAAGTCGGACGCTCAACCGACTGAGCCACCTGGGTGCCCCTACTCCATTCTTTTTAAATGCTCCATAGTAGTCTATAGAAGGAGAGCATCTTAATTTATTTAATCAATTCCTTTTGGATTGTGTCTAATATTGCAAATAAAAAGGTTTTATTTGCAAGATACCTTTGTTGTACTTCTATGTCAATGCTTAAAGATTGATATCATCTTATATCTTTTAAAAAAACAGATGCAGGGGCGCCTGGGCGGCTCAGTCGGTTGAGCGACCGACTTCGGCTCAGGTCATGATCTCGCGGTTCGTGGGTTCGAGCCCCGCGTCGGGCTCTGTGCTGACAGCTCGGAGCCTGGAGCCCGCTTCCGATTCTGTGTCTCCCTCTCTCTCTGCCCCTCCCCTGTTCACGCTCTGTCTCTGTCTCAAGAATAAATAAACATTAAAAAAAATTAAAACCAAACAGATGCAGGGCATTTCATTATAGATAAACTAATATATATCCATTGTTGTACACAATTTAGTTACACGTGTCTGTACTAAAACTCTTCCTTTTTTTTCTTACTCTTATGCATCATGAACATCCTGTTTATGGTCCGTGTACGCGAGTCAAGTTCCCCTGAGGGTAAATTCCTAGAAGTACAATGACTGGATCAAGGGGTATTTACATGTATTGAAACACGTTGCCAGCTGCCCTCCAGAAGGTTAAACCAATTTATTTTACCCCATCTGTATATGCTTTCCAACGTCCGCATTAGATACTATCCTCACCCTTTCAGGTTTGGCCTGTTAGCAGACAAATGATACTCCAGCAGCATTTTGGTTGATATTTCTGTAATGCAGTGATAATGGCCATCTTTTCCAGTTTCTTGGTCCCTTGAATACTCTCCTTCCCAAATGTGTGGACTGAAAGGGCTTTGGTTGACGTGTGGCTCTGTGCCTCATTGAGTTTGGAGCCAGACGCATCTGGGTTCAGTGCCCGTCTCCCGCATGGACCATGGCCTGGCTTCGAGCAAGCTGCTTCTGCTCTGTGAGCCTCGGGTGCCTCATCTGAGATAGAAACTGTGTGGCCCGGAGAGACTTCTGTGAGCCTGATGTCTCCGCAAGAGGCGATCGGGATCCTTGAAAGGCGGTATTAGATTTCAAGGGGCTGTGAGGCTGCCCCCATCTGGTTTCTGCTGGCGTGACCGGGACCGGGACCGGGCCGCGTCTCCGTGCCGTGAGCTGCCCCTCCCAGGAGGAGCTCGAGCAGAAGCGGAAGAAATACCTAACAGAGTCTCAGAGAAGCCTCGGTTGTGTGATCCACGGGAATTCCGCAGATCCCGTATTCGGTGGTGCTCAGATCCTGCCCTCTGTGGTCAGGTCTCTCTTCCTGGGAGGGTCAACATTTGTTTGTCTCAGCAACATCTAAGTACCCTGGGGGCGGTGCGTAGAAGGCTTGTGCATCACGGACAGTTGCACCCATGCCAAGTACAGGCAGGACGCTGTCCAGTGGCCCAGAACAAGGCCCCCCTCACAGAGAGCTCCTAACTCCCTCCCGCAAATCCTCGTTTGCAAATCTGCCAAACTTTTTGGCCTGCTGCGATGCCCCCGGGGTCACACGCTTTGGGGCCTTGTCATTGTAGGTTTCTTTCCGATGCTGTCACTGGAGTGGCCATTGTCACCGTCTTGTTCTTCTTCCCGTCCCAAAGGCCCTCTCTCAAGTGGTGGTTTGACTTTAAAGGTAAGGGGTCAGGGCTGGGGTCTCAGTGGGCTCAGTGACGACTGCGGCCTGAAGCATGGTCATCAGTGGCCCGGAGGCAGGGCCCGCGCCTGGGACCCGAGCCCCATGGCACTAACCTGCTTCTTCCCTTCTCTCTGTCTGAGCCATTACCTTGTCTGGGGCACTTCGGGCCACCACAGGTGACAGGCGGGGACAAGAGTCAGCAAGGAGAGCCGGCCCGATCCAGCTGGCCGGCTGCTTTGTACGGCCCACGAGCTAAGAATAGCTTTGACATTTTTTTAATGGTTGGAAACAATCCAAAGAAAAATATTTCATGACACAGGAACATTACACGAAATTCAAATTTCAGTGTCCATAAATAAAGTTTATTTCTTCGATAAGAAATTTGTGGGCATTTATTCTCCTTAGAATCATATACAGAATAGCCTTGATTTTGCCTCTTGGCTCACAAAACCCGCCATATTCACTTTCTGACCCTTTTGTAGAAAAACTGTGCCACCCGTGGGCCCGAGGCCGGAGCTGTGACTCAGTTGCCCAAGGGGCTGGACGTGAGGCTCTCAGGCCAGGTTTCGATGGCTAGGAAGTGGTAGAGACAGACGCACTTCTGCCTAACGGCATTCCGGGTTACGTTAAAAGGATGCCGAGTCCCCCAGACTGGCCTTCAGGTGGCCAGTCTGTGACCCCGCTGGGATGGTTCCCAGCAGGTTAGCCCCTGTGACAGAGGGATGGGGCCAGTGGGATGAGCTCGGCACCGGGAGTCGGGAAATAGGGTCGTCATCTGTTTTATTTTATTTTTTTAATTTTTAATGTTTATTTATTTTTGACAGAGAGAGAGACAGAGAGAGACAGAGAGAGAGAGAGACAAAGTGCAAGCAGGGGAGGGGCAGAGAGAGAGGGAGACAGAATCCAAAGCAGGCTCCAGGCTCCGAGCTGTCAGCACAGAGCCCGTCGCGGGGCTTGAACCCACGAGCTGTCAGATCATGACCTGAGCTGAAGCCGGACATTTAACCGACTGAGCCACCCAGGCGCCCCGTAATCTGTTTTCTATCGTTGAGACAAAAACTAGAGTAATAGGTGGGTTAAGCTCCAGTTTCAGGGGAGGGGGTCTGAGTGCGGGGCATAAGGTAAGGATCAGGAGGGAGCCGATTTCACAGGGCCCTAGAAGCGGCTATAGCAACAGAGCGAACACTGGGTCCAAGGAGCCCCGGGCAGGGGGCTTTCGGACCCTGCAAACGGGCAGGATTCGTCTCTGCTCTCCGTCTTGCTTCCGACCGGCTTTCCCCATCATCCACACTGGGTACCACATGCTGACCTCTCCATATTCCTCCAGCTTCTAAGCTTTGACCTCCTTATAGTCTCTGCTTCTTTACGGTTCCTGCTTTTTGTCTTCTGTAACTTCGGTTCCCCTACGGTGTCTTCTCTCTTGTAGTGCCCGCCTTCGCCGGACATCCACAACCGCAGCTTCCTGCCTCCTCCCTCCCGGCCCGCTCACGTCCCCTCTGCTTGCGGCCTGTAGCTATCACCGTAGCACCCCCTGTCTGTCTGCTTCCCGTGGACCTCCGAGAGTGAGACTCTGCCTGGCGTGGCTCATTCTTACGCAGGCAGCTCTCCCGCGGGGCCGCTCCTAGCCTCCTGGATAGCTGGCCTGTGGACCGGTTGCCCTTGATCAGGTCCCATCCGTGGCTCTGTCACCTGTGGGGGGGGGGGGGGAGGCTGAAAAAGGCCAGGCTTCCTCTCAGCCGGGGGCTGTCAGGAGGGCACTGTGACATAGATGTCTGGTATCCCAGCTCTGCTGCTGATGTGCTGGGTGACCCTGAGTAAGTTCCTAGGATGTCTCGGCCTTCTTTTGCTTTCTTTTTTTTTAAATTTTTAAAAAATGTTCATGTATTTTTGAGAGAGAGAGAGAGACAGAGTGCAAGTGGGGGAGGGGCAGAGAGAGAGGGAGACACAGAATCCGAAGCAGGCTCCAGGCTCTGAGGTGGCAGCACAGAGCCCGATGCGGGGCTCGAACCCACGAACTGCGAGATCATGACCTGAGCCATAGTTGGACGCCTAACCGACGGAGCCCCCCAGGCACCCCTGGGCCTTCCTTTTCCACTTAGAGAATGAACATGTCCCTTAGGCACTTTTCACCTCTGCCTTTAGTCGTTTTCTGGAACAGGGGTTGCAAACCAAATGCCCACAGGGAGGTAACAGTTTTGGATGCAGCAGGCGGGGGGGGGGGGGGGGGGGGGCAGGAAAATGGGTTCCGTGAAACCAGGCCCTCCCTGTCCAGCTTTCCTTTCGCATTTTTGAAACAGAGACCAATGTCTATATCGTGAGGAAAACGGCAGCTGAGGGTGATCTTGAGTGGCGAGATCCTTCACATCAGGGCACTGTGGGGTCTGTGGAAATCTGGCAAAGCCAGTACCCTTGAAATAAAGGGGCAGCTGTGACTCAGTTTCCACCGAGTGTCACCACGCAGGAAAGCTGAACTGGTTTCGCCACATTTGCTGACTTGTCAAGGGAAGCACAAAACTTTATGCAATCGCCCTGATTTTAAGCGTCAGCAACCGATTTCAGTGGAAAACCATGGCGTGGGCCCACAACAGTAGCGTTAAAACGCGTCTGCGAGTTGGGTCTGGTCCACGGGGGCACAGCATGCCCCCCTCTTTGGAGGGTTCTTCGGGCTGGAGTGTCTGGGGCTGCCTGGTGGGTGGGGAGAGGGGACTCCATGAGCTCTCCTGTCCTTGGGCTACCGGTGGGCCCCGGGCAGACTTGGCTGAAATGGTACATTCCAGCGCTTAGGACTTACACGCAGCCCGACAGAGTGGCCAGTTTCCATGGAGAGCAAGTGACTTGATCAAGGTCACATGGCTAGCGACACAGAAACAGGAGGTGGAACCCAGGCACCCAGGCCAACCTAGATTTTCTGATTGTGCCTGCTGTCTTCCATTCTTCCCGGGCTCGGAGTTGCCCTTGTATTTCTGTCCCTTTATGGCCACTCGACAAGTACGGATGCGGTGCCTGCTAGGTGCTGGGTGCTGTGCTTGCGGATCACAATGAGGACGATGGCAATGGTGACTTCCATTTCCTCTCTGTCCACCAAGCTCTTCTTCCAGATATCGCGTGACTCACTGCCGTCACTCTACTCAGACTCTGTCCAAATGTCACCTCCCCAGAGAAGTCTTCCCTGACTACGCTGTCTAGAAGAACATCCCTCCCCCTTGTCACTCTTCACCCCTTCACCCTACTCTCTTGCCTTCATAACACATTACATTTCCTGACATTGTGAATTTATTGGTTTCTCACCCGCCTCCCTTCCTGGAATGTAAGTTCTCCAAGCCGGGTTGGCGGGGGGGGGGGGGGGGGGGGGGGGGGGGGGGGGGGGATTTTTTTTTTTTTTCTGTTTTGGCCACTTCTGAATCCCCAGTGTCTAGAAGAGTGCTTGACACCTGATAGGTCCTCAATTTATATGTGTTAAATGAATAACCAAGGACTTGTTCTGGACCACACCTGGAGCCGAACCCTTTGCGCACGTGGACCCATTTCCTCTCCCCAGTGGGTCTCTGAAGTGACGTCACTAGCTCAAATCGCACAGCCGAACAGCCCAACGGACGGCAGAGCTAGGATTCAAATCTAGTTCAGATTCAGAGCCTGCTCCAGATAGCTCGCAGGCTAACACGGGGCGGGGAGTGTGAGATTCACACAGTTAGAGGCTCTGTGCTTTTAAGAAACAGCAACAGGGCGCGATTGGATGGGAAACTAAGGAAGCCCATCACGGAAGGTTGAGTGCAGCAGGTGGCCTCTTTAGCACTTACCATGTAACTCATTGAATCTGCATGATGTTAAACCCTCCGCCAGGGCCTTTGCTCTTTCGGACCTTGCCTGCCTCTTTAATGAAATTATACTTTATCGCCTGAAGGCAGAGGACTGAGCCACCCAAGATCTCCGGCTTTCGCTTCCGGTAATCACAGTGTACAATTTGGAAAAAGCTGAAAAGGAGGAACAAAATGTCCACGGCTGGGTGACCCAGGAATTGTCCTGGGAAGTCGGGAACGGCCATGCATGGGCCGGACCTGACCTCCTGCCTCCCTGGTGGCCGCCTGCAGGGACAGTTTCGTTTCCAGAGTGTTCACTCTGCACCAGGCATCGGGCTAAGCCAGGCACCTAACATCAGCTGACGAGCATTTTGGAGTGCACGCAGTGACACGGGGATTTGGCCGTGAACCAACCAGGACCCTCTCTGTCCACCAGCAGCTCTGCCATTAACCTCGTCAGTGTCCACGAGGGCCCCCCAAGGGACTCTCTCTGTGCCACGTGTCAGCTGAGGAAACGGGGGCTCAGACAGGCGAGATCACGTTCAAGGGCGTGCGGTGAGCCAACGTTGGAGCGTCTGTCTCCAGGCCTGTGCTCCCAGCACAGGGGTGGCAAACCTCAGCCCACGGGCCAAATGCACCCCTGCCCTTTCTAAGTAGAATTTCCTGGGGACATCGCAGTGCCTGCTCTCGCAGGTCTTGTCTGCGCTGTGCATATGCTACAGTAGTGGCCTGCTTGCAACAGAAGCTTGCCAACCTGAAGCAGCCGCTCCCCAACCCTTATAAAAGTTTGCCGATCCCCCCCCTCCCCCCGCGTTCTAACCAGTGCACGCAGACACTGCCGCTTTTGTAGAAAGAAAAATCATCCCATAACTCCACGGACGGAGGATACCCTTCGTTTCTCTCTTTCCCGTTTCTTCCTTCCACTTTTTTCTCGCCCGCACCCATTCAGTTACAAAAAAGAGCCTTTTCTCTTGTAAATGAGGGGGAAAGCAGCACTTCTCCAGAAGGGGTTTGGGGAAATTGAAAGGATGTCCTGCATGTACGTGGGGTGCCCGGTTCCAGGAGGTTCTCACGCCGTGGGAGCCATGACAATGATTTTCCTTCTGAATAGAGCAGATGCCCCTCATAATGCTCGGGGCGGGGGGGTTCCCTAAAGCTCCCAAATCAGATGCTGGAGCCAGACTGTGGCTCCCTGGTGACCCCCCCAGCGGTGCCCCCACAGAGATGGGGCCACAGGGGGTGGTGACCCTTCTTCAGCCCGAGTGTCCTCTCTCCACCCAGCTTCCAACGCGGAGACAGAGCCCTTGCTGACGTGGAAGAAGGTCCAGGACACGGTGCCCTGGAACATCATCCTTCTCCTGGGAGGGGGCTTCGCCATGGCCAAAGGCTGCGAGGTGAGAGCGGCAGGCGGGCTGCGGGCCTCGGGAGGTGGGCGCAGGTGGTAGCCCCAGCTGCAGGCTCCGACTCAGAGCGCCCGGGGCTGCGCGGGGCGCTGCGGCCACCGGATCCCTCGTTTACCAGACGGGGACAACCAGGGGCTCCTACCTCACGGCGCCGCACTCAGGGCTGGGAGCTGTGCAGGAAAAGAGGGATAAGGTCTGATCCGGATTCTCAAGGAGCTCACGATGAGCACACTGCTGCTCGCGACTACGGCTACTACCCAGACTCGAGGGGTTCCGCGAGCGGAGGAATAACATCGTCTTGGGCTCGCCCTGGGCCAGGCCCTTCTCCACGTGCTTTACACACCCGAACGCATCTAAACGTCCCAACAAGCCTCTGAGGTCGATGCCCCTATTATCCCCGTTCGATAGATTCAGACACCGAGGCACAGAGAAGGAAAGTAACTTGCCTAAGGTCACACAGCGGTGCGCTCAGGATTAGAATCCGGGTCGTTTGGTGCCACAGCCTACGCTCTTAACCACCGTGGTAGAAATGTCAGATATCATTACTATTAATTAGGGTTATTACGAATGTTGTTCTGGAGGGCTCTGGGAGCCGGGGCTGCAGCGGGGTGAGTGGAGCATAGAATTTCAGGAAGGGCCGCCTCGGTGTTGTCTCCTCAAACGCTCACGCTGACCCTCGGGGGTGGGTAACAGGTGCATTCCCATTTTACAGGTAGGGAAACTGAGGCACGGAAAAATTAAGCAGCTTTCTTAAGGTCATACAGTTGCATTCGGCTCAAGAGCGAGGGTTCCATCTCCAGGCAGGCTGCTTTCAGAGTCCCGCCTCCTCATAGCTCGTTTTGAAGAACTTCCCAAGAACAGGTTCCACCTGAAGCGCTTTGCAAATAATGGACTCCTCTAACCTTCATCAACACCCCTGACGTAGAAGGATCGCTTGTCCCCATTTCAAAGATGAGGGAACCGAGGTAACTGGAGGCTAAATAGCTTGCCTATGTTCATGCACCCGGGAGATTGTTGGAGCCGGGATTTGAACCCCCAGCTCATGATCCTGGAACCCACCCCTGCGTCTCTCCTTGTCCGCCGAGGCATTTAAACCCACAAGCAATTAACAGTTAATCTGAAATTCAGATGAAGGAAACCTGAAATTGCCTCTCGGATTGCTTTCTTTCTTTAAAAAGTTCTTTTTAATGTTTTTATTTTTGAGACAGAGAGAGAGCATGAACGGGGGAGGGGCAGAGAGAGAGGGAGACACAGAATCTGAAACCGGCTCCAGGCTCTGAGCGGTCAGCACAGAGCCCGACGCGGGGCTCGAACCCACGGAGTGTGAGATCATGACCTGAGCCGAAGTCGGACACCCAACCGACTGAGCCACCCAGGCGCCCCTTGTTTTCTCTCTTTCACTCAATTTTAATTTTCAGTTGCAAACAGTGATGCATAGAAGACATCCGTAAGGTATGTGCTAGTAAGAAGCCTCCGCGTGAGAATGCAAGTGTCTGGATCCCAATCCCGGCTCTCCCACTCTGCGCTGTGGTGCTTTGGGCAAGTTGCTAAACCTCTCTGGGCGCCGGTTTTCTCGTCTTTGAATTGGATGGAAGTTCTTCCTCTTCGGGGTTGTAGGACGTGACCCAGAGCAGACGTGTGCGAGAACTCCCCGTGCGTTCTCTCGGAATCCTCAGTCCGTGGCTATTGTGGGCGGGGCTCCCAAGGAGCAGACTCTGGAATGGACATGCGTGAACAGGGGCATCAGCTTGGGCCCTTGAGGCGCCCCCCTCTGCGGAAGGGGGAGGAAGGAAGCAGGAGAGGGCGGGGGAGGGGGGGGTGGTGCCCCACGACGCCCCCGCCAACCCCACAGGGAGCACGGAGCTGAGCTGGCCCTTCAGAGACGCCCCGATTGGTCTGAGGCTGCCCGGCCAGATCCCGGCATTCCTCCATCAGTCTGCGCCAGTGAGCAGCCCCAGGAGTGACTGTGACCTTGGGCAAGACGACTCCCAGGCCCGAGACAGTGCTGGGGCCCCCCGGGGCCTCCAGAGTCCGGAGTGCTAATCCGTCACCCACAAGGGTTTCACCGAAGGTCAGCTGAGTGGCCCGCTCAGGTTCTCCTTTTTATGACACGTAGATTTATTTTACTCATTTTTTTCCCAACACATAACACACACGAATACAATAGTATAGACTTCAAAAGGAGCAAATGGATGGTGGAGCAAAAGTACTGTTTTTGTCTCCATTTCGGGAATCCTGAGGACCAGAGAGGTTAACTGATCAATCCTAGGTAACGCAGCTCGTAGGTAGCATAGCTGGGATTTGAACTCCTGTCTGTCTTGACTTTTCTCACCACTGCCTCCTCCTGGGGATGTATCAGGGAAGGCTTCCCGGAGGAAGTGGCCTGTTATCCGGGTCCCAAAGAGGCCATGCAGTGCAATGGGAAAAGGCCCGGGCTGTCGAACCAGACTGCCTGGGGGGGCGGGTTGCAGGTCTTGTACCTCAGCTGCGTGTTTCAGTTTCCTCATCTGTACAATGGGAATAATAATGGCGCCGTGCCACAGACTTGTGACAGTTATTGGATGAGTCGATGCCCGTGGAGACCTCGGAACGTGGCCGACGCAGTTGGTTATGATGACCGAATGTGGGAGAAAAGGGGGAGATGGCGTGGAGGTTCTTGCCTGAGCAACTCGGTGGACATGGCGCCATGTGTCGAGAGGACGTGAACCCTGTCTGACCCTGAGGCAGGGGGCAGAGGAGACGGTCCTCTACCCCAGAGGCTCCTCTGAGCTTGGGATGTGGTGGGAAAAGCCCCGCTCTCGGAGGGGGCGGGGCCGCGGGGCCCCTGGCCATCTGGGAGGTCAGTCTGGCTCCTGGCCTGGCCCTGGGCGGTCGCCGGGGTTTCTGTTCAACAAGGCCTTTGTGTGGCAGCTGCCCGCTTCCCCCAACCCCGGCTGGTACCATCCCCTGCCCAGGCCCGCGCGGCCTGCCCCAGGCGGGACCAGAGCGCTCACGGCACATCCCGCTTCTCGGCCCCTGCCCGGTACCCTCGCCAGGCCACAGCCAGGCCTCCTGGGGCTTACAGGTCCTCGGACGGGGTCCAGGGTGAGCCCGGGTGTGTAGACCCCCAAGTACTGGTTCAGAAGGGCTGGAAGCAGATCCCGGTGCTCACTTTGAGCTTGAGCAACTCACTTAAACCTCACTATGCTTCTCTCCCGCTGTAAAAACTGCCCATTACTCCCGATATATTCAGACTCTAGTCCGAAGGCTTCCTGGGCCTACACACAAGGCCCAGCATGGCCTGGCCCCTGCCTACCTCCCTGTCTTCGGCTCCTGCCTCTGTCCCCTGATTGGCTCCCCTCCAGTCCCACTGTCCCCTCGATGCTCCTCAGCTACCCTAGACTCATTTGCACCCCTGGA
This sequence comes from Prionailurus viverrinus, assembly GCF_022837055.1. Classification (NCBI taxonomy): domain Eukaryota; kingdom Metazoa; phylum Chordata; class Mammalia; order Carnivora; family Felidae; genus Prionailurus; species Prionailurus viverrinus. The sequence continues at coordinate 14,539,291 of NC_062563.1, forward strand.
CCTTTGCATCTGCTTTCTTTCTGCCTAATGCTCTTCCCTGAGATCTCTGAGTCCTGGCCCTTCAGGTCATTTCCAAGGTCACCAACTCAGAGGCCCTCCCTGGCACCATCTCTAAAGTAGCCTCGCCTATAATCCCTCTCCCTGTTACCACCCCACTTATTTCCTTCCTTATTCCCTTCCCCCAAATTGCCCTGTTCATTTCCCGGTGGGTGTCTCCCTTACTAGAACGTACTGTTCCAGCATCCAGAAGAGTCCTGGTACATAACACGCGCAATAAATATTTGTTGGACGTGACCCGTGAAATGGGCTGTTTTTAGTCCTGCCGATATGATGTATGGAAAGTGCACAGGGCTGATACATACCGGGTGCTAAAACCAGGGCCACCTTCAGCCCTCGTCCTTGAATTGTGAGTACGGTTTTACCGTCTCGTGAATTGAAAATTGGTCTTCCTCTGCACCTTTAAGCATAGCTCATTTAATCTCCATCCGAATAAACTTATCTACAAATACATTGAGGTTATAGGAGCTTGAGAGTAAGTCAGAGTGGAGCAAACCCTGTAGGCAAGCAGAAATGTGTTTATGCTCCCTATCCCTCATTTTCTGCTGGAGAGTCACCTCGATGATGATGGTCATGGTGATGATGATCGTGATGATGGACGACTGACGGGCATTATCATGTCATTGGAGAGGTAGCCTGTTGAAGAAAGTGCTAGAGTCCCAGCTCAGAATTCCAACCCTAGGGCAAATTACTTCACTTATTCAGGCAAGTTACCACCTCTGTGTGCCTCAGTTTCTTCAGTCATAAGATGGAGATAATTATACCACTTACCTCATGGAGCTGTTACGGGGATTAAATGAGCTAAGATTAGCCCAGTCTTTGGACGAGTGCCTCGCACAGAGTGAACTCTACATTATGTGCGTGTTGAATTAAAGAAATAGTAATGAATCTTATCCAGGGCTTACTATGTAGAGGAACCGTGTTTTGCGTGTCTTTGTCTGACCCTTACCGCCAACTCCTTGAAGAAAGCGAGGGACAGAGATGTTCATCGATCTGCCCAACATCGTACAGCCCGTAAGCAGCACAGTGGTCTGAATGTTCACACGTGTGCAGGAAGCCTTCTCTTTTTCCTTTCCTTGGATCAAATTCACTGGTTCTCTTTCCCTAGGAATTATTATACAGAGTTGTATTCAAACCACTGAGCCTGGTGTGTTTTCTGAGGCTCTTCAAGATGGTCAAGCCTCTCCCTTCCCATCCTGCAACATGGCCTCAGGCACCTCTTGACATCTTTGGGGGGCCATAAGGAACACAGTTTGACAACCACCGCCCTGGGCAATTTCTGAGTGTTTCCCCTTGTGACTCGAAGCTACTAATGACAGCTGGCACGTGTGGGGCCCTCACCAGGTCACCCAGGCATTTTCCAACTGCTTTATAGATTAGCTCCTTTTCTCCCCACAGTAACCTTCTGGGACAGGCGCTGTTACACCCTCGTTTACAGATTTAAAAAAATTAAGGCACAGAGAGGTTAAGTTGCTTGCCCGGGACAGCACAGCTAGAAAGGATTAAGGTGGGGAACAAGGTCATTCTGATTCCAGAGCCCTTTCTCCTCATCCTCTGGGTATACAACCTCCAAAGTTGCTTGTTGCATGGTTCCCCCTGGAACACCATGGGGCTGTGTGTTTCCAAGGAAACAGAGCTTTGATACCGAAGGGATTGGGAAAGGGCAGGCGAAGCCCTTTGGAGTCCCCAAGAGAACCCCGGGAAGCAGGGGGTTCTGCCGCTGCCCCTGCGGGACCGTCCTCTGACTGCAGAAGCTGAGCCAAGGACCCGTAGGGGCTGCGACCTTGGCCGGAAGCCCACCACCCAGAGGCCCAGCCACTGGGAAGCTTTTGGCTTCTCATTCATCCAAGTCATTAATATTCCTTCTCTCCAGCCTCTCTCCCTTAAATCGCACACACGGCCGCCAGTCTCCTAGGAGTGGCCTCTGGGAAAAACCAGTGGTCCCATTTTTTCCTTGCACGGTTCCCTGGGCCAGGGGAGGGCTGGGACCTTGACTCTGCCACTCGCCATAATTTCTAGGCTATCAGACAAACAGTGCCGAGGTACAGATGTAGAAGAAGCAAGTTAATTTTACAGTCTCTTCTAGAGAAAAATATCTTTAAGCATTTATGATTCGTTCCTTCAAGGTAACTTTTAAGTCAAATTCTGGGGACAAGTATAGTATAGTATTTTATTTATGTGAATACATAGGGTGCTTGGGTGGCTCAGTCGGTTAAAGCGTCAGACTTCGGCTCAGGTCATGATCTCTTGGTCTGTGAGTTCAAGCCCTGCGTCAGGCTCTGTGCTGACAGCTCAGAGCCTGGAGCCTGTTTGGGATTCTGTGTCTCCCTCTCTCTCTGCCCCTCCCCCACTCATTCTCTCTCCCTCTCTCTCTCTCTCTCTCAAAAATAAACATAAAAAAGAAAAAAAAATAGTATGCTGTGTTCTAGAATCCATTATGAAGTTTTAAGTTCTAGAGAAGCGGTAAATTTTCTTTTTTTTTTTTTATACGATTGGTTTAATTTTTTCTCAGCAGGAGAAAAAAGCGGTACATTTTCTATTAACCATAAAAGAAATGTGTAAAGATCCTTTGAAAACAGCGAAGCGTGTTGGTCTCAGAGGATACTGGGTTGCGAAAAGGGCTGTGGTAAAGGTTCACTTGATTGAATATCTGAACACCCCTGAGTAGAGAGTAACTCCTGAAGAAGTCAGCAGAAGAGAGCCTGGAGACCATTCTGTAGCACTGATGGTCACCACTGTGGCCCGTCCTAACGACCTTCCTGGGCCCAGCCCTCCAGGGGTGGCAGCTGGGGCTGGGCCGGCTCTGAACAGAGGCCCCCCGCCCCCGCAGGAGTCGGGGCTATCGGCGTGGATCGGTGGGCAGCTGCACCCCCTGGAGAACGTGCCGCCCCCGCTGGCCGTGCTGCTCATCACTGTCGTCGTCGCCTTCTTCACCGAGTTTGCCAGCAACACGGCCACTATCATCATCTTCCTGCCCGTCCTGGCGGAGCTGGTGAGAGTCCTGGGGGGGGGCGGGGGGGGGCGGGGGGGGGGGCAGGGCGCGGAGGGTGGGTGCTTCAGAAATCTCTCCCCCGCCACTGGGAGGTCCATGGGGGCTACAGGTGCCATCGCCCTCTTCTAAACCGCATGAACGTGTTAGACCCTGATTTTTTTTTAATACTGATTTTTTTTCTTTTTTCTTATTTAAAAAAAAATTTTTTTAACGTTTATTTATTTTTGAGACAGAGAGAGACAGAGCATGAGCGGGGGAGGGGCAGAGAGAGAGGGAGACACAGAATCCGAAGCAGGCTCCAGACTCTGAGCCATCAGCCCAGAGCTCGACACGGGGCTCGAACTCGCAGACCGCGAGATCGTGACCTGAGCTGAAGTCGGACGCTTAACCGACTGAGCCACCCAGGCGCCCCTGATTTTTTTTTTTTTCTTTAAGAAATACACAGAGTAAATATTTTCAAAAGTGCACCCAATTTCTTCCTTCGGAGAGGTTTCTAGGAAAATAGAAATTGTCAAATTTGGATTCAGGCGAAGTAGAAAGATCTGAGTAAGGCAAATAACCACAGAAGAAACTCTAATGGTAGGCGCAGTTCTAACCTCCCTCTAGAGCAGGGTTTCTCAGCACTGTTGACATTTGGGGCCAAAGAGCTGTCTGTTGTGTGGGGCTGCCCTGGACACGGTAGGACGGTCAGCAGCCCTGGCCGCCGCCTGCTAGGTGCCAGCCAGGAGCTTCCCCTACATCATGACAATCAAAAACGTCTCCAGACGTTGCCAAGCGTCCCCTGGTCGGGGGTGGGGGACAAAACCATCCTCAGTGGAGAACCGCCGCCCTAAAAAATCACCAGCCCGTCCTCAGAGGGTTAGCTGGGTGACAGCTTCCAGACCTTCAAAGGGCAGATCGTTCCCACCTTATTCAAACTATTTCAGAGCACGGAAAGACAGAGAAAGCCGTGCAACCCAGGAATAAGGTTGGCAAAACGCAGCCGCTGAAACCAAAGGACAGCAGAGCGGTGGGGGAGGGCGGGGTGTAGTCACGACTCAATCTCACACGTAAACAGAGATGCAAATAGCAAAATAGATCCGGGCAGCGCGTACCATCAAATAGAGTCTATGTTAGGAATTTCAAAACTGATTAACATTAGAAACGATGGGCTTGGTTCCGTATTTAAATAGATTAGAGAAGGCTTTAGCCCACGATTACCTCAATAGAATCCAAAATTGATCAGATTAAATCAGTGTTGCGAGTCCGGGCTTTGTATGCGAACAGTGATCGACCAGGCACGCTTATCTGAGCCACTGTGTTTTTGGCTTTTGTCGGCTTATTTCAATTTGTAAGGGAGTTCGCACTGCCTTAGCACACGGAGATGTACTTTATCCTTCTTCAGGGAATAGAAGATATTCTGTTACCAGTGGATGGCAGTGGGTTTATTTCAGATCTTCGGTGACGGACACGTAGGTTTGCTTCCAGCCTTTGCTGTGGTCCAGCAATGTTTGCCGGACCTTTCCTTGTCTGTGCGCCTTTGGGTCCATCTAGATACGTTCCTGGATGAGATCCCAGGATCGGAGAGCTTGTGCGTGTATACTTTTGTTAGAAGTGGGCAAACTGCCCTCCAAAGTGGGCACTCCCGCCAGTAGTGAGGGGAGGGGGGTCCCCAAACCTTGCCACGTGTGATTGGACTTAATCACACCCTTCACCGGGCTCTGAGGGAGCAGATGATTGGGAGAGATGGGACACTTCAGGGTGACGGGAGGAGGAGAAGCAGGGACCCAGCCAGGTCTGTGGGGCGACTTTTGCTGGAGAAGACACTGGCAAATCACACAGGTTTCCAAATGTTGCTTGTCATCAAAACCCAAACGTTTTACCTGTCAGGGGACGCATTGAGCACTTTCTGGGAAAAGTTACATGCTTTGGGTTATAAAAATTTGCCAGAGGGGCCAAAAATGTCCTATCTTAAATACAATAGCAGAGAAGAAACCCACATGAATTGTAGATGAATATGTCATTTGGGGGAGGTGACGAACCAGTGGCCCACTGAGCGAGGTCAACACACAGACGCATTTGATTCACACAATCTTAGAAATCGGGAAATGCTCATCGACAGGCGTGGCCTTGAAATCCGGTGAGGCCCCAAGTAAAGGTGTGGACTGTTTGGCCGAGGGAAGGACCAGGCAGGGGACTTGTTACTTTGTTTTACTATTTTTTTTAAAAAAATTGTAAACGTTTATTTATTTATTTATTGGGGGGGGGGGGCAGAGAGAGAATCCCAAGCAGGCCCCACACTGTCAGCGCAGAGCCCGACGTGGGGCTCGAATTCATGAACCTGTGAGATCGTGACCTGAGCCGAAATCAAGAGTCAGACACTCAACCGACTGAGCTACCCAGGTGCCCCAGGACTTGATATTTTAGAGCCATGGTTCTCTGGACCCACAGCAGCAGCAGGGGACTCATTTCGAATGCGGGCTCTTGGGGCCACCCCAGACCTGCTGAATCAGAAACTCTGGGCAAAGTGGGGCCGCCACGCCGTGTTTTGGCAAGCCCTCCGGGTATGATGCTGCACTCTCGGGCGGGAGAAGGTGTGTTCTAGATAAATCTCCCCAGCCCGTCCTCCCCAGTGAACCTGCAGTGTGGCCCCAGGATGTCACTAACCTGGGGAATGTCCTCTCCATGTGTCCTTTGATTTGGGTTCTCTTCTTGTCTGTCTCTACTGTTACCTGTGGATCTGCGTTTCTGGCTGTATCTCTCCTTGTGTCGTCTCCCAACCTGTCTTCTCGTCTGCTGCCACTGTTCTGTTCTCTGCCAGTCTCCGTCTATGCGTCCCTGTGCGTCTCTTTCCGTGTCTTACCTGTTGTGGTTTTCAACCGTCTCCATCGGTTGTCGTCGCTTCTCTCTCTTTCCCTGCTGGGGTCACCGCCCCCGCCCCTGCCTCGGTCCAGGCCATCCGCCTGAGGGTGCACCCCCTCTACTTGATGGTCCCCGGCACAGTCAGCTGCTCCTATGCCTTCATGCTCCCGGTCTCGACGCCCCCCAACTCGATTGCCTTCGCCTCTGGACACTTGCTGGTCAAAGACATGGTGAGTCCTGGCGCGTCCCGACAGAGGCCCGAGACGGGGGGTGGACAGCAGGTGCCGGGCGAGACGTCTGGGCGGGACCCCTGGTCCCACTTTACCAAACCCCAGTTTCTGAATAAGTCATTCGGAGCCGGACCAGGGGGATCCGCTTTAACAGACACTCTGGGATGATTCTTGTGCTTGGACAATTTCAGGAAATGGCCTTCGTGATGACTTTCCAGAGTCTGCTTCAGGGACAAGGGACTTCCTCCCCTCTCTGGGCACTGCTCTCTTTTCTTACTTGTTCCTCCGGCTGCTCTGTGCCTGGAATCTTTAGGAGGGAGGAACTGGGGTAGCAGCAGTGGGGAGACCCGCCGGTGTGTTCCCTGTCCCCTCGCTCCCCTGCTGAACCCTCTCCTCCCTCCCTCCCCTGCCTCCCCTGCTGCTTCCACTGGCTGCCTGGGGCACTCAGGGAATGAAAATCCAAAGCTGGTGTAACTGTTCCCAGTCCAGGCTCTCCAGGCACAGATACCCCAGCAGGAGCTGGGGAGGGAGAGAGAAAGGGGGTGGACAAGAGTGAGAGACAGAAAGAGGTCACAGAGCAAACAGAGAGAAGGAGGAGGCTGGTGTGCCTGGAAGATGAGACCAGAGGCCTGGGAGGGGAGGTCGGTGCACAGCATGCAAGGCGCAGACTTAGGATATTATTCAGCGCACAGTGGGAGGACTTTCAAGGGATTTAAGCAGGGCAAGGCTGGGTCTGAGAGCCCAGGGGAGGGTCCCACAGGGCCAGCCAAAAGGGTCCTTGGCTTCACGCAGGACCGAAATCAAATGTGAGCCAGGGACAGTGAAAACAGAGTTGACTGAAGAGTATGAGAGACAGAGAATAATGGACAGAGTGTCTGGGAGACCCTCAGAATGGAGAGAAAAATGAGTCTCCTTGTTGCTCGGGGTTAGGCGTTTATACTGGAAAAGGGTCTAGGGAACGCGTGTGTTCCTTTAAGAATCCGCTAGGTCCAATCAAAGAGAGAGTCCGGTGAGCAATAGGTATTATTCCATGAATCCCCGAAGGTAAGGGTACGTGTTTGGGATCTGGCCCTTAGGTGTTATCAGGTGTTCGGGGCCTAGGACAAAACAGAGAATGATTCACTTTCTTGCTTCCCCCTCGAGGTGGGAAAAGAGCTTCTTGGCTTATTCAGAGGCAGAATCCGGAACATGAGGATACGGAACCTGGCAGAACTGTCCGATGTCACAGGGATGTGGTTTCACTCGTGCCCCTCCAAGATGGCTTTGGCTGCCGGTGGAGTGGACTGCTGGGGGCTGGGGGCCAGTGTGGAAAGGGAGGCCGCTTAGGGAAGGCAGAAATGGAGATGTGACGCCCATCCTGGGAACAAAGAGACACGAGAGAAATGGAGAGGCTCCGAGAGGTAGAGGCCTGCCAAGAGCACGGAGAGGGACAGAAAGATGCCGAGGGGCACAAGGAGGCACAGAGAGGCGCTGGCTCTGGAGGCTTGGGTCCAGACAGTGATGATGTAGGCAGCTGACGTAACGAATGTGGGACTAAGCAGGCATTTTGAGGCAGGCTCCCAGGAGCGCAGCCCTCCTCCTGGCCGCGCCAAAGCTTAGGCCTGTCCCCTTCCAATCCTCCAAAGTTGCCAGGGTTTGAAGGTACCCCCAAGAGCAAAGGCAGGATAGCACGACACAGTTCGACCTTGTTGCTTGGCATACGCCCTTCACGACTTGATGCCCTTTCCGCGAACCATCCGTGGCAATGTTTACTTAACAATTGTAATCAACTTACATTTTTTAAAAAAAGAGTATTTGAAAAGAAGAGTTTCCGCTGCAATCGGTACATGGAAAACTGGTAACGTATGCCACAGAAGGGAAGTCTAAAAATAAACGCAGACCAAAGAAAGCAAAATAATTACTTTTGCTCCGATAGCAATTGCCCTGGAGAAGGTTCTGAACCCCTCCTTGTCAAAGAGGGACATTGGCGAGGAAGAGAGAGCGTTAAGGGCGTGAAGCACACCCAAGGGAGACCTTCTCTGTGAGGAAAAGGTCCCAAAGGGGATTGAAAAGGGAGTCACTTGCCTACCGTGCAGTTCACAGCTGGGCAAGGCCAAGATGGAACATCAGAAAACCCCGATGAGAAACAGGGATTTTCAGCCCCAGGTTGGACTGAATGGCCCAGGAGGTTGGCCCCGGGGAAGAAGCAAACTTGTTCTAGCTTCTTAAAAAGGTCAAAACTTCCATCAGACAAACCTTCGCAACAAGTAAGTATAGCCTTAAGTAGACGTGTAGTGTGTATGAGTGTATGTGTGTGTGTGTGTGTGTGTGCGTGTGTGTTACTGGTCAAACCAGATCATTTTCAAGCTGTGTGACGTGGGTAAGCCCACTTCTCTGAGCCTCAGTTTCCTCTTCTGTAAAGTGGAAATAATAATAATAATCACCTGCAAAGGGTTGCTTTCAGGGTTAAGGGACACGTCTGTGTGACAGAGTACCTGACACCTAGAAACCACTCGAGGGCTGGGGACATTTGCAGCTCTTTGAGGGACAGCCCAGGGTCATGAAAGATGGGAGGGTTGTGGGCATCCACCGGCCTCGTGTCCTGGAACCATCGCTTCCGGGCTGGGAGACCTTGAGTAAATGACTTCCTTGACTCTGAGTGTGGGTTTTCCCATCCGTACAATGACCCCTTCCTTACTCTGGGCTCCATTTCAGGTGCGGACAGGCCTCCTGATGAACCTGATGGGCGTCCTGCTGCTCAGCTTGGCCATGAATACTTGGGCACAGACCATCTTCCAGCTGGGCACCTTTCCGGATTGGGCCGACATCCACTCAGCCAACATCACATCACTGCCGTCCGCCTTGCCCAACGACACATTTCGGACCCTTTGAGCCCCGCTCCGGGACTCTCTTTGGGCTGGGCCCTCCCAGAAGGCTTTTGCCATCACCCGCTGCTAGGAAACAAGCTCTCTGAGCTGTTCTGTGGCTAGGATGCAAAGGAGCCTTATTTCAGCAATCTGGAATGGTGTTTGTCTTAAACAGTTGGAAACGGGGGGCCACTGAATCGCATGGGCACAACTGACATCCCCCACTGCCTGCTTTAGGTTTCACTCTGGAGAGATCATCTCGCCTTTAGAGCTCGCCTGGCTCACAGAGGCTTTTGGGGCTGTGCTGTGCCAGTCCTTCACAGGCGGTGTGTGTTCTGCTCGGCTGGTGCCCCTCCTGTGCCCGTCGTTTGAATTTTACCGCTGCCAATCCCCGGCAGCTAGGGTTATTTCCAATCCCTGGAGACGGGGGGAGGGATAGATGACTTCCTGAGGAGGTGGAGGCTGTGCAAAGCCTCCCTGCTGCTCCTCTGTGCGCCTGAGCGCGCCAGGAGAGTTCTAGAAATCCCAGCTGACGCCTCTACCTACCCTGTTTAGGATTTTCCTGTTTAATCGAGTCAGTTTGACCATAATTCTGGGGTCAGGCCAAGCCTGGGCCCTAATGTCTCATGAGTGGCCCAAGGTTCTTCCAGCAAGGACTCCCGTCCTTTGAGGGCCTTTGAGGCCATCAGCCCTTCCTCGTTCCAGCAGCTGGTCTTTACCTCCCCACCCACACCCCAGGGGGTAAGCATGTTTAATGAGCCAAGGCCACGTATTTCAGAGATGAGAAAAAAAAAAAAAAGTCAGAAGATAGATTGGAGCCTCGTAAGAGGCCAGGGTGAAATTTCTCAGGCAGGCAAAATATCGTAACCCTCTTCTCCAGACGGGGTCAAGGGAGACTCCCCTGAGCCAGTGGCTGGTGGGAGCTGTCCTAGAAGATGGGATCCCTCCCTGTTTCCAGCAGAAACGTCTGGGCATCCCCCGTGAACAGCACCGTATTAGGTCCCGTGGGTGCTCAGAGAGTGGAAAGAGCCGCCCAGCGTTAGCCTGGCTCCAGCAAAGGTGCCAGGAAGGGGTCCAGAAGCCTTATGTCTCCCCTTCCTACGCATCTGAGGGCTGAGGTTCTCTGGGCAGCGTGGGCTGGGAAGGCAGCACCCAGAGACTGAACTCAGTACGGTACGAGTGAGTCACAGATGTTTCCCTGGGAGCAGGAGGGAGAGAGGAGAGGCCTCCGAGTTGGAGACTGCGGTCCATCTCTTCCCACGTGAGCACTTTAGTATTTAGCCACAGTTACAGCCCATGGGGGTTGGAGGCTGCTCTCCTGGAGAACAGGGGACGGGAGAAACCCGTGGGACCTGTAACCTGATGAATTGTGATTTCGAATCCTGATTGAAAACGCTATAAAATAAAGAATGTGAATCAATAGTGGACCTAGAGGTCATTTGCTTTGTGGACATAAGTAAGTTTTAAAGCCACAAACTCCTGAGCTGGGAGTTCCACAGAATTGACCTCCCTGACTTAGCTTCTTTATTGCCCTCCCCCCTCCACTCTAACCACATGCTTCAACTGTCCTGCCCCAGGGCCTTTACACATGCTTCCCCCCACCCCACCCCCCGCCCCTGCCAAGAACACTTTGCCTCTGCCCAAATGTCACCTCCCCGGAGAAGCTTCACTAACCATCTAGTCTAAAATCTTGCCCTCATTACTCTCCAGCTCCTTACTCTGCTGTATTTTTCTTCGTCGCGTTTAGTCAAGACACCGTATTGTGTATTTTCTAGAATATCAGCCCATCAGAATACAAACTTTATTTTGTTGAGTGCCGTAACTCTGGTATCTAGAATGGTTTCTGGCACATAACAGGTGCTCAGTAAATATTTGATAAATGAATCTGTACCAAAATTTATGAGCCAGCAAGCTCGGCCTCCGGTCTGAGGTCTGCTCTCTTCATTTCTTTGTTCACTCCTTCTTCCACTCATTCATTCAACAATATTTATGTAAAACCTGATTATGGGCTCCTTCACTGTCCCCATCCACATGGAACTTACATTCTAGCTAAGGAGACAGGCAGTGGGCAGGTAAACAGATAAAATCACTCTGGGTCATGAGGCGGGGTAAGAAGAAAATGAAACTGGACAATGTGACCAACTGACTCAGAAGCTACTTCAGCTGGGGGTGGTCAGGGAGGACTTCTCTGAGGAGGTGGCATTGGCCTGAGACCAGGAGTCAGCCACGTGCCGATGGAGGCATGGGAGGAAGGTGGGCTGCAGGAGGGGCGCAGAGTCATTGGAAATACACATGAGACTCGCGTCCGGAATGCAACAAACAGAAAATACAAGAGCAAATACAAAACAAAACATCTGTTTTAGTTAACTGGCTGCATTAAGAGACCACCCCAAAACTCAGGCCCCAGAACACAGCAGCTTATTGGCTTATGTTTCTGCATTTAGACAGAGATCTGCAGGGACGGTTTCGTCTCTGCTCCAGATGGGGTGTCCAGGGCAACTCAGCGGGGAGTTTAGCTGGACCTTGAACGTCCACGATGACCACGGAGCCTCCGGGGTCATGTGGCTTCTCCAGGAGTCTAGCCCAGACCTCTGAACCTGACGGTGGGCTTCTCAGAAGGCAAAAGCAGTAGCTACACAGCCCCTTACGGGCCGGGCTCGCGAATCGAAGGACTCAATTCTGCCACATTCTATTGGTCAAAGCAAGCCAAGGGTTACCTGGTTCAAGGGGAGGGGAACAGGTCCCAGCCTTCATGGGAGGAGTGGTATCCACGTACAGAGAGGGGAAGAGGCTTGGCCGCTGTCTTTGGAAGACGCCTGCCCTGACACCCAGAGCAGGGAGAGATACGGCTGTGCCGTTCTGAAGCAGGGCGTCGAGATGGCCAGAGCTTGGTAAAGAGATGCTCGAACCCATTTGCAATCAGATAAATGCAAGTTCAACCAAGATGCCAATCCCACCAGTGGGAACCAGGAAAGGGAACGATAGGTGATAGTGAAACAGAAGGAAACAGACGCTCTCCCGTCCCGCGGGGGAGACGATAACCCCTCACCGGCAGCCTGGCAAGCAATGGGGCAGTAATTAGGGGGAATTTGTTACCTGCGCTCCCTGTGGCCCGGTTTTCCTCCTTCTGGGTTCGTGTCCCGGCAAAATCATCCCACGGTTCCTACGGGGACAATGTAGGAGGATGTTTGGGCACCGCCGTTTGAGGAACCCAGGAGCTGGAGGCCACCTAGATGACCACCATGGGGGTGGCAGTATTTAAGTAAAATACGGGGAAGCACACCGTGGAAAGCACGACAGCCCGCAGAAGTGATGAACAACGGGTACGTGGACGGACTGGATAGACACGCGCGTATTCTGGTGCACATATCAAGAAATTAGAGAGTCAGGTGGGCAGGAGAACGGGAGTGGTGACGTCAAATGGAAAACAAGGCGAATAAAAGCCACTAGATGAGGGGTTCAATGAGCCACTTTGGACTCCTGGCTCTACACGCGACAAGCTGTGTGACCCCGAGGACGTCCTTTATGCTTTGGGCTTGGGTTTCCTCATCTGAGAGATAAAGAGTGCGTAGTCAGGGTCTTGAAAGGAAATATATAAAGTAGCTAATTTGAGGATAGCTTAGGAACAGGTCTAGTTACAGGGTGTGGGCAGAGGACATGGAAACCATGAGGGGAAGTGCAGATCCTCGGTGGTGGGAGAGGGGTGAGGGAGAGGGGGTGGCTCCTTTACTCCTGGGACACATACAGCCCAAGACGACTCTGAAAGGGGGACACTGCCTCAGATCTTTCTCTTCAGCCACCCTCAGCTCTCCTCCTGGCGCTCCCCATGACCAACCCAACTGTATCCCTCGGGGTTCTCCAGAGAAAGCAGAACCAACAGGATGCATATATGTGCATCCATATGTATAGATATGGATCGATATGTATACATATGGATATATTCATATCCAGGAAAGAGTCCAAAGGCAATCCGCTGGCAGAATTCCCTCTCGCTCAGGGGAAGTCAGTCTTTTGTTCTACTCAGACCTTCAACTGATTGGACGAGGCCCACCCCATTAGGAAGGGGCAGTCTGATTTACTCAGACTCCATTGATCTAAATATAAATCTCATCCCAAAAGTCCCTCACAGAAACAGCTAGAATAACGTTTGACCAAATAGCTGGATGCTGTGGCCCAGCCACGTGGACACAGAAATCTCACCGTCACACCTGCGGAAGCCAGAATGCGGGAGGGCCCTCTGAGGCAGCCCATCCAGGCGAAGCTCCAGGGATCAGGGCAGGGAGGAGAGTGGAGACTGTGTCTGGAGGGGTAAACCGAGAAAACATGGCACGGAAGGTTTAGACCAAATCGGAGCTTGTAATCTAGCGGTCCCTGGGTCTGCCTCCAGCCCATAGTCAGGGTCTCTTGCCCCCTCTCGTGAGTTTTAAACTATTAATTGATTGCTAATATTTTAAACTCAGAAAATGTCACGTTAGAACCTAGTTTTGTGCTGCTCTTAGAAAAGAAAATGTCAGGAGGTCTGGCAACATGGGACCCTATTGCTACCTGGCAACAGTAGTTTGGAGTTGAGTAGTGGTGGTGGGAAAACTCAAGTTGGAGGGTAAACTCTCTTGTTTGCCACAGTCCCCACCCCTCCTTAATGTCTTAGGCTGACTCTCTCCATTTTAATTTTTTAAACCTTTATTTATTTATTTTTGACAGAGAAAGAGAGAGAGTGTGAGTAGAAGAGGAACAGAGAGAGAGGGAGACACAAAATCCAAAGCAGGCTCCAGGCTCTGAGCTGTCAGCACAGAGCCCAACACGGTGCTCGAATCCATGGACGGTGAGATCATGACCTGAGCCAAAGTCGGACGCTCAACCGAATGAGCCACCCGGGTGCCCCAAGACCCTCTTCACTTTAAAACACAGGTTTTTAGGAGCGCCTGGGTGGCTCAGTCAGTTAAGTGTCCGACTTCGCCCCGGGTCATGATCTCATGGTTCATGGGTTCGAGCCCTGCGTCGGGCTCACTGCTCTGTCAGCACAGAGCTGAGAGCCTGTTTTGGATTCTGTGTCTCCTTCTGTCTCTCTCTGCCCCTCCCCAACTTGTATTCTCTCTCTCTCTCTCTCTCTCTCTCTCTCTCTCTCAAAAATAAATAAACATTTTTAAAATTTTTTAAAAATAAAAACACAGGTTTTTAAAACAGAGTACAAAAAAGGAAGATAATATATCCCCTTAATAAATGTTATACTGATTACATTTCGAGAGGATACTATTTGGGATACATTAGGTTGAATAAAACATCTGATTAAAGTAAATTTCAGTTTTTTATGTGGCTACTAGAAAATGTCTAATTATATACTCGGCCCACATTCTGTTTCTGTTGGATACTATTATCTATTCGGTAAGACTTTAGCCACCTCCCCACATTCTCAGACCGAGGGGGTGGTGGCAATGTTCTATGCCCACAGGCTGTACAACTCAACGGCTCCCGTGTTCCATGGACTACTGATTCTGATTCTGGACCTGAAGGCTCACCACTTCCTCTTCCTGTTCTGTCTTATGGTTCTGAATCTTCCACCCAGAAATTCCCCCAACAAAGCTGATTCTATTTTTGATGATTCAGAAGACACTTCTGGATGTGGGATTTGGAGCCAGGCCAGCTTTACAGAGGCAGAAGTGACTGCCTACATGTGCTGGGAAGAGCCAAAAATATCTTCTGCCCCTTCCCCCGCTGCACCACTGAACCCCCAGATCTTACGCATTCCTCGGAGGCCTTCAGGAAGTGGTCAACATGGTCCTTTAACCGATCGGCTGTCCGGTCTCAGCACACAAACTGGGCGAATGCCGGGGTCTTCCGGGATGGCTCGCCTCGGACCAGCACGATGCCCTGAAATTTCCTGTGCGAGGGGGACCCAGGCTAGGGATCCGACTTGTGGGCATCACAGAGGCCTGTATTATCAGTGAGGTCTGAGCAGCCTGGGGCTCACGGAGGCCGAGCTGTCAGCCCAGGTCTGAGAAAGCAGGGCAGGAGTATTTGGCTGTTATGCCCTGGGTGCTCTGCATACATTATTTCATTGAATCCTCAAAGAATCGTAAGAAGTAGGTAGGAGTAGTCTCACGAGAGCAGAGTCCACACAAGTTCAGAGAAGGACGGTTTTCTTGTCCAAGGTCGCACAGCACAGGAAGTGCAAAGCTGGCATTCAAGGGCAGACCGCCTACCGTCAGCCCGGGGCCCCTGAAGTTCGGAGGGACCGTCAGACGGCTCCCTACGTCAGCCCCATGGAGGTTTTCTGCAGAGGTTGTGAGTCGGGAGCCCTCTTGCTGGCTTCGGCCCACGGGCCTGTTGAGGTTGGTCCGCACAGCGGTCTTTTCTTTTTCTTTTTTTAATGCTGGCTTGAAAAACTTGGAGACTTTTACGCCCAAAATGGGAATGACGGGCATCTTCGGAAACAGTGGGAAACCTGATAATGTGGGACCTTTGTTCAAGGGACCGGAGCAGAGTAGAAGCTGTCCTTTCCGAAAGGGTCTACACGCGGCAGCTCACTGCTGTTTCCATGTGTTCCGCTCTGCCCCTTAGCTGGCTGGCCTCTGCACGTGCATGTGTTTCCTGCTCCCTGCCTGCTCTGTGCATTCCATGTTTGGTGTCCGGCCTGATTCCCTGGAGGGGCTTGTGGTCTGGGAAGGGTGTCAGGCCCTCCGAGGGCCACAGGTGTCTCATTCACTTGTGTGACTATGAGAATGTCACTTCCCCTATCCGGGCCACAGAACAGCCCCCTTCAGACCTGAGCAAGCGGCCGAGGCAACGTGTCCTTATAAAGGAAAATGTGGGGGAGTCTGGAATACGGCTTCACTGGCCCATCCCGTGGGGGTGGAGGCCTGGGGGCGCAGGGGAGGCCTCCCTGGAGGAGGCAGCCTCCTGGCAGTGATGGAGGACAAAGACGCTGGGGGGCGAAGTGTCTGCTTCCGGGCAAGGACTGGCTCTCAGGACAGCCCAGAAGCTTACCTGCCGGACAATTTCTACAGCAGAGCACGTATACAGGGACCTCACACTTATTAAGTGCCTGCTCTTTGCAGTTTTGGGTGCATCTGAAGGTAACCATGAGTCTTGTGAATGCTTCCCTCCACACCAGTAGAGCACAGAGGTCGACCAGTAGACTCTGGAGCAGGACCGTTGGGTATAAATCATGGCTCTACCCCTTCCTGGCTGAGTGGCTTGGTTAAGGGAGTTAATTCTTCGGGGTTCGTTTTCTGAACTGAAGAATGAGATAACTTAGCAAAGGGGTTGTCGGAAATAAGGATTCAGGGGATTCAAACAGAACTATCGAGGAGCCTGATGCTTAGCAAGTGCTCTGTAAATGTTAACTGTTACTGTTGTTGCTCCCTCTTAAGAGGAGGCAACTGAAACAGAGAGATGAGGTCACCGGCTCAAGGTCGCACAGGTAGGGAGGGAGAGAGCTGTGACTTGAAGCCAGGTGCATGTCAGGCTAAAGACAGAAGGCCAGCTGGAGAGGGGACCAGCTGAGTGGAGAGCCACTATGCGTGGAAAAGAGTCTCAGCCAAGTGTCTCTGGTGGGTTCCCACCACGCAGAGTTGGGGATCAGGTCCTCTTGGGGCACACAGCTGTGGAGGGTGCGGGCAAGGCCAAGCCAAACGCGGCTCAAGTCCTGGTGTTGCCACTGCTGAGCGGTGTGGCTTCTCTGAGCCCCAGTTTCTTCCTGTGCGAAGTGAGAGCAGTTCCACCTTCCCGCTATCGGGATTACAGACATCGCTTGGAAAAGGCTCTTTCCTCCCACACCTTCTACCCACTCCCACCTGCTAGAAGAAGAGGAAGCAGCTTGCCCGGCCCTCCGGGAGGTGGGCCCAGGCGGGGCGGGACAAGGTGACCAGGAGGGTTTAATTACAGGCCAAAAAGCAGAAGCTCCAGGGTCTCCTAAGTTCTGGAGAATGCAGTTCCCCCCACTTCCTCTCCACCTGCCCATCGCTGCCTGAGCCTGCCCGCCCGGATCCACAGCTACTCAGGAAGCATGGAAACAGCTGAGCACCTCGCCAGGACCGGGTAGGTCTGGGGACCCTAGACTCTGGGACCACAGGCAGGAAAACGGCAGTCGGGCATGGCGGGTGCGGGCTTCGGCCCCAAGCTCTGCCATTCCCTGGCCGTGTGACTTTGGGTAAATCTCCACCCCTCCGGACCTCGGTTTCCCCATCTGTGAATGAGAGTCGTGATAACGACTCTCATTGTAAGAACTGACCGAGAAAACGCACGCACAGCGCTTGCCATCACGCTCAGCTCGGAGTACGCACACACAGCAAGCAGGTTCTCCTTGCACAGTAGGAGGAGGTTTAGTCCTAAATTGAGATGCCCTCCGGGGCTAGAAAGGCCACAATTCGTCTTCTCTAACTGCCAGTGGTCCGTGGTGCTGCCCAGCTTGTAGCAGTTCCCGGGTTCGTCTACTCTCGCAGCCTCCCGGACCGCTATTTTCTACCCTGTCCTTCTTCTTCAGGCCTGCCCTGCACGGCCTCGTCCAGTACGCTCTCCATCCGTGCGGACCTCGCTTTCCTGCCACCCTGAGCAAACAGAAGCAGTCACACCACAGCTGACACCCGCTGCATGCAGACACCATTCTAGACGCTTGCGGCGTATCAGGGACACCAAGGAGCCACTCGCTGCCCCGGTGGCACGGCGCTCCGGTGACAGATCACAGCCGATGCAGTACTTACTACGTTCCAGACACAGAGTGGCCCTCTGAGGTCCTACTTCACGGCACCATTTTACAGACATGAGTCCCGTTGTTTATGCAAATGAGAAAACGGAGGCCCGGAGGGATTAGAAACCTTGACGGAGGTCACACGGACCGTGAGTAGTGAGGCGAGGATTTGGACCCTGGCAGTCTGGAGGCCACGCCCTTAATCATTGCTCCTTTCCGTGTGGGAGGAACTGAGATAGACGTGCCCACACTTTGCCCGTCCATTCACGGTCATCTGAGCCCGTGTCCTCTGCCTTCCCATCTGCTACATGGGATGACCACCCTGCTCTTTTCTGAGACCCGCCCTCAGATTTTGTGCTGTCGATCATACCCCCCTGCCCCCACCTGTGAGCCTCCCTTTGTCCACGCCCCCTCTTGATTGGCACACCGGCTAGAGTCTCTCCCATCCATGTCCCGTCCCCACCGTCGGCCACGGCACCATTTCTGTGCCCCTTTATTGCAAAAACGAGTCAGAAGAGCTGTCGGGACTCGGGTCTCACATTCTTCTCCTTCCAGTCTCTCCTGGGCCCACTCTAGTTGGGTTTTGGCCCAAGGTGCCACCAAGCTACCCTTGGGCCGTCTCCAGGGACCTCCTCCACATGGCGAAATCCAATGGTCATTCCTCAGCCCTCGGCCTTGTTGACCCATCAGCAGCACCTGACCTATGTGGTCGCCCCCCTCTTCTTGGAACATTTTACTTGCTTGGTTTCTCAGACACCACATCACCTTGGCTTCTCCGCCTCCTTCTCGCCTCCCACCTGTTCACCCTGGAGTGCGAGGGCTCAGTCCTTGAGTCTCTGTGCTCCCCGCTTAACACACTGTCCTGAGGAGTCGGCTCCTGCCCCCTGGCTTCAAGTGTCATCTATAAATCAACGACTTCGTATCTCATTTATTTCCCGTCTCTGGAAACGACACCTCGGTGTTGCAGTTGCTCAGGCATCAAACCCCATGGTCATCCTCCACTCCCTCCTCCTCCTCGCTCCCCCAGCCAATCAGACGGCCAGTTGTAGTGGTTCTTCCAGCAGAATGTACCCAGAACCCAACCTCTTTTGACTACACCTCGGCCGTCATCTTTAATGTGGGCTGGATGAGGGCGGGGACTCTTGTCCGTTTCATTCATTCCTGTTTCTCCAATGGCGAGCACACAGTCGTTGCTTGCTGAATATTTTTTTTTAATTTTAAACATTTATTTATTATTAAGAGACAGAGAGAGACAGAGCATGAGCGGGGGAGGGGCAGAGAGAGGAGGAGACAGAGAATCCGAAACGGGCTCCAGGCTCTGAGCTGTCAGCACAGAGCCTGACGCGGGGCTCGAACTCACAAACCGAGAGATCATGACCTGAGCCAAAGTCAGATGCTTAACCGACTGAGCCACCCAGGCGCCCCTGAATATTTTTGAATGAATAAATATAAGGACAGCAGAGTAGAAAAGTTCCTGAGTGGCCAACGGATCCACTCTCCTGCCCCTCCAAATTATAGAGGAGATCTTGAGGCCCGTGGAGAAGGGATCACACAACAGGCCAGCAAGACTGTGAATTCAAGTAAAATAGTATGTCTCTCTCCCCATGTTTTTTAACTCTTTCTTATTCTCTCTCCTCTGCGCTTCTCTCTCCTCGGCTCTTTCATTCCCCGGGGCCGGGCACCCTCACCAAACCGGAATGGTGGACACAGGCAGCCCAGACATTCACCTTCACCTCCCCAGAAACTGCACAGAAACTGGGCGGCTCCCCCAACAACTCCAGTGGGAATAGCCCTAGGGCAGGCTCTGACTGGTTCGGCTCGGGTGGTGGGGGTTTGGGGGTAGCCACAGGGGAAGGGTGCCGAGCCCTGTGGCTGAGGGGTGGAGCCTGTGAGCAATCGAAGGGTTTTGTGGATCAGGGGCCTTGGGCAGACAGCCAACCCCTCGTCCTCCTGAAAGACGTCCCCCCAATTTCCTTGTGTGCAGGTGGAGGGTCTGGCACTTGGGGCTCCGCAAGGCCCTTGTCCCACTGCAGGCTGCCTGGGTCGCCTTCTCTCAGCCTGTCCCAACCAGCTGCGGCCAGCTGCTAACCCAGCTCCTCCTGTGCGGTTCCCCGGCCCTTGCTGCTGCGGGTCTGACGCACCGCTGGCTCGTGTCCTCACTGCTTTACCCTCCGGGACCCTCGGCCACAGTGGCCACTGTCTGCGGCCTCCTGGTCTTCCTGGTCCTGGGCTTGGTGCCCCCCGCGCGCTGCCTGTTTGCACTCAGCGTCCCCACCCTGAGCACGGAGCAGGGCCGCCGCCTGCTCCTGTCCTGGAGCACCGCCACGCTGGCCGTCGCCGTGGTGCCCAACGTCTTGGCCAACGTGGGCGCGGCCGGGCAGGTGCTGAGATGTGTCACAGAGGGCTCCCTGGAAAGCCTGCTCAACACCACTCACCGGCTGCACACAGCGTCCGGGGCTCTGGGCCCCGCTGGCCAAGCAGGCGGCCGGGGCTTGACCCTCCAGGCCCAGGGCAATGGCTCTGTATTCCTGCTTCGCATGCTCAGGGTCACTCAGCAGGTGCTGGAGGACTTCTCTGGCCTGGAGTCCCTGGTCCGGGCGGCCGCGCTGGGGACCCAGCAGGTGGTCGCGGGGCTCTTTGTGCTGGGCCTCCTCGTGGACTCCGGCTGGTACCTCCACCGCTACCTGACGGACCTGCGGTTTGACAATATCTACGCCACACGACAACTGGCTTTGCAGCTGGCCGAGGCCCAGGCCACACATCTGGTGGCCTCCCCACCAGCCTGGCTGCTCTGGGCCGCCCGGCCGAGGCTGTCCCAGGGGGAGCTGCTGAGCTGTCTCCTGAGGCTGGGACTGCTCACCCTGCCCCTGATGGCCACAGCTGTGATGGTGGCTACAGACCACGTGGCCTTTCTCCTGGCTCAGGCAGCCGTGGACTGGGCGCAGAAACTGCCTGCCGTGCCCACCACGCTCACGGTCAAGTATGATGTAAGTAGGGTGATGGGAAGAGAGGACTAGAGTCCTCTAGGAAGCCCCCTCGGAAGGGCTAGGGTGTGTTAACCATTTGATCTGCAACTGAATTTTATTTGCCTTCGAGTCCCAGCCCTTGGAGAAGCTACGGGAACCTGGGGCATTCACAGGCTCCTGTAATTCCCACCACAGCCTGATGCACTGGGTTCCATTTTCACCCTGAGGACAGGAGAGGACACAGGTACCCAGAGGCTTTAAAATAATTCGATGCCCAAGGTCACTCTTTTCTTAAATGGCAGCAGGTCCTAGTCTCTTTTTCCTCACTTGTACAAAGTGGATCAGTCCCCCTCACCCCACAAGGTTATTGTGAGTCTTAACAAGTGGTAGTTTGTGAAAGTACCCAGGCGCTCCAGGCCACACAGGAGGGGGTTGACAAACAGCGGCTATCATTAAAAGCTGACATCTATATATATCAGACTGTATATATTGAATGATCTAGGCCAGGAGTCCGCCAACTATGGCCCACGGGCCAAACTCTGCTGGCTTCCTGTTTTTGTAAATTAAGTTTTATTGGAACATAACCGTGCCATTTGTTTACGTGTTTGCGGTGGCTTTTCGACAAAGTTGATAGTTGAATCAAGGACTGTATGATCTGTGTATGACCTAAAATAGTTACCATTTTAGTAGTAACATACAAAATATTTACCATCTGTGTACCGTTGGATATATTTATTATCCGATCAAGATTTGTGGTTTTCAATCTTTTGCCAAAAATCTTTTTTTTTTTTTTAATGATGAGATCTCACACAAAAGTCCACTGCACAAAACCAAAGTTCAGACTCTGAGTGAATAATATTAATGGCTAATATTTATTAAGTACTTATTATATCCTAAGAAAGTGCTTTCTCAAACTGCATGAAATCAATGTAATCAACTTGGGAGGTTATGACCACTTTTTTTTTAATGAAATCAAATAGACTAGAAATTTATGAGAGTATATTGTAAAGGATAAGGTTGAGGTTTTGTTTTATGACATTTTTCTCTGATCACAATACAATCTGTGCTTGCGAGGTGCTCTGAAACGCGTTTCGTGGGGGGGGGGGGGGTCACAGTAAAGAAATGTATCAGGCAATGTCCCGAGGGTGGCACCTGAGTTACCTTATTTCATCAAATCCAAGATGTCACTGATTGCAAATCACATCATCATTTTTATGTGTCATTAGGAAAGAAAATGCTGCCAATCAAACCAAGACGCAATGCCTTCTTATCATTTAGAATTAAAAAATATATACTTATTTATTTTGAGAGAGAGGGAGAGTGGGGGTGGGGCAGAGAGAGACAGAATCCCAAGCTCGATCCCAAGAACCATGAGCTCGTGACCTGCGCTGAAAAGAGTCGGATGCTTAACCGACTGAGCCACTCAGGCGCCTCTTATCATTTAGAATTTTAATTGTATTCATATAAAATAGTTCACTTCTTATTTCACATAGACTTATCTCTCTCAGGTATGGAAAAACAGAAAAGGTGGATTCATTTTGTGACGTTTTCCTAAAACGTCCTTCCATTCAAGCCTGACTCCTCTGAATGGCTCTGCTTGAGTTCTCAGCGTCTGTGGGTTTTCACCTAATATTACTGGCCTCTGTGCCTTCGAGAGCTGGTGATGCCCCACTATCATTTCCAGCATTTTCCTCCGCCCACTCTGCAAGCTTTCTTGCTGGCACCCTCCGGCCCTCTCACAAAGCGTGAAATGGCACAACTGTGGAACGGGGTTACAAGTCCCATTGCTTGAAAGACACATCTTGATCTCAAAGAGGTTAAAATGTGGGGGGAGAAATGAATCCCCAAACCGACGAAATGTGATAGCTCACTGTGCCTGGCCGAGAAGTTGGCCCTGGGCAGACCAGGATCCAACCCAAGAAGTCTGGCTCCAAAGGTCAGATGGTTAACCTCTGACCTCCCTGCCTCCCCGTGCTGTGCTCCAACATACCCCAAGGGAATTGTAGAGCTTAGGAATAGGCTCAGGGTGTTGGCACTCCCCTTGGCTGGGACTGATCCCCGGGCTGGCCACATGTAACACTAGGGGACCTTAGATTTCCCATCTTTTGTCTTTTTTTTTTTTTAGCGTTTATTTTTTAAAGACAGAGCACGAGTGGGGGAGGGGCAGAGACAGAGCGAGACACAGAATCCGAAGCAAGCTCCAGGCTAGGAGCCCTCAGCACAGAGCCCGATGCGGGGCTCGAACCCACGAACCGGGAGATCATGACCTGAGCCGAAGTGGACGCCCAACTGTCTGGGTCACCCAGGCGCCCCAGGTTTCCCATCTTTTCAGCAAGGCTCGTTCTGGGCTCAAGCTCATAGGATTGCCCATATTTGATGAAAAAGACGTCTAAAATATTCACTAGAGGGCTTAGCAAAGAGTAAATGACCAAAGCAGCCGTTTGTTTTCCTTAAAGTATTCTGCTCAGAAAGTAATAATGAAAACAGCATTTGTACCGTGCTTTTTGTTTGTCAAAAAGCCTGCCTCAGACTCCCCATCTCATCTGGCCGTCCTCCACCCCCAGGAGGCTTCCTTACTTAGTTCTGCGCCCATTTTGCAGATGAGGACAAGCCTGCACGAGTGGCGGGAGACAGGGGATGGCTGGAGCGTCTGTTGACTTGGCCTTTTTCTCCTCTTTCGAGGCCACGTACACGGTCCTGGGTTTCGTCCCCTTTCTCTTCAACCAGCCGCCTCCGGAGAGCCCCTTCCTCTCTGCTCACAGGTCCTTCCAGTGGGAGCTCCGCCTCACCTCCCAGGGCTGCCGGCTGCTGCCCGCGCAGCGCCCCCAGGCGGCCGCCCCCCTGGCTGCCGGCGCCCTGCAGCTGGCGGCCTGCGCCACCGTCCTGCTGGAGACCTACGCCCGGCGCCTGCGGCACACCGTCGCCGCTTCCTTCTTCTCGGCCCAGGAGGCCAGGAGGGCCCGCCACCTTCACGCCCGGCTCCAGCGCAGATACGACAGGCGCCGAGGCCAGCAGCTGCCCCCGGAGACCCCCTCCTGCTCCTGACACCCGGGCCTGCCAGCACCCGCCCCGGCCTGGATGCTGGAAGAGAACAGAGAGCAGTAAGGCAGAGGGGAAGCAGCGCGGGAGCCGCACAGACCTTGGTCCTTGCTGTGTGACCTTGGGTAGATTGCTTCGCCTCTCTGAGCCTCAGTTTCTATGCCTGCCTAATGACTGCATAATAACAACCCATGTGACCTACTTTCCACGGAGGGCGGGCGGGGGGAATGTGGGAAGGGAGGAATTGGATACTGGGCGTAAAAAGGCCTCGAGAAGCAGTAAAGCATTCTGCACAGTGACCGTCGAGGAAGTGCAGAGACAGCCCCAGGTTCCTCCAGACCAGCTGGGGATCAGTGAAGGCTCTCACCCGCATCAGGGGCCTCCGACTGGCAGATGGAAACTTTGCCTAGCGAGATGTGCCCAAATGCTCCCGGAACTTATTTATACGTTCCCCGAATCTTCTGAGGTTTAGCAGCCTAACATTTTCTTGATTTTCTAAATGAAGTATTTATTAAATCCTAAGTTAGATTATGTTGCTCCTTTGTTTCAAAGTGCTTGGGGGATTTCCCGACCAGGCTGGCCAGCGTTTAGCAAATAAAAATACACGATACCTGGGTCCATTTGAATTTCAGACAAATAACAAATACAGGTTTAGTGTAAGTACGTCCTTGGGACATTCTTATACTGAACATACTTGTACTAAACCTGCGTTTGCTGCTTATCTGAAATTCAAATTGAACTGAGTTATCCATATTTTATCTGGCAACCGTATCCCCATCCAGGTTCTAGTAAAACCCCAGCTCCCTCCCCTGTGGGCTTGGTATTATTCCCTGTTTTCCCCTCCAGGTCATTCTCTGCCCTTCTCTTTCCCAGGAATCAAAACTCCGTGAATTGCATCACCCCGGCTCCCTTGGCCTCTGACTTCTAGTCGGGCTCAGCCAGTGGGAGTCACTGGCCCGCCATCCAGAGGGGGAGAGGAGACAGATGTCAGGGTATTCATTCCTGCAGCTCTCTGGGCTGTTTGGCAGGGACGGCATTCCATTACCAGCAGCCACAGCTCCTGTCTGGCTGGGGGGCCCCTCGTCGGTGGCTAGAGATCCCCCTGGGTTCTGAAGGGGGACAGCTTCCAGGGTTGCTGGTTTCTGAAGGCCTCGCCATCCTTCTTCCCTTTACCAAGTCCCCGCCTCTGTACCTTCCTCAAACTCTCTTTAGTTTCTCTCGACCCTTTCCTGCCAGGAAATTGATGTGCCCTGGGTCACAAAGCCCTGCTCAAGCCAGCCTCTCCCTCCCTCCCTCTGCCCACCCCCGGCTGCCTGGACTTCAGCTCCTCAGACACACCAGGGTGGCTTGCACCTCAGGGCAATGCCCTTGCTGTTCCCACATCCTGGAACATGCTTCCTTCACGTCTTGGCATGGACCGTTTCTTTGCATCCTTTGGGGATTGGCTCAAACGTCACCTCCTCGGGAAAGCGCTCCCTGACCACGCTACCTAATATTGCCTTATCCCAGCCAGTCTCACTCCATCACAGGAGTGGGCAAGCTACTATCTGTGAGCCAATTCTGGCCTGCTGCCTGGTTTTGTGACCAGAATTTTATTGGAACATTGCCACACCCATTAGTTTGAGTACTGCCTCTGGCTGCTTCTGCCCTGATGGCAGATTTGAGCAGTCGAGATGGGGACTGCGTGGCTCACAAAGCCGGAAATATGTACTATCTGGCTCTTTAACTAAAAGGTTTGCTGACCCCTGATCTATCATATCAAATTGTTTCCTCTTCTCCATAAACACCCTCATCGATATTCTTTACTATCTTACGTATCCATTTAGAGATTTAGCTACCTCCTTGTTTGTTCCTTGCCGTGTGTTTCATGTCGCCCGGCAAGAGTGTAGACACCATACGATGTGTCTGGTGCTCCAGGGTATTTCCAGTTCCTAACGCAGTGCCTGGTGCAGAGTAATCACTCGGTAAACATCAGTTCAACGACCAGGTATCTGGAGGTGGGACTGCGCCGCCCCCTCTGGTCTCAGCTCCTTTTCCTGAAGATTTGGGGCTTGCAGCAGGGAATGGTCAGGCCCTGGAGGCAGCCCGCGTTGCACCAAAATTTGTGGCCAAAGGGGAGATGGACAAAGCAGTTGAGAAAGACTTCCCCAGGCAAGTGTTTGGACTTAAACAGCCAGCTTGCGCTGTGAGTCACCAACCGGGGTTAGCTGAGCCCCACTTTTGCCATTTTGCCACCCACTCCCCAAAGGGAGTTGTGCTCATCACCGAGGGCCATCGTTGGCCTCACGTGACACCCTGCCCCAACGCAGCTCCGTTCCCACAAAGCTGCCTCGTGGCTTATTTAGGCAGTGGCTCACCCACACGTTTTTTTTTTTTTTTTTAAATTGCACAACTAATCCGCGAATCCTCGTCCTTACAAAAATTAGAGCGGTACAGATAATAATAGCTAGTGTCTGTTGGGTGCTTATGATGTGCTGGGAGCGTGCACAGAGATGCCCGCAATCCGCTCTCACGAGTCGGCGTGGGCTGGCTCTAACATGCCGTGAGATGTGCCCCAAACTTTTTGAAAAGCTTGATGTACATAACCTTATTTAAACCTCACAAAAGTATATGAGCTAGATGGTATTATTCTTATCCTTCTTTTAGAGGTGGAGAAACTGCCTTCAGAAAGGTTCAGTGTTTTGCACAAAGTCACACAGCTAGTAAGCTGCAGAGACAGAATTTAAAGCCAGGTAGTCCGGCTTCCAGAGCCCCCCTTCTATACCAAAAGCTCTCTGAGGCAGGCAAAGGGGTCATCATTATGCCCATTTTACAGATAAGAAGCCTGAGGTTCAGAGAAGATTATGGGATTTTCCCCGAGTCATGAATGCTAATGTTGACCTTTCTCCTACCCAGGGAAGAATCCAAACTTCAAAGAGGAGAGTTGAGGAAGGGGGAGTGCTAATTTCCCTTGACCCCAGCAGTGGGGAGCCCTGGGGTCTCAGGGTTGGAAACTTGGCAATATCAGAAGCCCTCTGCTGGCTGCCACAGGCCCAGCTTTGGGGATGCGCAGCCAAGAGGGAAAGGTTCCAGGTCAGAAGTTCAAGTCCCCTGCTGCTCCCTCTCACTGCCCACCTGGAAATGCCCACGTGACCCTGGAAATGAGTTCGAGCGCTGACTTCCAATCCCCACTCTGGCACTTGCTGGCTCCATTATTAAGAGGAAGGAAAACAAAATCAAAATATCTCTACACTGGGAGACAGAGTCCCTGACCTCTAATCTCTTCAATTAACACCCACCTTGTTGTAGGGTAGGTGTTCTTGGTTATTTACGGCTGTGAAGCAAACTACCCTCAAAGCTAGGGACGTAAAACAAAGATCTATTATTAGCTCACAGAGTCCTGTGGGTTAACTGCACTCTCGCTTGTGGTTTCTTGCATGGGTGCGGGTGGAGGGGGACAGGGGCTGGGGCCATTTCCAACGGCCTCTGCACTCAGTGTCTGGGGCCACGGGGCTCCTTAGGTGTCCTGGACAGAGCATCCTTGAACGTCTTACCGGAAAATTGGGGCTCTGGGGGGCCAGAAGCAGCATCTGCCAGGCCAGTTAGGAGCCGCACAGGAACCGGCCAGCATCGCTTCTACCAAAAGAATCCCAGACTAGAGGGAGTGGAGAAATGGACCCTGCCTCTTGACTCTTGCAAAAGAGTACGTGGGAGGGACACCTCCGTGCGACACCCTTGGAGAACCCAGTCCCCTACTGCGGAGCAGGGGAAGCCAGGGGACCCCTCTGGCTTTCAAGGAGCAGAAGCTTTCCTGAACTCGGCTGGCAAGGACTGTCGGGGGGAGGCTGTCTATCCACTTGCATTCTCCAGATGCTACTCGGGGCAAAAAGGGAAGGACAAATGGCGATAATCTCTGTAACATGGCAATGTTATTTTGAGTCAGCCAGAGACACGTGCAAATCTCAGCTCTCATGGGGTGATTTTGAGACACCCCATCGCCTCTTCGGGCCCCTGTCTCTTCACTCGCCGTCTGAAGGAAGCCAAGGTGGTGGAAGCAGTCTGGGAAGCTGCAGGACCACAGACCCACGCCGGGCCCCGAGGCGGGGGCTTCCGCAGGCAGCGAAAACCCAGACAGGAAAAGGGTTTCCTCTTGGTCATAGCACTGCCACCATCTGGCGGCAGAGGGCGCCCGTGCACACGGCCAACGCGTGCCCCGCGGGCGGAGGCCACAGGGGTTCCCAGGCACCTGGGGGCAACGTCACCCAGCCTGCTTCCTCTGTAGGTGCTTGGAGCAGACCTCGTCTGGGAGCTCTTCCCTGACACTGGCGTGGATGGGTGCTCCCCATTTCTTTCACCCAAGGTGGGAAGCACAGGAGGTGAGAAAGCAGCGTAGAGCATGAAATTTAAGGAGGCACTCACTGAGGGTCACGTGTCTGTAGGATCTCTCTGTCTCTCTCCGTCTCTGTCTCTTTCCCTCTCTCCCTCCCCCTCCCTCTAGAACTGGTTACAGAAGATTACAACCTTCCCAGAAGCCCCCCCAGCAGCAGCCATTCATGACTCATTAACTAGAATTAGCCACTTGTGAATTCCAGCCCAGTCACTGGTGAAGGGTTGGGATTACCAAGACTGGGTGAGATGTTTTTCACATGGTGGGTCACCAACTGTGGATCAGGAACCAGATTAGCAGATTGTAACCAGTATTTCTTTAAAAAAAAAAAAAAAAAGAAAAGAAAAAGACTAGGAAAAACCAGCATACATTGCTATAGTAAGTATAAGCATAATTTTGTAGACCTTGTTTCACTGTGTGTGTGTGTGTGTGTGTGTGTGTGTGCTGGGATGCTATATGAAATGTATTTTTTTTTTTGTGGGTACTGGGAGAAAAAGAAAACTGGTGTCTTACATTAATTGTTTGGAATGGGGTTGGTGATGAGCCAGAATGACCATTCCAGTGGCTCTGCTGACGTGTCACTTTCTTGGGGACGCATTCCCTGAATCCTGTACCCAAGCCTCACTGCAGACTAGACATGAACTTAGTGGCATAAACCAACAACCCACGTAATAATGCTCGTGGATTTGGTTAAGAATTTGAACAGGACAGTGGGGATGGCTCGTCTTCGCTCCGTGATGTCTTGGGACTCAGCTGGAGTGACTCAAAGGGCCGGAGGCTGGAATCTGGGGGCTTCACTGACATGTCTGAAGTCTGAGCTGGGATGTCCCATCTGGACTGTTGACCAAAGTACCTATAGGTGGCTGCTTCTGTGGCTTGGACCTCTCATAGCATCTGGGTTCTGAGAAGGAGCATCCCAAGAGCAAGCATCCAGGAATGAGTGTTTCAGGAGAATCAAGTGGAAGCCGGTGGCTTTTTATGACCTATTCTCAGTCACATAGCACTGCT
This sequence comes from Prionailurus viverrinus, assembly GCF_022837055.1. Classification (NCBI taxonomy): domain Eukaryota; kingdom Metazoa; phylum Chordata; class Mammalia; order Carnivora; family Felidae; genus Prionailurus; species Prionailurus viverrinus. The sequence goes on from NC_062563.1 coordinate 14,568,322, forward strand.
TAGGTCATGCCCTATCTGTTGAAGAAGTCCCAAGTCCACCTAGATCCGAGGGAAGGGAACATAAACCCTACCTCTCATGGAAGCAATGACAAACAATCTGGACCATTATGAAAGACCTCTACAATGGGGGGGGGGGGGCCCTGGGTGGCTCAGTTGGCTAAGTGTCTGACTTTTGATCTCAACTCGGGTCATGATCTCACAGTTTGTGAGATCGAGCCCTGCTTCGGTCTCCACACTGACAGCACAGAACCTGCTTGGGATTCTCTCTCTCCTTCTTTCTCTGCCCCTCCCCATCCCCACATAAATAAGTAAACTTTAAAAACTTATTTCTAAAAACAAAAAACAAAACACCTCTACAATGTGTCTAGGCCCATAGCAATATTTGTTGAATGACTGAGTGAATGGAGCCTCTATTTCCCCATCGGTTGGCATGACCTTCGCTCCCACCCTAGGAACCACATGCCCACGACTGGGGGCATCTGGGCTGGGCACTGAGCTGAGGAAATCATGTACAAAGTACAGAGGCTCCAAGGCAGGAAAGTGCTTTCCACGGCTGCGGTCAGAAATCAGCACAGACTGAGGGGCTTAAAATAACAGAAGCTTATTCTCTCACAGTTTTTGGAGGCTGGAAGTCTGCAGTCTAGGTGTCAATGAGGCCATGCTCCCTCTGAAGGGTCAAGGGAAGAATCTTTCCTTGGCTCTCCTAGCTACTTCCTTGGCTGTAGCCGTAGTGCCCGAAGAAGACCTCGTACATTGGATTTAGGACCACCCTGGTCCAGGATGACCTCATCTTAACTAATTATATGTGCAAAGACCCGATTGCCAAATAAGGGCACGTTCTGGGGTACTGGGAAGACATGAACTTTGGGGGAACACTATTCAACCATCACCCCTTATAAGCCGGATAGAAATATGGAGGCTCTGGCTGAGTAAGAGGGAGAGGTGGGGAGGTGTCGCTTCGTGCAGGGCACTCTAGGGCTCACAGAAGGAGTTTGGGCTCATTTTAGGCGCAAAAGGATGCCGTTGAAGGGTGTAAGCAGGGGAATGGCTTACATTTTTAAGAGATCACTTGATTCTGTATGACGAGGCTGTAGAACGTAGTGGAGGTCCACTATGGGAATTGGGATGGGTCCACAATGGCAGTTGTCCCACCAAGAGGTTAGAGACGGAGGAAAGTGCTGGAAGAGGGCGTGGTGGTGAAAGGTGGATTAATGTGAGGCGTGTTTTGGAGGTTGAATCGAGGGATTTGCTTACGTATTGGATGTCAGCAGTGAGGGAGAGAGAGAAATAATTCCTGAATATTTGGTTTCAGCGACTGGCGCCTTCACTAAGATGCCTTTACTAAGGTGAAGAAGACTGGAGATGGACAAGGTAGGGCGCGGGAAAATGAAGAGTTCCGCTTGAGATGTACTTAGTTCATTGTCAGGTACCGCCCTTTGCTGCCAGCAACTGAACAGCTCAGTTAGGCAGGAGAGAGAACTGAGCTGGCAGACTTAGAGGGCAAGAAGCCCAAGGAACCACTTGCATTTAATAGGGCTAAAAGGATTGCTCTGGACCACAGCCAGGGAGGACTGCCACTCTCTGGACTGGGAAGGAGGAACCCTGGGCTTCACTGGCACTTGGTAGCCTGGAAAGAGCTGAGTAAGGGACTGCTGGGGTTGGGGTGGGGACAAGGGGAGTGGGGTCCTGCTTCCTGCTTGGCCCCCGCCTGCATCACATTGGAGACCATTCCTCTCTGGACCTCAACGTCCTCATCTATAAAATGGGACTAATAATGCCTGCGTAGCCAGTGTGGGAAATAAAGATAATGAATATAAGACACACAGCACCACGTTTGACCCTGAGTAGGATGCTTTGCTATTGTTATTGCTGAAGATCCCAGAGAAGAGTATAGTGCTGAGACGTGGAGCGTGTGTGTGTTTGGGGGGGAGGGGAGGGATAAGAATGGAGATTCTACAGCCAAACCACTGGGCTAAAATGCTAGCAGCGATCCCCCCCCCCCACTAACCTATGTTAGTCATTTAACCTCTCTAAGCCTCAGTTTCTTTGTCTGCGAAGTGGGGATCTAATAATAACGTCCCAATAGGATATTGTGATTATAGAATGAATTAATATGCGTAAAGCACACAGAGCATCACCAGGCAGAGTTGTAGGAGCTTCATATACCCTAGCATCATTCGTTATAAAGACTGACAGTGGGGGATGTCTTGCTGGTGCTCCCAAGATACTGTCCTGCCAAGTTCCCCATCATTCATTTCTTGTCCATTTATCAGATCGGTAGACTGAGAGTTTGGGGTCATACATAAGGCAGGGGGGAGGATACATGTTAACATAACTGTCATCACTTAATATATTCACCCCCTGCCCCAGCCGAGCCACAGCTAAGTACTTGGCATGGATTTTTTTCCTCTGTCACTCATGTAAGCCTCCCAGATGAAGAAATCATTTTTAAAGAGCATAACCGATGGGTTGGAAGCAGCAGACAATCCCACGGCATCTGCTCTGTGCGGGCACCGTGCTAGACTCCCTGGAAAGCAGCCCTTTCATGAAGCTTAGTGGGTTCCACCTTCAGGAAGAAACAAGTTCTTTCTTTCATTCAACTACCATTATACACCTTTTCTGCAGCAGACACAGAGCTAAGGATTCCTAACTGGTTTGTGCCTCGTGAGTGGCACAGTCTTAGAGATGGGAGAGATCCTTGTGAGGGTGGGGCACACCCGCCAAGAATTTCCAGATCTTCTGCTGGGGGGAGGAAAGGAAGACTAGGGGGGCGCCTGGGTGGCTCAGTCAGTTAAGCGTCCAACTTCGGCTCAGGTCATGCTCTCACAGTTTGTGGGTTCAAGCCCCACATGGGGCCTCTGTGCTGACAGCTCAGAGCCTGGAGCCTGCTTCGGATTCTGTGTCTCCTTCTCTCTCTGTTCCTCCCTCACTCATGCTCTGTCTCTCTCTCTCCTTCAACAATAAATTAAAAAAAAAAAAAACATTAAAAAAAGAAGACTAGGAAAGGGTAGCAGGAGAAAGTGAAAAGTAACCAGTTTAGGAGGAGAGGGGATCAACCCAGGTCTAGATGGGCAAATACCTTCCCTTCCCAGCAGCTCTGGGCCTCCGTTGGCCGTTTGTCAATAGCAGGGCTGAGGTTTCTGCCTGCGGAAACAAGATAGGATTTCTGGATTGAGTCCAGAAGCCAATGGGTGGCCGACTCCTCCCCCAGTGCCCAGTGGAGCTGCCCTGTAGAGGAGAGAAAGAGGGGAGGGAGCAAAAGCCCAGGCCAAAGGCGCGGGAGCAGGGGGCTTAAAGCATCCTTCCTCCCCCCCACCCCCCACCGCACCTTGCATCCCCCAGACCCCAAGTGTCCGGGGTGCGGTGCCAGGAGCCGGTGGTAAAGAACGGGTGCTGAGCTCCGTCAACCAGCATCAGCCCAGCCGGATCCGTGGAGAGAGCCGACGCGGGGTGGTGGCGGAAAGCCGAGCCAAGAGAAAGTCCAGCGAGGCGGAGACCCAACACCACACACCGCGCCTCGTTGACGGGACACCGCAGATCGGAGTCCTGAGACCCGCGAACCTAGAGAGCGGAGGGAAGACCCGAGAGGGCTGCCGCAGTCGGTCCTGTGGGAGGCGGCGTCTGGGCGCCCAGTGCCCTCCTGGAGCGCCACGCTAGTCTGCGAAGCGCCCCTGCAGCAAACCTCACCCCGGGAAAGATCGCGCCAGTCCAGGCTTAAAAGTCGTCCTGGAAACTGAGCGGCACGCGCCTAGCTCCACGTTCCTGCTCCTGATTCCTCGGAGTCCTCAGCTTCCTGAGCGGCGACAGTGAGACCCTGCACGGAGCTGAGAAACCTGTTCGGCCGGAGACAGCTGCCGGACCCCCAACTTGCCGCTAGGAGAGCGCCTTCAGATCGCCGGAGGGCACCTTTGCAGCCGGGGTGATCCCCCCAACTCGCCACTGCCTTCGGGGTGCAGGGCGGACCCGCGCGCATGGAGGACCACACCGAGCACCCTGAGCGCGCGAACGCGTCGAGCCTGGGCGCCTTGCCCCAGCCTCCGCCGGCTGTACAAGCGGTGACCTTGACTCTGGTGCCTCTCGTGTGCGCCATGGGTGTGGCCGGCAACGCCATGGTGGTCCTGGTGGTACTCCGGGGCCGCCACATGGTCACGCCCACCAACTGTTACTTGGTGAGCCTGGCCGCGGCGGACCTGCTGGTGCTCCTGGCGGCCGGAGTGCCCACCGTCGCCGAGGCGGCGTCCGCCCGCGTTTGGGTCTTCGGCCACGCAGGCTGCCTGGGCATCACCTACCTGCAGTACGTGGGCATCAACACGTCCACGGGCTCCATCGCCGCGTTCACGGTGGAGCGCTACCTCGCCATCTGCCACCCGCTGCGCGCCCAAACTCTGTGCACCGTGGCGCGGGCCAAGCGCATCGCGGCTTTGCTGTGGCTGGGCACCAGCGCCTACTGCGTGCTCTGGCTCTTCCTGGTGGACACACGCGAGACCGCGTACGCCGACGGCGTGCAGGTGCAGTGCGGCTACGCGTGTCGCGCTCTCTCTACCTGCCCGTCTACTTCCTGGACTTCGCGCTCTTCTACGCGCTGCCCCTGGGCCTGGCCACCGTGTTCTACTTGCTCATAGCGCGCGTCCTCTTCGCGCGGCCGCTGCCTCCTGCGCACCCGGGGCACTGCAAGAAAGGCGCCCTCAACTCCCGGAAGCAGGTGGGGACCTCCGTCTTCCTGGAAACCCTTGTACTGAGCCAGCAGATGGAATGGATGGGAGCTTGGGCCCTTTTGGAGTCAAATTCCTCAAGTATACACCCCTGCCGTGCCACTTACTAGGCTTGCTTTTGAAGCTCTCACTTCTCCCTTTCTGAGCCTCACTTTCCTCTTCTGTCATATGGGGTGATGACAGCGCCGACCACACTGGGGTGTCCCGAGAAATGGGATGAACCATGTGAAGTCTGGAGCCCATTTGAAGCCACATCACAAAGCAAATGTTCCATCAGTGCCGGCTATTATTCAACTTGCACAACCAGTGGCTGGCCCCCACGGTGGTATTCTCCTAATGATGGGGAGACCGAGACTCAGACAGGGGAAGTGACTTTCCCGAGTCCACGCCACAGCTAACACTAGAGCTGCCCGGATGGCCTCGGGGAGCCAGACAGACCAGATGGGGATGGATTGGGGTGAGGTCAGCAGAGACCCAGCACTTACGGAGCACCTGCTGTGTGCCTGGTTCTGTGATCATTCCTGAAATTACCCCTTGTTTGGGAGGCTTAACACCCATTGTTATAGATAAGGAAACAGGCTCAGAGGGGACAAGGGAGTGAGGTGACACCTGGAGGCACCTGAGGTGAGAACCCAAGTGTCCAGGCTCCTTATGTCCTCTACCCGTACTCCAGCAGTGTGGCCTCAAGGGTATTCAAGGACTGCAGGTGGAAGGAGGGCTCCCAAGCCCAACTGGTCTTAATCCTCAGCCTTCCGCCCATACCCTCGGCTTGAGGAGGAGGGGGGAGGCTACCTCACCCTGCTGAGTCACTCCTGAGCCCGGGAGGACCATCCGTGTCCTCTCCCTGCCTCCCCCCGGGGTGGGTGCACTGTGGGGGGCTCTTACAGCCACCTCAAACACGGTGGTCTTTAGAGGAAAGGGGGGCAGGACACAGGTTAAACTGGTGTGGACCTTTAGCTCTGGCTGTAGGCCCATCATGACCTGAGGCTCCAGACAGAGGCCCCTCCTTCCCTCCCCCCACTCATCTACTTCTCCATTTACTACTTTCCTGCTCAGCCTGAAAGAGCTGGGCTCAAGCTCCCCGCTGGCCTATGCTTTAGGTGAAACTTTTGCTGGTACAAATAGTACTCCAGACCTGGGTGGGTTCCTTCTGGCTCCCAGCTTTGTTAACATCTTGCCGCGTGGCCTTGGGTAAGTCACTGAACTTCTCTAAGCCTTGATTTTCAACCTTGTAAAATTATTAGAATTATAGGAGTGAATTCCAAATCTGGCACATAGTAAGTGTTCAATATAGGGTACCTGTTATTACCCTGTTGTTGGCACATGAATGTCTTTTTTTGACAGTGGGCAGTCTAAGGACTGAGCATTCTCTGATGCCCAAGAGAGCCCTTGCAGAATGCCACCTACGACAGCAAGAGGAAAGGTGCCTCCCATGAAAGCAGAATGTCTAGGAGAGCAGGGTGGGGAATACAATTGCTGATAATAATAACTATATTATTACTATATACATCCCCAATTATCGGGGACTTGCTATGTGCCAGGCACTTTACACAACTTAGCCTCTTGAGTTTTTGGTAACAACTCCAAGGCGTATAGACTGTTACCATCTCAGTTTGACAGACGAGGAAACTGAGCCACAGAGGGGCAGTCCCTGGGTACAGAACTGGTAAGTGCTAGAACCAAGATTTGAACCCAGGCAGCCTGGCTCCAAAGCCCACACACGGGCATCCAGCGTGTATCACCTAAATGAACCTAAAATGGAGTAGAATTAAATCTGAATCCGGCAAAACCAGGAGCCGAGACTGTCTAGGGAATTCCTGAGATTTTAGGTTCCTGGGGACTATCACAGCCCTGAAGTCTACTGATTTAGTCAGGGCCAGGCCTCGTTGCAGAGGTCGCTTATAGGGACTACATTCCTGGGCTCTGAGAAGCAAGCTTAAGCCCAGCTGTGCCTGGCTCTGAACCCCATGCACTTGTACCGGAAGGAACAGAGGCTATGTCCACAGCAGCAGTCAGCCACAGGGCATTTATCGCCTTCCCGGCACTGTTCTGTGTTCCTTACCTGGGTTCACTCCTCTAATCCTCACCTGTGATGACGGCAGTAGATTCATGAATCTGCTGCCAGTGTAGATGGTGACCCATCCAAGGGCTTTGGGGGTGGGTTGGGGTGGCGGCTCCCCAGCGAAAAGGACTCGAGCAGGGCCTGCAGGGGTGCACAGCAGTTTCCTAGCCGGGAACGGAATTGAAGTGGTGGGGAGGCGGGGGTGGGGGGGGGGGGCGAGGCATGAGGGCACAGTTTGGCAAAGGCCTGGATGTTCTTTGGGCTTTCTCCTCTTGCAACCCTGCAGAGAGGCCTGGAACCTGGGATTCTCCCTTGTGTCCCTTTTTTTTCCTGTCCTACCTGGCAGGTCACCAAGATGCTGGCTGTGGTGGTGGTGGTTTTTGCTCTGCTGTGGCTGCCCTACCGCACCCTGGTGGTGGTGAATTCCTTCCTGAGCCCGCCCTACCTCAACCTTGGCTTCCTTCTCTTCTGCCGGCTTTGCATCTACCTGAACAGCGCGGTCAACCCCGTCATCTACACCCTTATGTCCCAGCGCTTCCGGGAGGCCTTCCGGGGACTATTTCAGTGCCAGCTGGCCCGGCCCAAGCTCCCGCCCCAGGAGGCCACCCCTGTGTACTACAGTGTCATCAAAGACTGTCCCCAGATCAGACTGGGCTCTTAGAGGGAACCAGGGAGCATGATGTGCAGACAGGATCCTGGCACCTGAGGGCAAGGCCCACTACTTTATTTCTACCGAGGAGGGAGCGGTGGAGGAGGGAGTGGCGTCCAGGGCTGTTTAACAGAGGTGTGCAGGTTGGGCACTTTACAACCCTAGGGGTCACCGTTCACATCACAGCCTAGATTTGTATATTTAGTAAAACAATTTCCCATTTTAATAAATAGACAAATCTAAGCGGGAGGCACCTTTTTATAATTTACACAAAGGCACTCGAGGGCCTAGAGGCAGCCTGGGTGGGTCAACATTTGCAGAGACTGAGTAGGGTAGGAGCTATTACCGGGGATCTCTTGGGAATCTGTGGGCCCTCTTCCTGAAAATGCAGAGAGCCTTCCCCCACCCAAGGATAAACCCCAGACGCTGCCTCCCTCTGAATGGTGACATGTGACTTTGTCGGGGACCTGCTCCACACAGGGCAGCCTGCTGGGCATTACAGACACTACGGCGAGGATGCCAGCAGGGCCCCTGCTCTCACGAGCTCCCAGTCTAACGGGGAGGGAGGAAGGACATGTCCATCCTGGCACTGGAGTCCTGGCTGATGTGCCCAAGGAGGCAGCCAAGTGGGTGCTGGAGACATCTGTCTTGTGTCAACTGGGCCTGAGCCCTCTGGTCTGTGGCCTGGGTCCAGGCTTCTAGGACCACCCAGCCTGGTAGTGCAGGGAAGGAGGACAGGGAAGGACTTCTAGAACCAGCCTTACCACAGGCAGGGGCTCCAGGACTTCATTTAAGGGAATGTGGGACGTTCCCTCCCCCGCCCCCACCACATCTACTTATATTTTTTTCTCTATAGGTGCCACCAAGCCACCGTGGGTACTTATTTGAAGTTGTTGAGGATTGTGTTTCCCAGATACATGCATGAGGAGTTAACTGAGTCCCTGAAACTTCAGTGTGGATGGGAAGTTCTGGAAAGCTTTTCCTCTAGAAAGGATTTAGGGTGCCAAAGGTTGCAGCACAAAGAAGATAGCATCGACAGGTAGGAAGATCGGGCAGAGATGGTAATTAGGGCAGGGAGGACAGGGGGTTTCTAGGACCTTGGCAAAGCATTGTTAGGGTAAGGTGGTCCCTTTGGGGTCCTCACTCATCGGGCTCAGGAAAAACTCAAAGACATCGCATAGAACAGGTTGGGCTAAGATTTACCGTGTAGGGAGTAAAGTTCAAGTCGAGGGTCAGGGAGAGAAGAAAACGCACAGGTCCCCCCATCCTACCGCCACCCCAAAGGAATGAGTGAGGGCACAATGATTTACTGGACTCTCAGTGTAAGTGATTATGTTCTGGGGGAAGGACCCCACACCTATCACTGTCCCTTCTTGTGGGGGAGCATGTGAAAGCAGCCTCAACAATGAAGGGAAGCGACAAACTGGGCACCAGGCAGAAGGGATTGAGGTTGCCCGTGGTTCACCGTTGTCTGGGGACTGCACCTGCTTTTGGGGACACTGGGGAAGGTACAGCCTCTCCTGCGGAGGAAAGGACCCCTGGTCTCAGGGGAGCTAAGAAGGAGGCACTCCTCCTCGATGACCCAGCTGGCTCGGTGCCCGGGCAACCCCGTGAGAACTTTTGGGAGCCACTTTCGGACGACTCTGTACCTGGCAGGATTTTTCTTTGAACATCCCCTACACAATGGCATGGGTGCACCCGGCGGCCGCAGAAGTGGTATTAGGCATTTTATTAGCATCCATTCGCTTTGGTTCTTTGACTTCTGAACACCCTTTCTGTACATGGGAAGTCACCCACGTGTAAATCTTGCTTAGGAAGCAGGGCACTCGCTCCCACTATGAACACCTCAAAAGCCACACACTTGCTTTCTTCACCCCTGGCACGTGGCCGTGAGCCATGTGACTTGGGTTCAGCTAATCAGACACCCCGGGGATTGGAATCTTCAGCAACTGATACAAATGCACGGGGAGAGCATTTTATTTACAATGTGGCAACAGTAACAGCGGTGTCCATTATTCAGTGGTGGTGGAGGCAGCCTCAGCAGCGTGACAGCCAAGGCCTGGGGCAGTGGTGGCAGTGGCATCCCCACCAGAGGTAGTCGATTCCTGCCACTCAGCCTACCCTCTTTCTCACCGTATTCTGACTTGGTTCTATGAGCCTCCTGACACCCTCATTAAAAAGTCCCCCTCTTTGCTGATCTGAGTCAATGTCTGTTGCTTGCAACCAGATTTCCTGACTGATCCTGAGGCGTTTAACCTCTAACTCTTCTCTGGGCTCTGACAAGCTAAGCCAAGGGGATTCCCTAATTCCGAGATTCTTCTCCAACCGTGTCCTAGCATTTCTACCTGGATGGCATACCCACTAGAGCCAATCTGAATCACCCTCTTCTACCCGGATCGCTTCCACCCCACTCCTGAGCCAAAACCCTGGAGTCAACCCACTTCTGCCCCCTCCTCCCTTCATATCCAAACGGTTACTGATGGTTGTAAGTTTCCGATCATCTCAACTCCCATCTCTTCCTGGACCCCAGCCTCCTCGCCGACCTGCCTTCAGCCTCTCCTGCTCATCTCCATTTCTCCATGGACTGTGCACATCCGAGGGCACCCGTGGGGTGGTCACTATGTACGTGAGCTTCGGGGTCAAACTGGAGCTGGAGGGAGTATTCACCCCACCACTCCCTGAAGTGTGACCTTAGTCAAGTTACTGAGGAGAATGACACCTTGTCCACGTTTGCCCAGGACGGCCCCAGTTTTAGTTTTGAAAGCCCCTGGGAAAATCCTATGTGTATTTATACATTATTAATGATATCTATTTCTACTTAATGTAGGCTTGGTGATCACATCTGTGAAATACGGCCCCCAGTAGTATTTAATCTGCAGTATTGTTCTGGTGATTGCTATGGGACATAGAAAGTGCTTGCCCTTAGTGAGCCTAAAATAAATGCTATCTACTTAAAACTACCTTCCACATGGCCTTCCATCCTTTTCCCTCCCAAAGCTCCTCGCAATTCGGAATTATACAGCTATTTGAAATGCTATAGCTAGTTGTGGCTAATAAATATTGTGGTCTCCCTCACCCGTTTCTGAATAGACAGATTCCATGAAGGCAGGGGCCATGTCTGTTTTTTTCACTGGTGCTTCTGAGCCTAGAACAGTGCCTGGCACGTAGCAGGTATCCAGAGATATTTGTTGGATGAAGAAATGATGGATAATGAATAAAGACTAGCTGAATCTTAATACTCAAGACGCTTTGCTGTGATTTGGCTTCCGGTTTGAGGAAGGTTTGAGGTGTAGATTGCGACTTCTTGAGATTCTTTGTTGGCAACAGAGAGTATCTCTGAATAACTGCATTAAAAACGAATTTGTTGGAGTTGGAAAGAACCAGAACTAGGATAACTCTAGAGACCTACATAATAGGAATTAATGGGCAGTTGCTTCAAGGCATCCATATCAGAATGACTCAGTTCCGCCTAGGCCAGGAGTAGGATGGGCAACTTACTAGACCACAATTCAGTGACTGCCATTGACAGTTGTATAGGTCTGGCACTGCTCAATTCCAGAAGATACCACTCAGCATTGTAAATGGATGAATCCAGGGTGCCTGGGTGGCTCCGTCAGTTAAGTGTCCGACTTCAGTTCCGGTCATAATCTCACGGCTCGTGAGTTTGAGCCCCGTGTCGGGCTCTGTGCTGACAGCTCAGAGCCTGGAGCCTGCTTTGGATTCTGTGTGTGTGTCTCTCTCTGCCCCTCCCCTCCCCCTCTCAAAAATAATAAACATTAAAATTTTTTTAAATAAATAAATGGATGAATCCTCTGGAGTTGTGCAGTGTGCCTATGCAAGCATATATATATATATATATATATATATATATATATATATATATGGCAGACCTTAACAGAAGTGTGGGAGTTCCCCCGAGCAAAATTGAACTGATGTTATCAGAAAAAGGCAGCATGGATGTGAGGAGGAACCAAAAACACCAACAGATATCAGCCACAGATGAGTTGACTAGGTTAACATCAGTAAGGAGCCTCTGTCATCCTGGTAGTCAATGACAGCTGGTCCTTGCGAATACTGTCACCTGGTGGCCTTCGAGGAAACAGCATTATCCAATATCTGCTTTGCAGGGCTCCCTTTTGATGTCTTTTCTTCCTCTTTCCCAGCCTGCCTCCCTCCCTCCCTCCCACTTTCTGGCTTTCTCTCCTTTCCCTTTCTCTCCCCTCCCAATCTCTCAGCTTCCCTCCTGATCCCTTGGCTCCACTCCCCTACCTGTCTCTTCCTTCCCCTAGACTCACTGTCCTGACTAACTCAGACGCTCTAGAGACCAGTCCCTGAGTGTTGGGCTGGCCAGACTGAGCCCCAGAGTTGGGGACCCAGCAAGCTATAGAACTCAGGCCATACCCCCTCTCATCACTTTCCCTATTTTCCTCTTCCTTCTTGCAGTATCTTCTCTCTTTTGGAAACCATGCACTCAGCAAACGTTTGATGGCTGGAGCACCACCTATATGCCAGCATCAGCCCGAGATTCACTAACTCTGCTGGAGATTCAGTGCGTGGCTTTCTACCCTTCCAAGACCTACTTACGTTGTATTGCCCAAATACCTCTGAGGAGAGATGCCCATACGCATATCGAAATAAATACGAGCCCATATTTCATTTCATTCTACTACAGCTATCAGGAAAATTGCTGGATGGTCATTCTATCCCCCAAAAGGCTGTTGAAGTTTTAACCCCCAGTATCTGTCTGTATGACCTTATTTGGAAATAGGGTCTTTGCAGATCATCAAGTGAAGATGAGGTCATTTGGGTGAACCTTAACCTAATACGACTGTATCCTTACAGAAAAAGGGGCGGGAGAATTTGGAGACAGACGCGTGCAGGGGGGAAGACCATATGAAAACATGGAAGAATACCACCTACAAGACAAGGGACGCCTGAGGCTACACAAAGCGAGGAGACGGGCAAGGAACAGATCTCCCTCACAGCGCTCAGTACAAACCAACCCTGTGCACCCCTCGATTTCACACTTCCCGCCTCCAGAACTATGAGACGATGAATTTCTGTTGTTTAAGCCACCCTGTGGTGACGCCTTTTTACACACTCTTTAGCACACTAATACAGATGGTTAGATGGCAGAAAGAATGGTTTGAGGACAGAAGTTACTGAGACATTAAGGAAATTTTTGGAAAGAAAGTCCCTTAACATCAAAAATAAAATTTCCTGGGGCGCCTGGGTGGCTCAGTCGGTTGAGCATCTGACTTTGGCTCAGGTCATGATCTCGCAGCTCGTGAGTTCAAGCCCCACTTCAGGCTCTGTGCTGACAGCTCAGATCCTGTGTCCCCCGCTCTCTCTACCCTTCCCCTGCTCTCTCGCCCTCTCAAAAATAAATACACATTAGGGGCGCCTGGGTGGCGCAGTCGGTTAAGCGTCTGACTTCAGCCAGGTCACGATCTCGCGGTCCGTGAGTTCGAGCCCCGCGTCAGGCTCTGGGCTGATGGCTCAGAGCCTGGAGCCTGTTTCTGATTCTGTGTCTCCCTCTCTCTCTGTCCCTCCCCCGTTCATGCTCTGTCTCTGTCCCAAAAATAAATTAAACGTTGAAAAAAAAATAAAAAAAAAATAAATACACATTAAATAAATAAGAATTTAAAAAATTCCCTATAAACCCGTACCTATAAGTGATGAACATTTAATATTTTCATTTCCAGTACTTATTTCCATGAGAGTTTGTGTGTGTGTTTATTCTATTTTCTCTCTTTACACAGAGGTACGCATTTGCAATTCAAATTAATAGGCCAAGGATGCCTTGATATTTCTCTTTCATTTTGTGTATCTTTCATACATAGAATGGAAATATCATCCATTTTACTTCTGCATAGAAAAATTATGTAGATGCACAAGGGAAAGTCCCTCTTCCTCCTAAATAATCTCATCTCCTGTGGCTTACCATTGTTAATTTGGGAGCATATCTTTCTAAATGTTATCTAAGTTAATACCTACTTAAATGTGCATATCTTTATGCAAAAGTGTATATGTAAAAGATAAAATTATGCTTTTTATATTTGTTTGCCTATTGTGGTATTTAAGAGTATACCATACTTTTTATTATTATTACTACACTCCCATAGATTTTCTTTCAGCGTGAATTCCTGGATAGATGTTTGAATTCTACCACGCTTTCACACATTCAAAATATTTGTAGGGATCCACCAAAGTGGGTGAAGGCTTCACTGTACGGCTACATTCTTCTGATCGCCCCCCTATAAAGAAGAATTTATCACATGTAGAATGTTCGTAGGGTCATTCCCGTGTGTTGTTTCTGATGCTCAGTGGGAAAAACAGTAGAAAGAATAAGATAAACGGCTTAAAGAAGAAGAAAAGTTTAGGAGGAAGATAAAGATTTTGGAATCATTCACGTTTGGGTGGACATTTCCGAGGCTGTAATCTTCGCTTCTCAGCTATAGTCTTCGACGAAGTTAATAAGCAACTTTTCTCCTTGTATGAATAGTTAATAAGCGATCAGCCAAGCCCGGTAATCAAAGTCGACCTTCCTGGAGAAATCCTTCAGCGGGGGGGTGGGGGGGGGGCGCGCGGGGCGGGGCCGCAGTGCTTTATGGGGACTGTAGTTCGGAAGCCGACAATCGCCCCTTAGGTAAGCCTGGGAAGGGCCGCCCGGAGGCTCCTTCTGCGCATGTACAGATGCTGGTGCTCTACCTGGGCGCTCCTTCCGGTTCTCCAGGTCCTTCCGGGGGCGGGTCGTGCCGGCTCCGAGCTGCTCGGGTTCCGCTGTTCGCTGTACTTGGTGCGAAGTGGAAGCGAAGCAGGTGCACCGGGGAGCTGCGGGAAGGGCTGGTGGGGGCCTCCGGACCCTCGGGGGTCGCAGAGAAGGAGGGGCGGGGCTGGCCTCGGTCCGACGAGGGGGGACGCGCCCTACCCCCCCCCCCCTCCGCCTCCCTCAGCAGGGAGGCCCCGAAGCGGGTTTCCAGTGGTCCGGGAGACGGGCGGCGAGAGCCTGGCTGAGCCCCTGACCCCCAGGCCTCAGGGAGGGCGCTCCCTGCAGCCCTTCTTTGCCTGAAGAAGGTGCTCTGTGAGGGTGGAAGGTTTGTGCATCCAAGTGACTAAAGCCTGATTCCAGAAGTTTCTCTGATGCCCTTGGCTTTGCAGGCTGTCGGGCTAGAGGGCAGCAGGGAAGGGAACACATAATCATTATGAGAAATAAATACTGTTATTGTTAGGTTAGTTGTTTTACACTAACGATCTGTTGGGATAAAGATGCGAGCTACGGTTGAAGGGAATGGCCAGGGTGCAGAATTGACTGGACGAGAGTTCAGTGAGGAGGGACTAGAGGGTGCGGGCGGAGATGTTGGCAGCATTGCATAAGATTTTAAGAGCCTGATGTTTGGGTTCAGGTCAGGTCCTGTCACAAAACAGCATCGCATCCCAGGGCGTGTTATTTAGACCAATCCTGTTTCCTCACCTGTAAAATGGCCACAGGTCCAGCCCACCAGGCACTTGACCCTTGGGACTCCCAAGTGTAAGTTCCAGCTGCTGGAAATGTGGCTCCAAGGCCCAGGCTGACACAAAACCAGTCCAGTGAAGTAGGAAGCAGCAGGCCTCGGGAACAGAAACCACGATGGGAAGAACATATTCCTGAACTGAAACCTCTCCCTAGACTTTCAGTGTGGAGGCAGAAGAATCCTGGAAAGGAACGTGCTCAAGTTACTGGCCACAATTTCCCCCTCTGGTGTGAGCAAAGTCTGGGCGATAACACCGTAATTGTAGCTCAGCACAACTTTAGTTCAACTTTCAAAAGAACGATGTGAGCTGCAATTGAAGGGAATGGGCAGAATGAGAATCTGATACGAAAAGACACTTTCCTGAAGGATTTGGGGGCTATGGGTTGAGGGAAAGGAAGGAATAGGGAGCAGCTATAGCCAAGGAAATGGTTTCTCATCACTTCCCAAGCACATATGTGTCATTCCCTGTACCCTCCACTCTCTGTTTATTCTGAGCTGCTCAGACCATATTTACCACCACCCTTGGTATTCATTGAATGGCCCCCTTATAGAATCGCAGTGGAGGTAAAGAGAAGGTTTCTAAAACTGTAACTTTGCCTTATTTTTTTTAAGCTTATTTATTTATTTACTTTGAGAGATACAGAGAATGCAGGTGGGGCAGGGGCAGAGAAATGGGGAGAATCCCAAGCAGGCTCCACGCCACCAGCTCAGAGCCCATGTGGGGCTTGAACTCACGAAACCGTGAGATCCTGACCCGAGCCGAGATCAAGAGCCAGATGCTCAAATGACTGAGCCACCCAGGCACCCCACGCTGCCTTATCTTATAAGTAGAACTCAGAAAGTAAATATCCAGGTACACAGTTTGCTGGTAACAGCCAAGAACTGAATCCAAGTCTCGATTTCCAGGTCAGGGCTCTATCGTCTCCCACATTTAGGTTAAAGCAAGTTTCTCAGCAAAAGCTCCTCTTGTGAAACTTCATCTAAGAGAGGCCAGACAAAAAGGCAAACATCTGAAAACACTTGCTCTCCTTTCTGAGCTTCTGGATTCTCTGCCCTCAAGCGGCTAAAAAATATTAGTAGGAAAATAGGTAAATGACATCATTTCAACATTTCCTGTGCCGAGAAGTATTGTAATCCTAGTGTCTTTAATGCTGGAAAAGTGTTCCAAACTTTGTATATCCTAAATTTTATTGTTCCAGTTATTGCACACAGGTTCTTTCTGATTTTTTCAAAGGCTTAAATTGATGGTAATTCCATAAAAAAACAACGGTTTATATTCACTCGGTAAGAAAAGTTCTCTGTGATCATTTCAGAATTATAAACAGGCAAGTGGAGGGGCGTTTGGGTGGCTCCGTCGGTTAAGCATCTGACTTCAGCTCAGGTCTTATCTCACGGTTTGTGAGTTTGAGCCCCGCGTCCATGTCTGTGCTGACAGCTCAGAGCCTGGAGCCTGCTTCGAATTCTGTGTCTCCCTCTCCCTCACCCACTCACACTCTGTCTTTCTCTCTCAAAAATAAATACACAGTAAAAAAAAAATTTTTTTTAAGTAAATGGACAAGTGGATAATCAGTCACCAGATTGGTCAAAGGACCACTCTCTTGATAAGTAATCCTAAGCCGCTGAGTTACCCAGACCTCTCATGATTCCATTCCTCATTCTTCCTTACCCAGCTCTGGTATCACCACTCTTGGCCCTTTCTCAAGAGCATCCGACAATGAACAAATCCCAGGTAAGTTGTTTAGGGCTTGACCTCCCACATTTTACAGTGGATTTCAAGGAGGCCGATAGTAATTTGTACATGCAGATGAAATAGTAGAAACGTGTAAAATAAAGCATCAGAGAAAAGTATCAGATCACCACCGGAAAGGCTGGCATAAATATACAGAAATCTTATGTTCCTATGGACTTATTCAAGTTGTACCAGAAAGGCCCAGACAATATGAACTAGGTTTTACACTGGCTATTTGAATGGCTTTCTTGTCATTTTCTTAGATGGTCTCTGAATAACTGACACAGAGGCCAGTCTTGCCAAGGCAATGGGTTTTCTGTGACTTTCGTTCTCCGTTATTAGAGGGGACCGATTCATTGTCATCTGAATAGACACCATGCAGATGATTCCCTGTGATCTAGTTTTTATCCAGGGATAAAAACTAGAATAATGGATTGCATGCTCCCCAAATAGTGCCCTGTAACTATTTCTTTCAGCTTTATCTTTGAAACAGGCTTAGAGGGAACAATGCAGTGTTCTGTTCTGTGGATAAAACGTCCTCACTTGACGGTCTCATTTCAACTCACTTCATGTAGTCTTGTATCTGTTCCCACCCCTCCCATGGATCTGGTCAAAGTTGGCAGTAGCCTAAATATTTTCACACCCAGTGGGTGTTTTCCAGTCCATGCTTTATTGAATCTGTTGCCTCTGACAGTCGATAATATAGATTATAATATAATCTAGCTTGGCAATTTCTAAATTATTTTAGACCCCTCCCTAAAAATCATCTAAGAGCCACTGATTTCATGCAAATATCCAACATTGCTTATATGTGTACAGCTGATTATAGTATGCTGTGCACTTACTCCCACTTTGCATTCTACGAAAGTTGAATTGTCTTCAGAGATAATGTGATCTTTATTATTTTTTAATATTTAAAAAATTTTAAGTTTATTTTGGGAGAGAAAGAGAATGCGTGGGGGAGGGGCAGACAGAGAGGGAGAGAGAATCCCCAGCAGGCTCTGCACTGTCAGTGCAGAGCCTGACTTGTGACTCGATCCCACGAACCAGGAGATGACCTGAGCCAAGATCAAGACTTGGACACTCGACCAACTGAGTCACCAGGTGCCCCGATAACTCAATCTTTAATACAGGGAAAAACGTTCATCCAACAGCAGTTATTTTGTGTTGACTCTCATAAGGACCTCGTCGATTGGATTTTGACCTCATCTTGATTTTATCTGCAAAGGTTCTATTTCTAAATAAGGTCACATTTGCAAGTAGCAGGGTGAGATAATAGAAAATACATATATTGATTTCTGCTCCTGGTTCCTGGCACAGAGCTCCTAAACCCCTTAGAGTTTCATCGTTGACCGTGGTGTCTTTTCTTGTAATGGGGTGACTCTTGGTGGGCTCCTGGATGGGAGATAGTCACCAGAAGGACCAAGCCACAATTAGAAGCTTGAAATTTTCAGCCCACCCCCATTCTCCAGAGAGGGGAGAGGGGCTAAACATGGAGTTCACGATCCATCATGCCTACATGATGAAGCCTCTGTAACAAAAATGCCAATGCATGGGCTTCGGAGACCTTCCAGGTTACTGAAAGCATGGCGATGCTGGGAGAGTGGCGGCCCCAGGACGGACATGGAAGCCCTGTGCCCCTTCGCATAGCAGGTCCCCCACATCTCTTCCAGTAAGATGTTCGTCCTTACCCTTTATCTCTTTTTATAATAAACTGGTGAACAGCAAGGACGCTTTCCCTGGGTTTTGTGAGCTGCTCTAACAAATTCATCAAACTCGAGAAGGGGATCATAGACCCTCTGATTTGTAGCTGAAGGGTCAACACAGATGACGACCTGGTGTCATGATTGGCGTGGGGGGGGTGGGCAGTCTTGTGGGACTGAACCCTTAACCTGTGGGATGTGACACTGTCTCCAAGTACATAGGATCGGAATTGAGTTACACTGCAGGATACCTGGCCCAGGTCACAGAATTGCTTGGTGTGGGACCCCCCCCCCCCCCCGCACGGCTAGTGTGGTCGTTGCGTGAGAGTAAAGGAGAAACACAGGAGGACAGAGTGTCTCTGCACATGGAGGTTAAGACTTCAGCTCAACCAACAAACATCCTGTTAGATTATATCTTCAGATGTGTGACAATGAAAACAAAGTAAATAAGAATTTTGTGATTAAAAGCAAAAAAAAAATTTAGTTGTATACACTAGGTTAGTATTCAGATGACATTTCAAGTTTAAATAGAAGCCTTTAGGGGCGCCTGGGTGGCGCAGTCGGTTAAGCGTCCGACTTCAGCCAGGTCACGATCTCTCGGTCCGTGAGTTCGAGCCCCGCATTGGGCTCTGGGCTGATGGCTCGGAGCCTGGAGCCTGTTTCCGATTCTGTGTCTCCCTCTCTCTCTGCCCCTCCCCCGTTCATGCTCTGTCTCTCTCTGTCCCAAAAATAAATAAATGTTGAAAAAAAAATTAAAAAAAAATAAATAGAAGCCTTTAAGGACACTTGGATGGCTCAGTTGGCTAAGCATCTGACTTCAGCTCAGGTCATGATCTCACAGTTCGTGAGTTCGAGCCCTGCCTCAGGCTCTGCGCTGCCAGTGTGGAACCTGCTTGGGATTCTTGCTCTCCCCTCTCTGCCCCTCCCCACTTGCGCTTTCTCTCACTCTCAAATTAGATAAACTTCAAAAAAATAAATAAGCATTTATAACTTTGCTCTCCTTTATTTATCACACCAACAACTCCAGTTAAACAATGTAAACATCTTATGTGATTTTAATATTAAAAATTCAATTGGAAATAAGCAGAAAACAAAAATTTGTGCTGAAATTTTATAATGTCTCGAATAGCCTAACTTTTGCATGAGGACTTTTTTCTTTTTCTTGTAATTGAGGAATTATGGCTTCTAATTAGTGATAGCCCCCAGAAAACATGGCAGATCTAAAAAAGTATATGAGGAGAATTTTTGTTGAGATCGAAATTTCTGTTGAGCTTAGTGATGGCAAATTTGGAGGACAAGACTTTTCAGAAGATGTTCTGTTCTATTAAGCTTCTTTCTTTTCTTATAGACTTTAGAATTAGCAGTTTGATCCTGATAGGAGCCATGTTGGAAAGGTTAATGGATTTGAAGCACGTGAAATAGTTCGTTTAATTTTAACTCTAACCTAGAATTTTGAGAACCAAGTTTAGGAGTAAGGAGTCCACCGCACAAATTTTTTTCTCTTGATCCCAATAACCATTTCTACTTCTTTTTTTTTTTTTTCAACGTTTATGTAATTTTGGGACAGAGAGAGACAGAGCATGAACGGGGGAGGGGCAGA
This sequence comes from Prionailurus viverrinus, assembly GCF_022837055.1. Classification (NCBI taxonomy): domain Eukaryota; kingdom Metazoa; phylum Chordata; class Mammalia; order Carnivora; family Felidae; genus Prionailurus; species Prionailurus viverrinus. The sequence continues at coordinate 14,588,291 of NC_062563.1, forward strand.
GAGAGAGAGGGAGACACAGAATCGGAAACAGGCTCCAGGCTCTGAGCCATCAGCCCAGAGCCTGACGCGGGGCTCGAACTCCCGGACCGCGAGATCGTGACCTGGCTGAAGTCGGACGCTTAACTGACTGCGCCACCCAGGCGCCCCTAACCATTTCTACTTCTATAGTTGTATTGATAAGTGTGGATGATTTTTTTTTTTTTTTAAGAGAGGGAGAGAACAAGTGAGCAGGGGAGGGGCAGAGGGAGGAGAGCGAGAAACGCAATAATCTACTGGTGAACAGCAAGGACACTTTTCCTGGGTTTTGTGAGCTGCTCTAATAAACTCATCAAACTCTGGAAGGGGGTCATAGGAGCCCCGACACGGGGCTCAATGGCACAACCGTAAGATCACGCCCTGAGCCAAAAGTCAAGAGTTGGACACTTAACGGACTGAACCACCCAGGTGCCCTGATTCTGTACTCATTTCAAAAACTTATTTCAGTTGTAAGAGCAAAAAACAAAAAAATCTTATTTCAATTGTATCTTCAGCTTATAACTTAATCTATAAAACTATAAGGGGTCTTACTTATAAAGGTAAGCCATATATATATCACACATACATATACACACGTGTGTGTGCGCATATATATATATACACACACACACACACATATATATATATATGCATACACACACACAATTTTCTTAGAGATAAACACATAAGGAATAAGACGAGGAGGGGGCCACGTCTGGGGATTACACGATTTAGCTCTGTGGCAGCCACTGTAACATCTAGGAAAGCAGAAAGACATGGGAATAACAGAAGAAACAGGATTCGGTCTTCCCGTCACTTTCTGTGGATCGAGGCCAGTCGTTAAACAGACTTGTTAGGCCACACCTGTCCCACCTGGCTGAACAGCTCGAAGTTGCTACCAGTAATGATGGGAACCGATTCAGGGAAGTATAATTAGATTTCTGACCCAAGGCCCAAATGGATTCAGCATCATACACCCGTGTTAGCACATAACTAGAAGACTTAGTATTTATTCATTAAAGCATACAGGAAATCAACTTACTTCAAATTACACGGCAAGTAATAGATACTCTGTGTCCTGAATCTAACTAGAATTGTTGCCATTCGTCCATCTCTTTTGGTTCTCTAGATACATCAAAGCAGTGTGTAACTACTCAGGGAGGCTGGATGTTCCAGAGTTATATCTGCTTTGACTAGAGGGAGAAGCCGTTACGCCCCCAACCAACAACCTTTAGATTTCTTATGTCCGCTCTTAGCTTTTTAGCCTTCAAATCATGATCAGCTTGGGTGCCCGGGTGGCTCAGTCTGTTAAGCATCCGACTTCAGCTCAGATCATGATCTCACAGTCCGTGAGTTCAAGCCCCGTTTTGGGCTCTGTGCTGACAACTCAGAGCCTGGAGCCTACTTCGAATTCTGGGTCTCCCTCTCTCTCTGCCCCTCCCCTGGTCATGATCTCTCAGTCTCCCAAAAATGAATCAACACTAAAAAAACAAATTTAAATCACGATCAGTTTTTCCTCTTTCATGGTCCATTGGCGAAGTTTCTTCTTTTTTGATAGTTCTAATTCCAAAGAGAAGGCTTTCCCCTCCCCTGCCCCCTTATTTATGCTTAGATTCAGGTTGGATCGTCTCCCTACAAAAGTTTACATCTTTAGAGAGCTGGCTCCATTAAAAATAGGCTTTTTATTCATCCAGCGAAAATAGATTATGAACAAGCAACAAAACCAGCATTCTTTTCGCTCCACCCTTCTAGCCCCCTCCTAGCCTACTTTTCATGATAGGAGCAGCCTTCTACAATTTCCTGTTTCTGGTGAACATGTGCAGCCATTTTTGCTCAAAAAAAAAAAAAAAAATCCAGTCAATGCAATATATAGAGTACATTTCTAATCCCATCTCCGTCTCTTCAACATACACATATTTCTGTTTCTCTGATGTTTTACACAAAAGGCTTTGAGCAAAAACCTTTTTCCACATTGACCTCTTTTGCTAGAATGGGGAATTGAACCCAAGCGTAAGTGCTTTCGAAAGGCCTCTCTGCCTCTTACAGCTGTTCAGGGTTTCTTATCATGAGTTTTCTGATGTCGAGTAAGTTTGGAGTTTAAGCTAAAAGCTTTTCCACATTGGTTACATACAAAAGGTTTCTCTCCAGTATGGATTTTCATGTGTTTGTTAAGATTTGAGTTATTGTTAAAGACCTTTTGACACTCACTACATTTATAGAGTTTTTCTTTGGTATGAATGTTTTTATGCCGGTTAAAATCTGAGCAGAAGCGAAAGGTCTTTTGGCATTCAGGACACGTAAAGGGCCGCTCTTCAGAGTGAGTTTTCTGATGTTTAATGACGCTTGACTGATACTTAAAGGTTTTGTCACAAACATTACACTTGTATGGCCTCTCTCCAGTATGACTTCTTTGATGTTGAGTTAGGTCTGAGAAACGGACAAAGGTCTTTTTACAACTGCTACAGATGTACTGTTTCTCTCCAGTGTGAACGTGTTGATGACGCTGCAGATCGATGAGCTGGGTAAAGGCCTTTTCACAGTTGTCACATGAAAAGGACTTCTCTCCAGTGTGAATTTTCTGATGTTTTTTAAGATTGGAGCTGCTCTTGTAGGACTTGTCACAGTCATTACATTTGTAGGGTCTCTCTCCGGTATGAACCCTCTGATGGAGGACAAACTGTGAGTACGGGCTGAAGTCCTTTTTACAATAGTTACACGTGTAGCACTGCTTTCTCACGTGAATTTTTTGGTGCTGCATTTTCTCTGCGAAACTGTCAAAGGCCCTTCCACAAGACTTGCAGGCAAAGAGTTTCTTTCGAGAATGAGGTTTTTGGTGGAGGATCAGGTTTGGTCTCTTGCCGACGTGAAGCCTGTGGTGAACGTTAAAGGAGGAGAGAAACCTGAAGGCCTTTTGACACACACCACACGTGTAGGGCTTCAGACTGCTGTGCGCATCCTGGTGCTGAATAAACTTGGAAGTCCTGTTAAAGGTTTTTCCACACTGGTTACACTCCAAGTGCTTATCCAGAAGAGAGAGTCTTTGAAGTGTTGTAAAGGATGAGGGATGTCTGAAGGCCTCTGCGTTTTGGCCCGGTTTGTGGGCTTTCTGTACCGTGTGAATTCTCCGATGTCCAGTAAGATGGGAGAGGTGGCTGAACGCCATGCCGCAGCCCTCACAGTCATAAGGCTGGACAAAAGTACAGAACTTTTGATATTTCGCATGGTGACAGCTCGGTCTGATGCTAGTCACAGATTCACTAAGGGCATGATAACTGGCCAGTGCTGGCTGACATGCTGTCGGGAGAACAACAGGAGGGAAGCCGAATTAAATTCAGGCACTGCCACAAACATCAAGATCATTAGTAAGTGGGGTACGGGGAGGGAACGGCTCAGTGACTGGGGACTTCAGAGAGGTAGGAGGAAGGAGAGACCCATTCTCCAAGTAGAAGAATAATTTAAACGACCAACAGGTGGCCCGTGAAAGATTTCTGTAAACTTGAAATACTTACATTGGTGACCGTGTTAAAAAAAAAAAAAAAAAAAAAAAAAGGCGAGTAGTTAAAATTTTAAATACCAAATCACCAAAGCTTAAAGAATCTAAAAAGAATCACATGAAATTCTAGCGGGGAGTAAAGGTTAATTTTCATTAAGATCCTTTAAAATAGCTCTGCCATATAGATACAGCAATTTGTAAAAGTGATTATACTTTAAATATTTTCCATTAAACGATAAAATTGGGGGTCTTTATATGAATAGATATAAACCTGGCTTCTTAATTTTACTGGTGTTTGATGTAGATTTTATATATTTGACTGTAGGACAGAGTCAATATTGATTGGGCCAGTGCTCTACTTGGGTGGTTGAGTTGTATTTTTGTTACTTCAAAGAACACCAAGCACATCTTATATATCCATCCTTGTAAAACTTTTTTGAAATGAATTCTAGGCGTAGATTCTTCAAAATGAGAGGGAGTCCCAAATTCTGATACACACACTACACTCAAGCTTTATGATGCACAAGCACATCGTTTTCTAGTATCTTGATGACCCACTGTTAAACTTCACTTTTTTGTCAGAGTGTGGGGCTAGAAGTTCTAGCTTTTGTGATAAAGAAACCTAAATTAAAATTAGTTAATTGCTAGGGAAAAAAATCATTTTGAGCATTTCTGCAGAACACAGAAAGTTTTATATAGATTAATAAATATAAAAAATTTTACAGTGCCAAGATGGTGAGCTAGCATGGGTTTCTGTGATCTTCCTCATTCTAGATCTTGAGAGGTACTGAAGTGAAAATGGATGAGTACCGAGGAATAGTTTAAAACAGACAGGAGTAATATTTTCTAAAAGATAAAGGTCATTATAACATAAGACAGGATCAGGTGAGAATTAAAAAGAACAAAGTAGAAATAACTGGTTTGAAGGTATAAGGTTTAAATAAACTTAATAGTTCACATTTATAGCAAAATTATGCAAAGACAAAGCAGGAACATGGAGATCCTGGTTGGAGAACTTGAGGAAAAGGGCTGAAGAACTCGGAAGCTGGAATAGAAGGACAATTAATAGAAGTCCTCGAGAGGAAAGAAAAGAAAAAAAAAAAAAGGTGAGAGGATTTACCAACTTCACATGGCTGAGTACGTGGGCAGCTGGAAGAGAGGAGAAAGAAGGAAGGACCAGAAAAAAAAAATGTTTGAGGGAATAATGACCAAAAACTTTCCCAACACAATGAAAACTATAAACCCACACATTCAGGGAGCCCCACAAATCCAAACTTGAGAAACGTGGAGAGACACCAAGGCACATGAT